>NC_048220.1:38107153-38229078 GCF_002007445.2 Ailuropoda melanoleuca
GAGCCCCACATCAGGCTCCTCTTCTATGAGCCTGCTTCTTCCTCTCCCACTCCCCCTGCTTGTGTTCCCTCTCTTACTGGCTGTCTCTGTCAAATAAATAAATAAAAAATAAATAAATAAATAAAATAAAATTTTATCTTTTCAAAGAACCAACTTTTGTTTTTATCGGTTTTTCTCTATTGTGTTTTTTTTATTGTTTTCCATTCATTTCTGTTTTTATGCTTATTATTTTCTTCCTTCTACTTTCTCTGGATTTTAGTTGATGGGTTTTTTCCCATCCACTTGAGTTGTATATTTAGATCATTTGAGTGTTTTAACTTTTCTTTTTTAATGTATGCGTTTAAGGCTATATATTTTTCTCTAGGAGCACTACTTAGCATTATCTTACAATTTTTGATGTCACATCTTCACTGTCATTCAGCTCAAAATATTTACCAGTTTTCCCTGAGGAATTTGTTCATTGACCAAGGACTTATTTAGCAGTATATTGTTTAATTTCCCCCAAACTGGGAAACATTCTAGTTATTTTGCAACTTATTTCTAGCTTTATTATACCTTAGAACCTAATCTTTATGACTCCCATCTGTTATAATTTACTGAGACTTGATTTCTAGCCCAGTATGTTTTCACTTTTGGTAAATTCTTCATGTTTTCTTGAATAGAATGTGTATTCTGCAGATGCTGTGAGCTCTGTTCTATGTAAGTCCGCCGCATCACCTGCTCTCATATTTTTCACATATTCTATGTGCTCACTGATTTTCCCACTGCTTCCTCTGTCAGTTACTGAGAGAAGTTTTGTTCGTTTCTTTTTAATCTGACTGTATTTGTAGGCTTGGTTACTTTTGCATTTAGTTCCGTCATTTTTTGCTTTATGTATTTGAGACTATTTTATTAGGAGTTAATACAGTTTAAATTATATACTGTATCATCCTAGTGGATTGACCCTTTTATCTTCATGAACTCTCCTTTACATCTGTCACTGCTTTTGTTTTGTCTAATATTAACATAACTATACTATCTCTCTTTTGGTTTCTGTTTTCATTGTGTATCTTTTATACTCCTTTTTCTTTTACCTTTCTTAAGTCTTTATGTTTAAAGTCTTTCTCTTTAAGCAGTATGTGATTTTTTTGGAAATTAAAACTAATGATAATTTTTAACCAGAGTATTTAGTCAGTTATATTCAATGTAATTAATGATATATTTAGATCTTATTATTTGTCTGGTAGTTGTACTTTGTATTCTTTTTTATAAATTTTTTTGACTTCTTTTGTATTGTCAAGTATATGTAGTATATAATACATACTAAGATGCATTAAATTAATATATTTCTATATTATACTGTATTATCAATCATTTTAGATTTAAAGTATATTTTTTATTTCCTTCCTCTGTCAATGAATCACTAAAAGAATGTTTAATTTATTGATAGAGAAGGAAAATGAAATACGTATATATACATACTTGATAATTCCTATGAAAGTGATATATCATTTATCTGTGGTTCCTTAAAGAGTTCTTTTTATTTTTGTTTTTCATCACTTTCATCAAAATGTGTGTAGGTGTTTTACTTCTTTTCTTTTTTCTCTTGTCTTTTTTCTTTCCTTTTCTTCTCTTTTCCTTTTTCCCTGTTTGGATTTTATAAAACTTTTTGAATCCTGGATTTTATGTCTTTCACTAGTTTTTAAAAACTCTCAGCCATTATCTCTTCAAATACTGTTTCTGCCTTAATTTTTTCTCTTTTTTTTCTCCTGGGAGCTAACATACATGTAGGTAATATTTTACAGTGTTCCATATGTCTCTTAAGCTCTTTTCTATACCTTTTTGCTGTTGATGTTTCTATCTAGATATTTTCTACTGACCTATGTCCTAGCTCAAAAATCTTCCCTTCACCTGTGCCTAATTAGTGCTAAACCACTGATTAATTTCTGGGGAATACCATAACAAGATATACCACAACTTGATGGCTTAAAACAACAAAATTTTTTTCTCCCACGTTTCTGGAAGCAGTCTGAAATTAAGGTGTTGGCAGAGCTGTTCTCCACCTCGGAAGACTCTACGACAAAGTCCTCCCTTGCCTCTCCCATCTTTTCATGGCCCCAGCTGTTCTTTGGCTTCTGGCAGCTTCAGTCCAATATCTCCCTCCTCTTCATATGGCCTTCTCTTCTCTGTATGTCTTTCCTTTATGTGTCTCTTATAAGGACACTTGTCATTGGATTTAGAGCCCACCCAAATAACTCAGGATGATCTCATCTAGAGATCCGAAACTTACTTATGTCTGCAAACACTGTCTTCCCAAGTAAGGTAACATTCACAGTTTCTGGGGGTTAGGACATGGACATATCTTTTTGGGGACCACCATTCAACTCATCACAATCATCTAATGAGTTCTTAATACCAATTATTGTTTATAGCTCTATAATTTTCTTTTGATTCCTTACTCATACTCCAGTTCTCTGCATGAATTCTTTAGGCTTATCTTTAGTTTTTGAACTTATGAATCATGGTTATTTTAATATCCACATATGATAAACTACAATAGCAACATTTTCTGTACTCTGTTTCTGTTATCTGTTTTTTAATCTTAGTTTTTAGCTATATGTCTTGTCTCTTGGATAAATTACTTTTTACAAACAAAAGGCACATTAAAGGTCCCCACAGTAAACTGAAAGAATTATGAAATTCCTTGAGCATTTTTATTATGATGAGAAAATATCTTATTCTTAAGGGAGAGTAGTACTTCTTTTCTGTCTGCTTTTATCTGATTGGAAGATGATCCACACTAATTTGTTTTTATCTTGCATATGCCTATATGCAAAAATGGTATCACATGAAGAAATTCTAGATAGCGATTGTGCCTTATTGAAAAATGCCTACTCTTTTGAGATATTGAGCATTGTGAAAATCCACAAAAAAGATATGGAAAAAATATATGTAAAGTATTTTGGTTCTTTTGCACAGTTGTAAAATCACAAAGATGTCAATATATTTGAGCTAAAAAAAAAACACTTTGTATGTTTTCTTTCTCTTCAGACTTTGTACATGTGAATGGAAGCAAACAGTTAAAACTAGCATTCAATAATTTAGACCTTAAAATCCTACCAATGAAGACTTGGACTGAATTATCCAAAAGGGGAGTCAGAAACAATCTAAATAACCAGCACAATAACAACATTGCTATTTGACTTTGATGTTGAAAACACATTTAGCATGTTGGTTCTCAGGTGTGATTTCTGCAGTCCTGTTCAACACCTCTTGTTAAGTACCCTGAAATCTGTCCTCAGATTTTTGCTCAAATGTTTTCTTCCTCCATGTGTCATATGCAGAAAATGCAGGTGGAGGGAGCCAAGTCCAGTCCTGGGGGATTTCTGTAGAAGGTTCAGCTGGATTGCGGGGTTGTGGTGTAACAATTTGGAAAACCTTCATGATAGTATCTTTGTTTAAACCATTGGCTTTGTGGGTGTAGTTCAGTACGCATTGTTTCAACCTGACCTTTGTCAGAATGACACAGAAAGTCCCATGATGCAGGAAGGGTATACTTACTCACTGGTTTGGTTAAGATGTATTTAGTTGGGTCTGTGGAGGCAAGGAAAAAGTGAGTAAACCTATTTTGATAAGTTAATAGAATAAAGTAAAAATGGATCACATTTCCAAATTCCATTTATTTCTTTATGCCAAAACTAAAACCCTGTAATAATGATTAGTTTTGTATGGAATTTAAGATTCTCTGTTAACAGCTATAACAAATTAACTAATATGATTAATATAGCAAGTTGCTAACATTTCTTATTAGGGATGGCGGGTTGATTTTTCTTCTTTATTTCTAAGAGAACATGAATAAAGAAGAGTCTTATCAGACACTAATCAGTTTATAGAGAATTATTTCCAATTGAAACAGAGATAGCCTGAAACTAAGATATATACCACATTCCCAACTACATAGTAATTGATAAATGGGTCAGTTTGACGTACTTTGAATGCTTTACCACAGAATTCCAGCTGATCCCACAGCACCTTCTGATATTCATGTGGAAATATCTCTAATTTACACAAAACTTAATTTCCTCACTTTCATGATTGTACTTTCCCTCCCATGTCTGCCCCAGACTATTTTCACCTTAACATCTTCCAAGTAGTCCATCATAAGCAACATGTTTTGCTTTAGTGCCCAGTGCATACATATGCATGTGTGTACACACATATGTGCAACAGACACCGAGGCCACATCCCAAACCTACAGAGTCAGAGTCTTTGGGGCTGGGGCTCAGCCACGTCTAGTTTAAATATTCCACAGGTGATGAAGATGTGTAATCAGGTTGAAAATCACTTATTTATATGTTTTCAAAAGAAGGAACTGAGGTTCCGAGAGATAAGACTTGAATAAGATTCAGTTGTAGGTAGTGGGGAGCCAAACTTAAAATCCAGATCTCTTGACTGCATATGCTGTTATATTAGTCCAGAATTTGCCAGTTTTGTATTCCATAGCATATCAGGTTTTTTAAAAAGACTTATTTATTTTGGGGGGGAGGAGGGGGAGGGGGAAAGAGACAGAGAGTCCCAAACAGATTCTGCACTGAGCATGAAAGCCCAACTTGGGGCTTGATCTCAGGACCCTGAGATCATGCTGTGAGCCCAAACCAAGAGTTAGCCAACTATGCCACCAAAGTGCCCCAGGATATCAGTTTTGTAGGAGTTGTAGATGTCACCTTGAAAAATTATTTTCGTTGGTCAAATAACAAAGTCAACTAGATTTCTTTATTACTGAATTTAAAAAGGCTTTAAATACCCTAATGTGCATTATTACTATCCAACCATGGTGTAGGGCATATATAATTTTCTATGCTTGTTTGACCACAAATTCATTTTATTTTCTCCCGAAGAGCTTGTCATGGGTCAATAGTCTATGTAACAAAGGCAAATGGTACTATAGACCACTAATAACTATATTAGCAGCAACTAACATTTCATGGCTTTTATGGTTTGTATAGAACTTTCATATTAGGTTATTTTGGTTAGTCACTTAAAACACTACATAAAAATGTCTAGTTTTGTTTACTTCCAAAACAAAGTTATGAAGCAGTACCAAGTTTGTGTCTCTCTGTGGCAATGCAGATCCTGGAAGAATCCATCAGTGGAGTAATCACTCTATGATTGCACAATAAAGAAACAACTATGACTAAATTCTTATACTCAGTCAAAGCAAATACCATCACTGCTTATTAGTTGAAAAGAAAAGTCTAAATCTATGAAAACCATACTTTTTTTTGAGAAACGCTAGTCAGAAATGTATGTGAGTACACAAAACTAGGCAATTCATGAGCCAGATACATATCAGGTGCCTACCATAGGGAAACTGTCACTAACTATGGAAAATACAAACCTGGAAAATAGACCACATAGTGCCTAGAATATGGATTCTCAATGGATGTGTATTAGACAAATGTCTACAGAAAGCAAAAATGCTGTTCAACGAACATTCTTTATAGAAGGATAAAATAAACAGTAGCTGTAATACAAAGTAAATAAATGCTGAATAGAGTCAAAAAGTACCACAGAGAAAAAGGATATTAGTAAAAGCTAAAATGGCTAATATTTATGGAATGTTTTCCATTGTTCCAAGACTACACTGCTCAATATCCTAACAACATGTGACTACTGACCACTTGAAGTGTCATCCATCCAAACTGAGAAATACTGTAAATCTAGAATGCCCACCAGATTTCAAAGGCTTAGTATGAAAAAAAAAAACGTAAAATATTTCCTTAATAAATTTTATATTGATCAAATGTTAAGTTGACAATGTTTTAGGCATGTCAGATTAAAGAAAATATTATGGAAGTTATTTTCAACTGTTTCTTCATACTTTTTAAATTGGACTACAAGAAACTTCGGAATTGTTTATGCGGCCTACATTTGTGACCAGCATGACATTTTTATTGGACAGCACTCCGAATCTAAGAGTTTTAGCACTTCCTATGTCATTTAATTTTCCAAACCATCCTGACAAGTCAGTACTTCGTTTGATACACGCATATTTTAAATAAACTGGAATTATGTCAATGAGTAAGGGGTCCACTCTAAAGCCAATGCTTGTGGGTAAACTGAGGAAGGCTGTGCGATGGATAAGGACGATGGCTCAGGTACTGGGTATCCTCAGTGAAGTATCTTTCCTTAGCCACAACTGTCCACGCAAATGAAGGTGTCCATTCTAATCGCAGTCATTTTGCAAACTGAGATGATGAGGCTTTCTAAGTGAAAGAGTGAAGGGATGTGACTGGGTGTTACTTGAGAAGCTCAGCTGTATCTTCTGCCATGGATGTATTGCCACTTCCATCGGAGTGTCTCTTGAAGACTGCATTCCCATTTCTCCAAAACTTCTTGTAGTAAGACAGCATGATTGAGCATGGCTCAATATTCTCTTTCATTAGGGATGAGAACAAACAGGGTGCTTCTCAGGCTATCACTTTCTGGAAGACACCAAATGCAAACAAATGTGGCTTTCCCGTGAAGAGGAAGTCTTATTATAGGTTTCATCATACTTCTATCTCCAGGTGATATGCAAATATCAGCACGAAAGACCCATGACTGCAACTACAGAGCTTTGATGTGAAGCCACTCACACTTTGGGCCTGCCATGGTTTTAAAATATGTGACACCCACACTGTAGGAAATGTCAAGAAGGTCGGAGCTTCCAGAATCTATCTACCTCAGTGGAAGACTTGTAAATCAAAGACTAGAAAAAAGGTGTAAGCATGGTTGGTACAAAAACTTGACCTATTTCCATTCCCTGTGCATGAAAAGAGAGAAATAATATTTTGTCAGGATTAATACAATATCAGTTATATAAGATCATTCATATAAAATGTTTCCAGTACTGCTTTATTGCTGGAAGTCAGCACTGGGCTGATTTATCCGAGTAGCAGAATCCGAGCTGTACCTCAAGGGTCTGGGCTGTCTTTTGGAAACAATGGAGAAGATTTTCTGCAGCACTTTCCAAAGCCTCTATAGATGGGGCAAGCCATCCATTCATCTTAAGCAAAAAGAGAAATAAGGACTGAAAATTTCTCCTGGTAATGGCTTCAGTGGATAAGGAGGACAGATTGAAGATTACTTAAAAAATTTATGTGACTGGGTTATCTGAGGCAGTGTCAGAATTGATCTATACAAATGTGATCTATAGATCTCAGACGCTCTGTATTTCAGAGTCCAGAACGTCTTCCAGGTGATCTCTAGAAAGGTATATATAAAGGTGAATAGTTTCCATGAAATGTTCCATGTAAAGGAAATCCTTTAGGTGAAATTCTCAATTATTACCTTCAGCCAATCAACAATTAAAAGGAATGTACTTGTCACTCTTGACATTTCCATACAGATTCAGCTTAGGTTTCTTTTGAATGGTAAGCTTTCTCAGAACATTTAAAATTTGATTTAATTCCACAGGTATTTGGAATGTAAGTAATAGCTGATGTAAGGTGAGCCTGATGGGAAGGAAAACTTTAGAGACTATGTACTCTGGGTATTTATGATCAATAACAACAATAAAAAATGTATTTGAGAATATTCTTTCATGATAATGACTAAAACAGCCCAGTCAACCTTGTGATTGTGATCCAAAAACATAATATCTGGGTATGTATCCTGTAGATATTGGATATGTATGAAATACCATATGTTTAAGGATATTTACTGAAGCCATGTGTATAGTAGCAAAAGTTGGGGAAATACTCTAAATGCCTATCAAAATGTGCCTGGTAAAAATAAATCATTATATAACCATAAAATAGGATATTATGCAATCATGTTAAAAAAGAGAAAGTTTGATATGTACAAAAGGGAATTATATACCTAATAAATACTATTTTTTTATAAAGCAAATAGCAGAACAGTGTTTAAAGTCCACAACCTTTTGGGGCACCTGGGTGACTCAGTTGGTTAAGCGTCTGACTCTTAATTTCGGCTCAGGTCATAATCTCAGGGTCATGATATCGAGCCCCAAGATGAGCTGATGCTGGATGTGAAGACTCCTCACCCTCTGCCCCTACCCCCACCCCCACTTGCAAACATGCACCCACACTCTCTCTTTAAAAAAGAAATAATAATAAAGTCCACGACCTTTTGCAATTAATATATATGCTTGTGTAAGTGTAGCTCATCCATGGAGAGATTCTCATACTAACAGTGTTTGCCAGGTGAGTTGCAAGGTGGCGGGAGAGGGGGGTGGGGTACTTATTTTCTGTCCAAATCATCTGTACCTTTTGCATTTTATAATGTGCATTTGCCTTCCCTATTCAAAAATGTAAATAATTTTTTAATTGGGAGGTGGGTTACAGACTGGTGCTTTAAGGAAAGAGATGGTGGGAGAAAGAAACAAAGGAAATGTCTCTTAAAAAATGAACTGACAGGAGCACCTGGGTGGCTCAGTCAGTAGGGCATCTGTCTTCTGCTCAGCTCAGGTCATGATCCCAGGGTCCTGGAATCAAGCCCCACGTCGGGCTCCCTGCTCAGCCAGGAGCCTGCTTCTCCCTCTCCCTCTGCTGCTCCCCCTGCTTGTGTTCTCTCTCTCTCTCTCTCTAATAAATAAATAAAATCTTTTTAAAAATGAACTGACAAAGTACTCTTTTGTAAGCATAAGATTCAGGAAAGCCTGTGTTACTTTGACCAGAGCAGTTACTGATAGTGTGCCGAGCATGGGAGTGCTTAAGAAACACAGCTTGGTGATAAATATTTAGTTGAAGGTTCAGGGGGGATAAAAGATATGTGTCCAGTTGAACAGATTCTCTCTGTTGTCCGCATTGCATCACATATTCTGGGCAGAACTGTCTACAAGGAAATCCCTCTCATGGAGCAAACATTACTCTGGGAACACATGCAGGAAATGGGTGTGATAAATCAGTAAGGCAAAGGGAACATAATAGGTGCTGGAAGAAGCTAGAGGAAGGCAGGAGGATATCAAAGTGTTCAACGAAGAACCAGAAAAACAAGACCGTTGAGGTGACATCACTGAGAAGAAAAGAAAACTTGGGACACACCAGCAAAAGAAGCACAAAGATGATTTGACAGCTCCTCTGTCACTCTGAATAGGGTAGCGAACGATCCATATTTACTTGCTGGAAGATCTGCTGTGATGGCCCACGGGGGGACATTGTGGTCAAGAGCAAATGTTTCCTTCCATACGAATTTGGGCTCTTAATCTCTCGGTTGGAGTATGTGCTGAGCACCTGCTTTGCAAGGTGCTGTGGTTGATTCTGAGGAGCCGAAGACACAGCTCTGTGGTCTGGCAGCAATCTGCTCGCAAAGGGAAAATTTTCAGATGAAAACCTAAATTCAAAATTATATTTTTAAATATTAAGAACTCTCTAGAACACTTCTCTCAGAGTCTACATGCACAAACAAAAATTTCTACTAGACGGTGCTTTCAGTTCCTTCAACGATTCACTCCTCTGAGATGTAACCAGATGTAACCATTGTCTGCGCTGACAGTCTTAAGTCTTCGCCAACGTTCAGTCTCCTTTTCTCCATTGTTCCAAACATCTTGGTTTTTATACCTAACATATCTTAGCATTTATATTCAATGATATCTCAGAGGATCTTGGATCTTGAAAAAGTTATATTGAGAAAAAAATATGTATTTTAAGTATCCAAAACTGAGTATCTGCTGAGTCAAAATAGCTGTCCTTAAACCAAATCAAAACCCTTCCTGCTACGATTCTGACTCATTTCTATGGCCTCCACATAATTTAGCTGATCCTTTCATTAAAAATCTTAACACGAATAGAATCAAACTCTTCATCTAAACAAAACAAAGAGCATCAATTCCCCAAACATTTACCTATCATCTGTGTAATTTGAGTAGGGTTGCAACATTAAATGCAGGACATCCGGTTAAATGCCAATTGCAGAGAAACAGCAAAGCTTTTTTTCCCTTTTTTTTTTTTAATTAGTGTACGTTTGTCCTGAATACTGCATTGGAACATATACTAAAAAAAGTATTTCTTGTTTCACTGGAATTCAGATTTAACTGGGTAATCCTTATTTTTGTTTGCTAAATCTGATCCTTGAGTAATTAAAAAGTGGAACTAACACCCGAGGGTTACTTAAGGGTTAGCACATTTAAGGTTTTAAAACTGGTATTCAGCACTTTACCAAGTCAAAGATGACAGTGACCATTTCTGGAATGCATGGAGCCTTTTCACTTCTTTAGTTATCTAGAGTCAAGAGACAGAGTACCTCTCCGTGGAAAATCACAGGTCATTGACTGGACTATAAGAGACTTTCAGAACAAAAACGGCTTGCTTTTCTTTTATTAGCACATAGGGTGGTCGGTGCTTTCCCTACCCTGAGTTGATATCAGGGGGTATTGTTCCAGGTGTTACTGATGCTTAACTTACAAGGAAACTTTTACCAGATCCTTAGTGACTCATTTTGACCTGAGAGGTGCCCCCCCATACACTCCGATGTGTACTATTCCGGGCCGCCGGAGGACTTCTTTCTAGAGGTATGTGAGATGAACAGGAGGAAAAACAACCTTTAATAATCTTTTTTTAAAGATTTATTTATTTATTTATTTGAGAGAGACAGAGAGGATACACAAGTGGGGGGAGGGACAGAGAGAGAGAGAAAATCCCAAGCAGACTCCCCACGGAGCCCAGAGCCAAAGGCAGGACTTGATCTCACAACCCTGAGATCATGACCTGAGCCGAAATCAAGAATTGGATGCTCAACCCTGTGAGCCACCCAGGTGCCACTAATTACCTCAATTTTTGTTTGTCGGAGAGAATCTGTATTTCTCCTTCACTATTGAACAATGTTTCCACAGGGTACAGAATCCATTGGTGTTCCTTTTTTCCTCTCAATACCTTCAATATTTCATTCTGCTTCTTTCTTGCTTGTATGGTTTCTGAGGAGAAGTCAGATTTAATTTTTATCTTTGCTCCTATATAGGTAAGGTAATGGGGTTCTACTGGAGTTTTTAACTCTCAGAATTGTCCACACTGAGCCTTCAACTATTCATCAATGACAGTTTAGTTTTTCCTATCCTGCTATTGGTTTCCAATGGAGGCTTCTGCTCATAGATTTCTGCTCCAGTAACTGTATTCATCTGACTTTCCAGTTTTGTGGGCAGCAGTTTCTCCTGTAACATTCCTTCTCTGATGGGTATAAAAAGAGTTGTTGATTTTTCAGTTTGTTCAGATTTTTATTTGTTTGAAGAGAATGATGACTTCCAGTTTCCTTACATTCCAGGATAGAAAACAATGATTTCTTTTACTGTTTTTTATTTTAAATTTTCCAAACAGACTGTGATCTCTGGGTCATGAGATTGAGCCCAGGGTTGGGCTGTGTGTTCAGCAGGGAGTCTGCTTGAGATTCTCTCTCCCTCTCCCACAACCCCAAATGCACTCTTTCTCTCTAATGAAAAAATAAATCCTTTTTAAAAATTGAGGTTATTAGTTGCTAGCAGACCTGCCTTGCAAGAAACAAAAAAAAAAGTTCTTCAGAGAAAAGGAAAATGAGCTGAGTCAGAAACTCAGAACTACATAAAGAAAGGAAGAACATCAGAGAAAGAATAAGTGAAAGTAAAACAGAAATTTATTTTTCTTACTCTATTATTTTTTTATTTTTCTTAATTGACTTAGTAGCTTTTTGAAAAACAATAGCAACAATGTATTCAGTTAGGTGTGTTTACTTGTATATATTTGTGCTTATTTATGTATAAGTGAAATGAATGACAGCAATGATACAAGGGAGGGAAAGGAGGAATTAGGTTGTTTTGTTATTGTAACATAGTTGTACTATCCATGAAGTGGTATAGTGTAGTTTGAAAGTGGACTTGGATTAGTTGTGAATATATATTGAAACTCTAGGGCACTACGCAAAAGTAAAAGAAAAAAATATAACTGTCTCACTAAGACAAGAAAATGGAATCATAAAATGCGCAGTCCAAATCACAAAAGGCAGAAGAGTAGAAAACAAAGATAGGAAAAAAGAACAAGAGCAACAAATAGAAAACAGTAATAAATATGGTAACCATTTATCCCACTATATCAATAATCACTTTGAATATCAATGGTCTAAATAAACTGATTAGAAGATAGATATTGTCAGAGTGGATCAAAAAACCATACCCACCTGCAAGAAGCCCACTTTAAATATAAGGATACATATAGATGGAAAGTAAATGGGTAGAGATAGATATATCATGGAAACACAAATCAAAATAAAGCAGGAGTGGCTTTATTAACTTCCTTTGCTCTGAAGTCTGCTCTGTGTAAAATTATCAGGGATAAAGAGGGGCGTTACAAGATGATAAAGGGTTTAATTCTCCAAGAAGACATAATGATTCTTGACGTCTCTAAAAACAGACTCATCAGCAGACATGAAAATACATTGGGCAAAAACTGATAGAACTGGAGAGAAAAAAAAGATGAATCCATAGTTGGATACATTAAGACCCCTCTATGGAAAACAGATGTAGAAGACAGAAAATCAGTGAAGACACTATTGAACTCAACAACACCACCTATAGACGAGATATAATTGACACCTATTGGTTATTTCATGCAACAACAGCAGAACACACGTTCTCACACTCACATGGACCTGACCAAGATAGACCATAATCTGGGTCATAAAACACACCTTAACAAATTTAAAAGACTAGAAATCATATAATGTCTGCTTTCAGACTCTATTAGAATTAAACTAGATCAATAACAGAAAGATAGCTGGAAGAATCTCAAAATACTTGGAGATTAAACAACACACTTTTAAATACACAGGTCAAAGAAAAAAATCTCGAGAAATTTTAAAATATTTTTTGCTAAATTAAAATGAACATAACATTTATCAAAATTTGTGTGACAGCAAAAACAGTGCATGGAGGGAAATTCGTAGCAATATATAGAAACGCATAATACAAAAGAAGAAAGATTTAAAACCAATAAACTAAATTTCCGTCTTTGGAAACTAGAAAGGAACGAGCAAATTAATCCCAAAGTAGCAAAAGAAAAGAAATAAGAAAAATCAGAGCAGATATCTCTAATGCAATTAAATTTAAAGCAGGAAATCAATAGAGAAAAAAAAATCAAAACCAGAAGCTGGTTCTTTGAAAAGACCAGTGAAATTGGTAAGCTGCTCGTCAAGCTAAGAAAGGAAAAAAGAGAAAGGACACAAATTATTAATATTAAAAATGAAAGAGGCCATCACTGCGGATCCCATGGACAGTAAAAGGATTAAAAGGAGTATCATGAACAACTCTATGCCCACAAATTTAATAAGCTAGATGAAATGAACTGATTCCTTAAAAGACACAATCTACCGAAACTACATAAGAAGAAATAGACAATTTGAATAGGCCCAAATCCATTAAAGAAATTGAATCGATAATTAATGACCTTCAAAGAATAGAAAGTACCAGGCCCAGATCGGTTCACTGGTGAATTATATCAAACATTCAAGGAGGAAATTATACCAGTTCTTTCCAATGTTTCCAAAAGACAGAAGTAGAGGAAATATTTCTCATTCCAAGACCAATTACCCTAATACCTAAACTAGACAAAGGCATCACAAAAAGGGAAACTACAGACCAATATTTTTCATGAACATAGAAGCAAAACCCCTCAACAATGTATACTAGGAAATCAAATCCAACGATGAATAAAAAGAATTATGTGCCACAACCACATGGGATTTATTCCAGGTATGCTAGGCTGGTTCAACATGCCTAGAGGACCACTTAAAGTTGTTTGTGTATGTGTGTGCACATGTGTCTTAGAGGCTCATACATTCTACTTTATTAAAGACTGCAATCCATGAGAAAGGAATGAGGACAAGGGAGCGAAGCTGGGAAGGCGGGATTTCTAACACAAGGGTATTATCTAGCTGGGGCCAACTATGTGCTCCTGACTGCTGGATCTCTCAGGATCACCCTCTAAGAAGCCTTATAAACTGCTTCTGAAGACATCCCTCCAACAATGCTTAGAGCAAGAGACAGATGAAGCCAAGAGGATATGAAGTGAGACATGTCCAATGAAGAATCCTTCTAGGCACAATTTATAGTTTTTCGAGCATCTATACTGCCTTTATTAAAGACCTAAACTGGCATTATGCATACTGTTGTGCAACTTCTTTCACTTATTATTCATATTAGCCTTCTTTTTTTGCATGTTTCAGTCCTCTACAGGCTACAGAGTAAAAAAAGAAGTCTTATATTCGAGGATAATCAATTTTGGAGGTTATATGGGTATTTTACTTTTTCCTGTCTTTGTTTATTTTGACAAATAAGGACACATTTTATTATGTACACTAGTCTCTAACTTCATCTAAGTCCAGGGAAGCTTGGTGTCACATCACTGAACTTTAAATGTTTATTCAACAGGTTTGCATTTAATTATTTAAAAGATGACCAGCTGTACTGGCATATGTTTCTGATTTACCAGTATTTTATTTGGTGTGTTTCTGGGGAAAGAAAACCTAGTTTTTTCGAGTCAGAAGAGCATTGCTATGCTCATGCTTGTGAAGTTAAAAGCCCTAAAATGTTAACCAAAATACCTAAAAGATAATTTTAAAGCTCTATTACAGAATGAATACCTAATATTCTATTGATCTTGTCTTCTTGACTCTGTATTGACCAGTTTCTCTCATTGGTCATATTCTGCCCAGCTTCTGGATATTGACTGGAAGAAAGGAAGGGCAGTAGGGTGGAAGGCAGTTTGTTTTTTTGACCAATACTAGATTAATTAATTTAGTTTTACAAATGGCTTGACTTCCTTGTGAGTTTAGCCCCTTTTTGAATGGGATATCCAAACTACCCCTCTGTTCCCACCTAGAGTGTCAGTCTAATTCACAGTGGGGAACAATCTGGACTTGACAGCTACAGAGTTAGCAAAACTTCCCTGCTCTGGACACAGCACCACCACTAGGAGAACTGGACCTGTTCAAATCTTTGGGAGGGCCCGTGGTTACGTAACAGAGTTGGAGTTTTAGCAAAGGGAAAAGTGGTTTTGCAGGCAGATAACCAGATGGCCAAGAGATCACACTTCCCTCTGGCCTCTCTGTAAAGGACACTGGCCCTAATGGGATGTGGTAAACAGGGAGTCAGTAGAGTTTTCTTTTGGTGAACGTTCCTAAGCAGAAAAACAAATCATGAATCACTGCCCATCATTTTTCCCTTAATCCTCACCAACAAGTAGAAAGATCTTCTCAGCAAAAATGCTAACATTTGGCCCTCAGGCGAGCACTGTGACCTTTCATGTGATTCTTTTCAGTACACCAGTCATTTCTGCAAGCCCGATGGCCATTGCAGTTCAAGTTTAAGGCAACATGAGGCAAGGGAGTTTAAGGAAAACCTAAGACAAAAACTGAAGACAAAAGTTTGGTGAGACAGTCAAAGGAGTTAAATTGCCTTGACTAGAAATCACCTTTTCCTTCAGAAAATATTTCAGGGTGAGGAAAGTGTTTTCTATACCTTTGTCTTCTTCGTCCTTTTATACAAGTTCATTCCATTTCACAGTAAACTTCTGGAAACAAAATGTTCCTTATTACTTTACTGGAATATATTCAGATCTGTATGTTGGATTTGGCCATGGCTGCTCCCTTAAGAAAACCTTTCTAAATGAAGAGCAATATATTCAGTGTCATGGCTGTCAGGTACGTGCAGTGTATAAAAGATCAAAAACCAATGTTTTCTTTTATTATTCTGAATTGTAGAGAGAGGATCAATTAAATCAGTAGCCTCACTGAGAGCTGAATTTCGATAAAACCGTCATAAAGGCAACTCTGTTCTTTATTTTGTTCTTCAAAAATATTTTAAAATGTATTTGATGTCCATAGCCTAGGTATGATAAACAGTGTGTCAGAATTTTGGTTGTGGGTGCCTCGGTGGCACAGCAGTTAAGCGTCTGCCTTCGGCTCAGGGCGTGATCCTGGCGTTCTGGGATCGAGCCCCACATCAGGCTCCTCTACTAGGAGACTGCTTCTTCCTCTCCCACTCCCCCTGCTTGTATTCCCTCTCTTGCTGGCTGTCTCTATCTCTGTCGAATGAATGAATAAATAAAATATTTTTTTAAAAAAAGAATTTTGGTTGTAAGATATTAAGATGAAGAGCAGAGAAATGTTAGTATTTTTTACTTTAAAAAGCTCTCTCAGAAATAAAAGAACAAAACTATACCCTAGGAAAAAGATACAAAAATAGAATTACCAAGTGTGTCAGTTATAGATGGAAACATTACGTTTGTCTAATCATTTGGGTGTCTTTAGGTGTCTTTTGTGTTCTGCCACTGAATAAATACATATATACACACTACATATATACGCTCTAAATATATATACACACATGTATACACATACACACGTATACACATACACACATGGGAGGGGTGTTTACATGGCAATGAGGAGGATTAATGTCAGAAGACCTTGGTTTAAATTCCAATTAACCTACTTAGGAGTTTTGTTTTGTTTTTTGGGGTTTTTTAAAAAATATTTTATTCATTTATTTAAGAGAGAGACAGAGAGAGAATGAGCAGGAGGAGGGGCAGAGGGAGAGGGGCAAGCAGACTCCCCGCTGAGCACGGAGCCCCACTTGGAGCTCAATCCCAGGACCTGACATCATGCCCTGAGCCAAAGTCAGAGGCCTGACTGAGCCACCCAGGTGCCCCCTATTTAGGAGTTTGTAACAATATTCCAGGCACACTTCCTCTCTAAGCCTCAGTTTCCTTACCTGTAGAATGATAAGCATAGCCTTTTGCCTTTATTTTAGAGGGCTATTATAAGGATAAGTAGATAATATGTAGTGTGATAGTGAAAAAGTTGGTCTCTAAAGTCAGATTTTGGGGGCTTGATTCCAGTTTCTTTATTTATTACTGTGTAACTTTGACAAGTTACATAACCTTTCTGTGCCTCAATTTCCTCATCAGTAAGATGGGATAATAATGGCAGCCCTTCATAAGCTTTAACTTATTTAATATTCATATGCATTTACAGCAGTGCCTAGGACCTAGTGGGATTCAATACCTGTTAGTTATATCAATATAAAAAGCACTCAGCAATGTGTCTGGTATGGAGTAGGTATGCACTGAGTATTTGTTGAAAAACCCAAGCAATTCTTACATTTGAGGGTTTTTTTAAGTGAGATATGCCTTTCTTATTCTTTGTCCTGAATTGATTATATATTTTGGGGAGCAATAGGCATACTAATTGGCCCTCCAATAAAATATCTCCATGATCCTTATATCTGACTCTCTTGGCCATCTATTCCCAGTAGAACGCAAACCAAGACAACCTTTTGAAACCAATATGAATTCGGTTAACTAGAAAACCACATCACCCTAATCAGTGGAAGTTAATGAAATAATCTTCTCAATGTCGCCTTCTCCCTAATGTAGAGTATTATTGGCTTCTCATTTTCTTAAGTGATATCTGAATATACATTGCTATAGAAAGGTTTTTAAGTGCTTGAATCATTCAGACAGTACATTTTCCTTGTGTCAGATTCTATAGAATATTTCCGATGGTATGTTTTTCTTTCCTCTAGGGAGTCAGCTTGTTTTTATAATTTTACCACATTTGTACTGAAAGAGATTATTAAGAAGCAGGAAAAATAATTCATGGTCAAATCTCTCTGCAAAAGGTGAACCCATTTATCTTCCAAGTCATAATGAGCTAGTTTGAGAAAGGCCTTTGAACTTGTTTCTGGCAAGTGGAAACATTAACTAGCCCGATTTGAGAAGTGCTTTTGAACTTCTGGCAAGTGGAAACATCAGTCCTAACAAATCATCAGAAAAGCTCAGGTCAAAAGTGCAGAAGCCAGAAAGTATTTCCATCCGTGTTTCAGAAAGATCAACATATCTGCATGAGCTATCATGTTTATGCATATTTTAGCCAATTTTCAAGGAGGCTTCATTCATATCCAGGAATGGATAGAGATGATTCTAGTATTGCCCAGAACATTATTTTTCAAACTGCAGCTTGCAACCCATTAGGAGGTCATAAAAGCAATTTAGTGGGTCCTGACCAGCATTTTAAAACAATAACTTAGACCAGAATAAACAGAAAATACTAGAGGGCATCCAGTAGCAAGAAGAAGTATTATTTGGGAAGCTTCTGCTTCTGGTGTGTTTTCACATGACCCCAATGTAAAACGTCCTTTTTACTGTGAGTTGTAGTCAGAAAAGCAGAAAAGCGTTGGTCTAGGGGCCTGTGGGTTCCGACTGGGTTTGGATAAAGATGGAGAGACAGACGACTTTGCGTCTGAAGTCTGAACCAGAGAAACTTTGGAGAATTAACTTGTTTCTAGCCCATCCTTCTCCAAATCAGGATAACACAGTAGGGACAAGATGGTGAATTGAATCAGTTATCTTGTGTCATTTGCCCTGGGTAGATCAATTCTAGTAGTTATGAAATCCTTTATTCAGTTTCTGTCTTTAGCACCAGCTTGTGTGCTAACAGGCCAATGGTGGTTTGAAAAATCACATTAAGACTGGCGTGTGTCTATCTGCCACATTTTCTTTTGCTTTCAGAAACTGCTGCAAGAGATTGCATTGTTTTGGTGGGTATGAGGCTTGCATTGTCTTGTAGCTTATATATTTACTTAAGCTTTCCCTGTGAATTCTATAAATATTATCAACACTTGCCTTTGCCCTAATTACTTCTCGTTGATTCACGAAATGAGAATCACTTGACATTAATGCTAGCTAATCATTTCAAACAATTGCAGTTAAATTGGAGGGAAGTTTGAAATATCAGCTTAAGGAAAACCAATTTAAGGTAACTCCACACCCAGCTCATTTAGTTCACATTAGCTAACTTGTAAACTTCTCTAAGGGAAATGAATGTTGGCTGGCTGATGACGGCTACCCCTTATTGCGTTTTATAAAGGACTATAAAATATACATGGATTAATTTGTATACATTTGGCACGTGGCAATTTTAGCGATTGTTCACATATGAACTCTAATGCCTCAAGAGGTACTATATTACTCAAAAGTAGTGCTGCCCAAAAGAACTTTCTGTGATAATGGAAAAGCTCTACATCGGTATTGTCCAAATGGTAGCCACTAGCCACACATGCCTCGTGAGTATATGAAATTTGGCCATCGTGACAAAGAAAATGAATTTTTAATTTTTTCAATTTTAATTATTTTAACTAGAAAATTAAATAGCTACATCTGGCTAGTGGCTAAGATAGTGGACAGTACAGTTCTAGAGTCTTTAATTTTCATGCTATTCAAAACAAATGGAAATACCTCTTTTTGATCAGTGCCCTAAAATTAAATCACTCATTGATGATAGGGTGACTTTTTTTAATTTTAATTTTTTTATTATATAATAATATTTTTTTATTATATTATGTTAGTCACCATACAGTACATCCCTGGTTTTTGGTGTAAAGTTCGATGATTCATTAGTTGCGTATAACACCCAGTGCACCATGCAATACGTGCCCTCCCTACTACCCATCACCAGTCTATCCCATTCCCCCACCCCCCTCCCCTCTGAGGCCCTCAGTTTGTTTCTCAGTCCATAGTCTCTCACGCTTCATTCCCCCTTCTGTTTACCCCCCTTTCTTTATCCCTTTCTTCTCCTACCGATCTTCCTAGTTCTTATGTTCCATAGATGAGAGAAATCATATGATAATTGTCTTTCTCTGCTTGACTTATTTCACTTAGCATTATCTCCTCCAGTGCCGTCCATGTTGCAGCAAATGTTGAGAATTCGTTCTTTCTGATAGCTGAGTAATATTCCATTGTATATATGGACCACAGCTTCTTAATCCAGTCATCTGTTGAAGGGCATCTCGGCTCCTTCCATGATTTGGCTATTGTGGACAATGCAGCTATGAACATTGGGGTGCATATGGCCCTTCTCTTTACTACGTCTGTATCTTTGGGGTAAACACCCAGTAGTGCAATGGCTGGGTCATAGGGTAGTTCAATTTTTAACTTTTTGAGGGACCTCCACACTGTTTTCCAAAGTGGCTGTACCAACTTGCATTCCCACCAAGAAGTAGGGGGGTTCCCCTTTCTCCACATCCTCTCCAACAATTGTTGTTCCTTGCCTTGTCAATTTTTGCCATTCTAACTGGTGTAAGGTGGTATCTCAGTGTGGTTTTGATTTGAATATCCCTCATGGCTAATGATTTTGAACATTTTTTCATGTGTCTGTTAGCCATTTGTATGTCTTCAACTTTTTTTTTTTTTAAGATTTTATTTATTTATTTGACAGAGAGAGAGACAGCCAGAGAGAGAGGGAACACAAGCAGGGGGAGTGGGAGAGGAGGAAGCAGGTTCCCAGCAGGGAGCCCAATGCGGGGCTCTATCCCAGGACACCGACACCAAGATGACGCCCTGAGCCAAAGGCAGACGCTTAATAACTGAGCCACCCAGGTGCCCTGATAGGGTGACTTTTTGTCCCATCTTGTCAGTCACTCTTTTCAAGTCTTCTCCCTTACATGTACCTCATAATGCTGTCTTACACACAGTAGGCACTAAATAAATATTAGCCTTTATTGTTCTTATTGCTTTATTATTCACTTACTACCTACCTTTGACCCTGAATTCAATCCTTAAAACTGAAGTTTATCAAACTGTTTTAAGGATCAGTTGCGATGAATTCAAGCACATAAAGCATTATTATAGGCAGTGCTTTTTAAACTGCAGATTGAAATCCATTAGTCATTCATGAAAGCAATTTAGTGACATAGAAGCGTTATATTAATTCTGTTTTTGTCACTAAGAATTACAACTGAAGTCTGTTTTACCAAATATTTCTAAAGTAACATATGGTCGGTGCCTGGTGGATAAATTGTTTTTAATTTACTTGGGCAACTTCTTTCACTCTTCTGGGCTCAAGTATATTGATTTATTGAATGGGGGTTGGATTAAATCAGGTATCACAGACGTAATCCCTACAGGATCCTGATGGTGTCTTAACAAATGAAATCTGAGTATAAAACAGTGAGGTACAGAGATATCAAAGTGCAGAATTCATGTCCCATCTGAAAACAACAATGCACTCCACTCCAAGCAATTTGGTCTATACGCGTATTCAGATCCTGCGTTCCTAAGTGCTTTAGTTTTCCGAGATAAAGCAAAAATTTAGCTTTTTATAAATGTCAGAATTAATCCATTTGAAAGAATAATGTGTTGAGTGGATCTTAAGGTATGCAAATTATATTTCAATAAAACTGGTAAGCAAACTAATGTGTGGGCCTAAGCGTCACATTTTGTAATTTCTGGACTATTTAATCTTTAAGATTCTTTCTGGTGTTGCTACTCTGGCCTTTCTAACCCCTCTGCATGTGTCTTTCTTGAAAATTTTAGCAGAGTTTGTATCTGAGGAAAACGTATGCTCCAAAAAGGGACTTTTCTGAAGGAAGATAGCTAATGTAGCAATGATTCCTTGCATTCGGCCTATGCAACAGAAATTTGGATAAGGCAGTCAACAAAGAAATAAGAAGTAGGGGCGCCTGGGTGGCACAGCGGTTAAGCGTCTGCCTTCGGCTCAGGGAGTGATCCCGGCGTTATGGGATCGAGCCCCACATCAGGCTCCTCCGCTATGAGCCTGCTTCTTCCTCTCCCACTCCCCCTGCTTGTGTTCCCTCTCTCGCTGGCTGTCTCTATCTCTGTTGAATAAATAAGTAAAATCTTTAAAAAAAAAAAAAAAAAGAAATAAGAAGTAAAAACCAGTAAAGGAAAAAACTAAAGTAAAGAAGCCTAGACAATTTTTTTAATATAAAACAGTGAGGTGAGAAAAATCCAGATGAACAAGTAGCATAAAGAAAAGGCAAAGACGAAATCCTCTGCTTACTCTGCAGCCCTTCAATGTTTTTTAAGGATTCACTTATTCCAAAAATCTTACTCTTTTCATGAAGACCAAAATGAATGTTAATTTGTATTTGTTTAGAAACGGATGGTGTTCTACATAGATTAAATCATGAATAACAGATAATGACAAACCAGAGCTTTAATAACCAATTTCTAAGAAGGTGAGGATAAAAATCAGCCAAGATGGGGTTTTTAACCCAATCCTGGAACACCCCTTACTTTAGACTTCATTTGAGTGCTCCAAGCACATGTGTGGCAATCACATCTGGAAAAGAATAAAGCGGCACCTTTGGACTCTAATCAAAGCCAGAAATGGGAGCACGAACCAAAGCCAAATTTGGGAGTCCAAAGAGATTCTGCCTGCTGTCTATTTCATTTCAGTTGGACATTTTTCAGTCCCTTTCGTACCAGTTCTAGCCCAGCCAATGTGCTGAAAAACATTTTATTTGCACAAAGGATGAACGTTAAATCATTTTTTAAAAATGATCAGAAAATATGATTAAGTAGCGAGTAGAGTAGAACCATGAATTCAAGTCCTGACCAACGGCTGTACAGCTGTTCTCTTGTGCAGTATCAACGTGTTCCTCTGACTGAAACCTAAGCTCAATTCTGTTATTTTTTTCAGATGTCCTTTTCCCAGCTATCCTTCATCTTTAAGAGCGTAAATGGACTATGTTATCTTTTGAACAGTCTAGGGATAAAGTTGTCATTATTTCCCACAGTCTGTAAAGAGTTAAAAGAGTGAGAGAGAAAAAAAAGAGGATATCTTAAAAGTGTAAAGACGGAGAAAGCTTCAGTGTCAGAATCAGAAATTCTTAAATCTTAATAATATGCTAGTATTAAAACTACTAGAAACAGCAAAAGATGGCCACATTTTCTGTGTTGCTCTTTAAGTGTTTCAGCTCAATTATGCATATAATGTTCAACTAGATGCCTGGCATGCTTGCCTGTGTTAATGAACACCATGTGGACAAAAACATGATCCTTATCCTTGCACGTGTTATCTTTTTAATTCACTTAGAATTCACATTTTATATGCAAGTGAGGAAACACATAAAAAAAAAAAAATGAGAATGGACCACAGGGTCTTTAGAAGGCCAGGAAAAAGATACGTCCTGGGAACTTGACCTGAAAGGAACTCATATGTTCTAGACCCTTGGAAGGACAAGGAAGCTGAGTGCAGGCTGGTAGAGGCATGTGCATAAATCTCTTGGGCCTGAAATTGAAACCGATTCTGGACTCCCTGTTTCATATTCTGTTTAAGTTATATGCTGAACTTATAAAAATCATATTTTTAAAATATTTTTTATTTATATTTATTTGAGAGAGAGAGAGAGTGAGTACGAGTGGGAGGCGCAGCAGAGGCAGAGGGAGAAGCAGGCTCCCTGCTGAGCAGGGAGCCCGACGCGGGGCTCGATCCCAGGACCCTGAGATAATGACGTGAGCCAAAGGCAGATGCTTAACCAACTGAGCCACCCAGGTGCCCTCGTATAAATCATATTTTATTTAATGTTTCTCCTGATCCCAGTTTCTATTTCAGACCTACAAATTATCTTCCTCACCTGGTTCACAGGACTTGGTGATTCAGAACCATCAATCTCAGGAATGTTTACCATGTTTATTTCAAAGGAAGAAAAAGGGGTAAGGGGCACCTGGGTGGCTCAGCCATTAAGCATCTGCCTTTGGCTCAGGGCGTGATCCTGGGACTCTGGGATCAAGCCCCACATCAGGCTCCACTGCTGGGAGCCTGCTTTTTCCTCTCCCACTCCCCCTGGCTGTGTTCCCTCTCTTGCTGTCTCTCTCTGTCAAATAAATAAAAATAAAATCTTAAAAAAAAAAAGGAAGAAAAGGGGGTAAAACATGTAAATACATCTCTCCTTCCTAGAAATAGGCTTGTGTGCTTGTTGAGGCTGCCCTGGGTGCTAGGGATAGATCCAGGTGCTAGGTCAGGCCCCTGCCCCTGTTCTCAGCTGACCTTACAGAGGGAAGAAATGCCATGTGCCCCTGAATGCATGATATCATGGAGGGTTGGAAGAGACAACATTAATTTAAATATCACTGAAAAAGAAAAACAACTTCGAGCTGAAGTGCTGGTGCTGCCTTAAGAGCAGACGTGTTCCCCACATGAATCCCCCATACAGCCCAAGTTTGTTCTTGAGTTTTCTTTTTGGTGTGCTGGGGGCTGGGGTCCTGTCCCTGCCTACAGCCGCAGCTCTTGGCTTGTGAGAGAGAGAATGCTCTTTCACATGACTGTGACAAAAATGTCACACAGCTCCATCTGCTTGCAGGCATCTACCTTTCTTAGGTCCCATAAAGTGATGCTTTTCAAATTTTAATGAGCCTATGTAGTCGGGTCTCTTTCCAATGAAGGTTCTGATTCAGTAGGTCGGGGTGGGGCCTGAGCTTCTGCATTTCTAATAAGCGCCCGGGTGATGACGGTGCTGCTACGGGCGGACCACACCTGGAAGGAGTGAGACCGTAAAAGGAACTGGTGAAGGCTTTGCAAGAACATAGAGAGTTGTGGGTTTTCCTCAATAAATAAATACTTCCCTAAAATCAAGTTATACTCTGCTGCCCAGCACAAGTAACTGTTTCGATGACAGTTGTGTCCCCAGACCAACAACACTGATAGGACATCATTGATTTTAAGACATATCAGACATGTCAAAATGTACATATCAGAACTAACGAATAAATCAACTATCCAATAAATCAATCACTGATTTGTGCTAAGTGCCAGGCATGTGCAGAGGCCGGTTATCAGGCAGTTCCGGCCCAGATTAAGAAGACTACATCAGACCGGCACAGGGTAGGAGGGACACACGTGGAAGGGATACCTAACCCCATCTTTGAGGTGGCAGGTTGGCAATAGAAGGTGGAGGAAAATGGCTTTGCTGGAGGAGAAAACATAATAAGCGTTGTTCATAAACTCAGAACCTGGGGAATATTTTTCTCCTTTCTGTATTTACTAGTTGGCCTAAATCAAGATCTGGAAGGGTATTTTTCAACGGGTGTCCTTATTTTTCCACGGAGGCAATGCTGACATACTGCAGAGTGCTACAAATAGCTCTAGACATAACACATCATGGTCCTGGAAACTAGGACAAGTTGGGACTTAATTTCTTAAAAAATATACACAATTTTAAAATTTTCCTCCCTAGGACAAAAATTGGGCATGACAGAGCATGCAATTAGCGGCCAGAGTTACTGATGTTCTGCTTGAGGTGCTAATGAGGCAACTGCTTAGTGGCCTCCAGAAATGTCCTGCTGTCTGCAGCATTCCGACTTTTTCAAGAAAGCTGAATTTCTCTTTTCCATCTGAGATTTACCTGTGAGTGATAGATTTTAAAATTTTACAAACGAAGTACAATTGCATAACAAAATGAGAGATTAAAAAAAGCCTCATTGGCTTTGAACCTGTGAATTTAAGAAAAACGTATTCACAGAAATAAAGGCAACCTATTTTTGAAACAAATTTTCTTTTCTAAATGTGTTAAGTATATATATGTGTATGTATGTATATATGGATATACACATATATATGTCACCTTAAGTAACTCTGTACTTCAGACTTTCAGGATAGCATTATAAATATTACATTTTTGTTACCTTAAACACATTTCAGTGAAAATCAATGACTATAATTTTATGAAAGTTATCCTAATTCACCTCATCTTTCTAAGAATGTTTGCATAATTATTTCCATCTCTTTTTTTTTTTAAGATTTTATTTATTTATTTGACAGAGATAGAGACAGCCAGCGAGAGAGGGAACACAAGGCAGGGGGAGTGGGAGAGGAAGAAGCAGTCTCATAGCGGAAGAGCCTGATGTGGGGCTCGATCCCACAACGCCGGGATCATGCCCTGAGCCGAAGGCAGACGCTTAACCGCTATACCACCCAGGTGCCCCATTATTTCCATCTCTTAAATAACTGTCTGACACTTTAAAATTGTAGCATCTGTATTGGTAATCAAGCTGATTTTTAAAAGGTAAATCATGGGGTGCCTGCGTGGCTCAGTTGCTTAAGTGACAGACTCTTGGTTTCAGCTCAGGTCATGATCTCACAGTTGGGGGATCGAGCCCCATGTCAGGCTCTATGCTCCATGTGGAGTCTGCTTCAGATTCTCTCTCCATCTCCCTCTCACCCATTCACTCTCTCTCAAATAAATAAATAAAACCTTTAAAAAAATAAAAATTAAAAGTAAATCACTACAGATCCAAAAAAACCCCCAAAATCTTAGTTGACATTTTAATAGGAAGAATGTCCAGATTTGAGCTTAATGTGTGCTTTAAAAGAGTTCATAGGAGAACCTGAACTGTGATTCTTATGAGTTGCCTTATGCACGCTCATTGAAAGCAAATGCTATAACCATATATGTTTTCTTAATAGAAGACAGAAATAATAGGTGATGTAGTTAGCACTGTCACTTTTTCTGGTAAGAGGCGTTGGCTACCTGCTTTACTTCTCCAGGTAAGGATTACTCATTTCCTCTGACATCTTCCAATGTTCTTCTCAACATTGGGTGACGTAATCTGTTGCTGCAGTAACTTCTCCAAACGTGTCAAAAGACTATGAATCAAAGGAATTCAGTTCTAACTTTGATTTGCCACGACCTAGAGCTATTCTCCAAGTCTGCCAATGCTCTAGTTTTGAATGCGTCTATGTGAGGTTGCCAACCAGAAAGCCATTAAAATATATTAAGTAATCATTCATCTCCCTTAATATCCCAGCCACACATACTTGCTTCCTGCTGAGATCAGAAAGTACTCTCTAGCTGGAGAAATGGCAAATTATTTCAGACAGCAGTTTTTGGGTTTTGTTTTGTTTTGTTTTGTTTTTGCTTTTTTTTTTTTTTTTTTTTTTTTTTTTTTTTTTTTTTTTTTTTACTAAATGCCCTATCTTTCCTTAACAAGTTAACTTGGGCGATAATTAGATGTCTAGAAAAAGAGCAAATAATAGAAAAGCCAATAGTCTTTAAAAAAAAATTGAGGTGTAATTGACATACAGCATTATATTAGTTTCAGGTGTGAAACAATGATTCCATATTCGTATATACTGTGAAGTGATCACCACAATAAGTCTAGTTAACATTTTTCACCATATGTAAGTTACAGATATTTTTTCCTATGATGAGAACTCTTAAGACCTACTCTCTTAGCAACTCTCAGATATGCAATATGGTATTGTTAACCATAGTCACCATGCTGTACATTACATCCCAATCCCTTTTTTATAACTGAAAGTTTGTACCTATTGACCCCCTCCATCCATTTCTGTAGAAGAGATGGCTGGAGCTGCAGTATCACATTGCAACTCTGAAGGGCAGGTCAAGGGCATCAACCTTGGTCCTGACATTCTTGAACTACAGGGCCAGCCCTGGGTTACCTATCTCCATAATGCTCCATGTGGGGAGGGAAAAAAAAAAACAAAAACAAAAAAACAAACAAACAAACAAACAAAAACCCAACTATCTTGTTTAAGCTACTTTATTTAGATTTTCTGTTACATGCAGTTAACCTTAACTCCTAACCAATAAAATAGTCTATCCAAAGTCAAAGTCCATCTCAAATCCCAACTCCTTTATGATATTCTCTCTCAACGAATTTTTCAGTTGGGTCAGAAATTCTCTCTCCTTCCTTTAAATTCTTATATTACTCATTTTACACTTAATTCTCATTTACAACTTCAACATTGCTTATCCCTTCTTAGACTCTTAACTGATTTCTGAAACAGGATTGTGAACTATGTGAAGGCAGGAATGATGTCCTATATTCGCCGATGGGGTTGATAGTATGATGTACTACAGATATTTGTTGACTGTGCTGCAGATATTTGTTGATGTAAAACACGTATCTTAAAAGAAAGAGATTATTTCCCCTAACAAAAGTTTTTATGGTCTGAAAAATAGATAGGCGAATTAAATTACATTTATGTAAAGTAACAAAGGAAAAGGACATACATTCTAAGAGTTTTGAGTTAGAAAGCTGTTTTTGCTGTTTTGTATTTTTTTGAAAGACAATATACATAGACATTTCATCATTTACATGCTAAGAATTAATAATGGCTGAATCTGCCTTCTGTTTCCCAAAGCAGAGCATGATATGTTATTTTACTCTATAGTTACATCAAATAAAGATGAAGTTTCCTTTGGGTACAGGTAGATTGTATCTTTCCTATGTCCTTCAGCCATAGAAATTTTATCAAAGCTAGGTTGAAAACATATTTGAGGGACATATGTGGATGTTTTTATCTCCTGTCTTTTATTTTTATGAAGTCAGCCTCACAAGGGCTCTGTTGGCATGGAGTCTAGAACTTCATTCAATAGAATAATAAAATGCTCAATTATTCCAGAGAGCCTGATGCCATATTTCTTAGATGCCATGACAATGCATCCCTTTGTAAACAAGAATGAATTATTTTCCTGTAAGTAACACTGGTAGATAGAGATAGAATAATGGAGCTGTACGGGATATCAAGAAATCACTAGATTCAGTCACCAGCAGCCTGCCAAATGTTGTTTAAAGCCCTTGGAAAATGGAGAATGTATAACTTACTTTCTGGGCATTGCTTGAAACTTGGCATCTCTAATTTATAATTGCAGATGTTTATTAATGCAAGGGCATTCGTGTTCTTCGTGTTTGATGCATATTGCATCCTATCTCCCAATACCTTCATTCACATGGATTGTAATAGAGTAGATTAGCCTACAATAATGAATAGATCCACACATGTATATTGGTTCAAACACAATAAAAGTTTGTTTCTCATTTATGAAATAGTCCAAAAGCAGGTGTTTCTTACAATGTGGTGACTTGGATACCCGGGCTTATTTTTTTATTGCGGCCCCATCATCTTCATCATGTGGCTCCCAACCTATCCCTAGGGGTAGAAAGAAGGAAGGAGAGTAGTGGAGTAGTTAGGGGTCATCACCCAAATCATTCAAAAGGAGAAAAGGCTTGGAAGAGAGCACAAGTGGGACTTTAATAGATCATGCCTGGAAGCAACCCACATCGCTTATATTCTTTCACATGGCCACATCTACGTGGAAGCCTGAGAAATAAAGTTGGGCGTCTCCAGGATAAAACCAAAATAGATTTTGGCAAAAACTAACAGTTTTTGTCACATGAATTCTGTTTTCCCATGTGATTAAAGGATCCATTTACTAATTCAATTAATGTTAAACAGTCCCTACTCTTTATTGCTTATAATCTAGTTGGGGAGAGATATATTAATTACATAGTCACAACGAGATATGATTATAAACTGAGACAAGTACGTGAAGGTAAAATATAGAGTGCTCTGAGAGTGTATAACAGGATATCTGACATAGGGGTAGGAGTCAGTGACATGTTTCTAAAGAAGGGACACCTGATCTGTCATCTGAAGAATAAATGAGCTTTAAGTATTATATCCTTTTATTTGTTCTGAAACAGCATTCTTTCTTTTGGGGGGAGAATTATCTCTGGTTTGTAATAATGGAGAGGTGATATAGACAATGTTATGAAATAGGTACTTATTATATCTACCATTACATGGGTCTCACTGCACAGTTTCACAATAGGTAACCATACCTGGTATGCTGCCTCATGTTTCAACCAACTGCCATTACCACAGATCCAACAGGTGAGTCTTAATCTCTTTTGGAAAAGGAATCGGGGTCAGCTTACCTCAAGTGATGAACGTTACTAGAAAGATTCAGAAGAATGTAAGGAAGTATTGGACACTCTCATAATCAGTATAGCCACATTTTATAGTATATGGGAAAATGATTTAGAACACAGTAGAATTTCTAGTCTGCCTTCCCCATGACTCTTCTCTTATTTGTTTTCCATCTCTGTTTCTACTTAAACTCCCCACTGCCAACTCTTTTCTCCCATCTTCCCCGAGGCTTTTACTAAACATGGTTTCTGGCTGCCACTTTCTTTGCGTCTCTTGGTTTTTGGGTTCTTTCAGTTCCTATGTCTGCTGATCATTTTGCTACCACTGTCATTTGGGATGCTTCATCTTCATTGTCCCCAAGAGAGGAAAGAATTTGGAAACGTTAGTCATTGTTCCCTGGCCAGCCCATAGGTGGCTACCTTAAGCTCAATAACAGATGTCAGATGGAATCAGTTGTGTGTGGCCCTGGTGTAGCATGTCTATGGCTCATGAGACAAAGTATGAGGACTCATCTTCAGTTATGGCCAAGATGGATCAGATTTACTCTCCCGCCTGAAATAATTAAAAAAAAAAAAAGGCACAGTATATGAAATAACATTGTTCAGACTGACCATTTATGGGTGAAGGGCAGTGAATCCTGATGGAGGTGAACCCTACAACTGACACAGTTAACCCTCTGGAGAGAGTAAACAGCTGAGGAAGAGAGGACCCCAGGCAGAGCCTGGTGGTGGCCCTCAGGTGGGGACATGGAAGTGGGAATCCACACTCAAGAGCTGATCATTTTATAGGCTTCATGCTTATTTACAAAGTGAATGAGATCATTATCAGAGGCACAAACAAAGGAAATAAGATTATCATCAGTAATCCAAGCAACATTACAAACCAAGCCCATCCAAATGCGAGCTCCATTGCACACATTTTCTCCTCTCTGCCCACCCTCCCCTCCCACTCCCACGAGCCCTACTTGCATGATTTTACCTCACAGATGACCTGTTTTGTTTTCTAACTTTTCCCAGTTTCCCCTTGTGTAGTAGTGCCCCTGCTCTCAAGTGTTTCCCGATTAACACACAGATTTCTGCATATTTTAGGTCAGCCACTCTCCACTCTTCTTCCTGTTCTGTTTTTTCAATCGCATGTATTTATCTTATATTTTATTTAAACATTTTTAAATGTTTTATTTAAATCATGTATTTTTTTAAATCATCCATTAAGTGAGGAACCCCCTTCTGTTCTGTTCAATTCTGTTTCTCTGGAACCTAAAACAATGTGAATGTAAAAAATGAAATAAAATAAAATTGTGGGTGGAGAGAAGAAAGAAAGAAGGTGTTCATAATATGCCATAATAAGCAACTGGCAGTTTAAACCCTCTGGGTTTGTTTGATTTTTAAAATAAAAAGTTAAATTTTAAGAATTGGGTTCTATTGGAATTTGTGAGGGAGATAAGGGACTGGCCCCATAGGCTCTCCACTCAGAACCTTTAACAGAAGTGCCAATTACCAGTGATGGCCAATTTCTGCGAGAAGTTACTTCTTCCTAATAGTTCTCATTTTTCCAATATTTAAAGTCTCTTCAGACTGAGGAAATTGGTATCTTTAGCACATGATATTTAGCTTGTATTTATTCTACTACTGAAACCGTTGAAACAAAGAGAATGCTGGATTCCGTTGGCAGAGATCCATGAAACACTGGAGATCTTGGGGCTTTACCAAAGTTGGAACAAGAAGCAGGGGCAGGAAGGAAGGGAAGCTTGGGGGTTTCTAGTCTCAGGAAAAAGAATTAAAGCTTAAAACCCTGAGTTTCTTCCATTCCTTCATATGAGAAACAGACTTGGAGCCACAACCGAAAATCTTTGATAAAATTCAGGATGTTTTTCATTTCCCTACATTTACATCCGGTTTGTTATTCATAAGGATTTTCAATAAAAGTTGCATAATGGAAAGAATGTTTGTCTTGATGGTGCAAGGAAGGAGGATCTGGAGAGTCTGTCTTACTCGCACTGAGCGTTAGGCATAGGGAAGGGGACGGACACAGAAACTTAAAGGACACAAAGAGTAGAAGTACCTGCCAGGAGAAAAAGAGAGGTCAGGGAGAACCACTCTTGAGGCTGCGTTGGACTGAACTTCAGGAAGACCCAAGAGGGACTACCTGACTTGTTTGTGGTCATTCTCGCCACTACCCTTACCCCAGAGTGTGGGAGAACAGTGCATCCAGTTCGATCTCTGGCGACTCGGTAGTTTGCCTAAATGTAGATTCTCTGGCCTATACCAGACCAAATAATTCACACTCTGGAGGCATGCATAGCAATGTAAATCTTCATTTGGGGAGAAGTTGTTAAAAGGCTACATACTTAATTATAAGATAAATACATTCTGGGGATCTAATGTATAGCATGGTTGCTATGGTTAACAATACAGTCTTGTGTACCTGAGAGTTGCTAAGAGAGTAAAGCGTAAATGTTTTCATCACACACACACAACGTAGCTATGTGAGGTGATAGATGTGTTCACCAACCTTACTATGGTAATCATTTCATAATATATATGTGTATCAAATCATCACTGTATGCCTTACCCTTACACAATGTTATGTGTCAATTATATCTCAATAAAGCTGGGCGGGGGGAGGGGATAAATCAATCAATCAATCAGTCAATCCACTAATGATTCTAATGCACACTGAAGTTTGCCTGCGGGTCCTAGAGAATAATTAAAAGGAATCAACAACGAATTATCCATGAAATCATTTCACTGGTACTCAGCCTCTGTGGTATTGATAGCACTCACAACTTCAGTGTGTACATAGGAATGATAGCCTAATTTTAAGTGGTATGGATCTCCCTAACACACTGGGTCATGGTAGTGGGCAAGAGTGAGGGTTTTCTCTGCAGGTTCATCCAGAGATTTTTCTGGAACTGAAGTCCCATCCTGAATAAGTCTCACAGAAGACCCTACAAAAACCACGATAAGGAATGGGCCTCCCACTTTCATCCTCTTGACAACAGGAAAGAATGAACAAGCCACTCTTCTTAGGATAAAATGCAATAATTGCAGCGGGATCTTTTGATGCTACGTAATGCCACGTATGTCAAATCTTGCAGTTGGCTCTGTACCTGGCCCTGGGCATTTGCACTGGCTCCAAGAACAATAATTACTTCCTGCCAACTATAGTTCTTGGGGCCTCAGACAGTTTGTTGTGCTTTTTTTTTTCTTTTTCTAATTAAAGGACTAGAGCGACCACAAATGAGATTTATTTCCTTTATAACTGACATAATATATTCTAATTCCAAATGCCACTCTCCAACCGTGGCAGGAACCAGCTTGTCAGTCCTGAGATTTCTCATTGAGCATCTCTTTGTTTTTAACTGGCAGAGTAGAGACCTAGGGACAGAGCAAGGAAAATAACTGCTAAGAGCCCACTAACCTGTTGCTGCACATGTCCACCTTCCAGGGTTTTCTCTGACCTTTCACAGCCTTCTTAGGGAAGCTCTTCAAGTTATGATTATTGTACTGTGCTTACATGCCTAGACTTTAAACCAGTTTTAAAAAAGCTTCTTTTTGACAAGGCATAATACATTATTTTCAGATTTTCTAAAACATATGGCAATTTTGTTCAGACCAGTGATATGAAATTATGTCTTGTTTCACTTAGGTGGTAGGGCAGGGGATCTGTCAAACATTGGCAAAGATAGGGAGTGAGTTATTTCTTTCAAGTTATATTTCAGTTGCTCCTCTTGCTTCAGAGAAAAACAATCAAACCTTTATGGTATGTTAACACCTCCCTTAGCAAAAGGGCTTAAAGCAAAAGAAAACAAAATTAACCGACGGACTCTCTGTACTTCTTTCCATAAGAAGTAAAACAGCATTGGGCAACAACATTGGGCGGACTGTGTATCATCCACTGAAGGACTGTGTAAGCTAATGGGTTGTAGACTGCTTGTTGGAAGAAACTTTAAAGATTACAGAAACTTCTCTTTAGATTCCTAAAGTGATCACTGAACACTGAAAAACAAGTTGCTTGCCCATGTTCGCACCATTATTTAGTGGCTGAGCAAGGACCAGAATCCAGATTCTCTGAAGATTTCTCCTGTACGTCAGCCACCTCCTCAAAATTAAAATGCAGATAGAAAGCCCTCTTTCTGGGGGCGCCTGGGTGGCACAGCGGTTAAGCGTCTGCCTTCGGCTCAGGGTGTGATCCCGGCGTTATGGGATCAAGCCCCACATCGCTCCTCTGCTGTGAGCCTGCTTCTTCCTCTCCCACTCCCCCTGCTTGTGTTCCCTCTCTCGCTGGCTGTCTCTATCTCTGTCAAAAAAAAAAAAAAAATCTTAAAAAAAAAAAAAAAAAAGAAAAAAAAAAGAAAGCCCTCTTTCTGGGAAGCAGCGCTGTGCCAAACAAAGAAGGAGCACTTGGGAGTCTGATGCGTCTGAGTGTAGACTCGGACTCCATTCGTAGCCACGAAGGAAAGTTATGTAAGCTCTCTAAGTGCCAGTCTCCTTCACTGAAAATGAGGATGTAACTCAGCGCACATAGTGGCTTATTCAACAAATATGTGAGTAGCTACTCGGAGCCAATCACTCTTCTAAAGCACTGGGAATGCAGCAATGAAGAAGATGAGAACTCACTCGTGCTATCACGGACTTTGTTTTTCAGTGGGCACATAGGGACAATAAGCGAATAAACAGGTAAAGTATATAGCACATCAATAGTTGTAAGTGTTCTGGAGAAAAATAGAGGATGGGCATAGAGATAACCAGGTCCGAGGAGGTAAAGGCACTTGAGTATGCGTTATTATAAATAAGGTAGTCTGGGAAGGCATTACTGGTAGAAGGTTAGTTGAGGAGATAACGTGAAAAGAGGGAGGGATAATGACATTGCAGAAAAACAGCGAGCCGGATGCCCTTGAGCGAAAGCGTACTCGGGCTATTAGAGTGACCGCACAGAGGTCGTGTGGCTGGAGTGAAGGGAATGGAACGCAAGTGGGAGAGATGGGGCCTGGGTAGCAGCCCGGGGGGACATCCTCTAAGGGCTGTAGCTGCTGTAAGTAGTTGGCTTCCATTTTAAATAAGATGAAAAGTGACTACAATGCTCTGAGCAGAGGAGTGACAGAACTGGACTTATATTTTAGAAGGACCACCCTGGCTGCTGTGTTGCAACAAACTCTAAAGGCAGCAAGGGTAGAAGCCTGGGGACCAGTAAAGACGATAACTCAGGAAAGAGATGATAAACAAAAAAAAGATCGGATTTTGGATAAAATTTGAAGAAAGACTCAAGTTTTGCTGAGAGATTAGACTGTGAGAGAAAGAGACGAGTCATACATGAATCCAAAATGCTTTGCCCCACGATTACAAGGATGTAACAGAACTCGGGAGACACAGGTGTAGGGGAAGATGGATTCTAGACAAGTTAATTTTGAGATGCCTACTGGCCATCTAGAAGGAGACAGTGAGCACCCAGACACCTGGAGGTGGAGTTCAGGGCAGAAGGTCATCAGCCTACTTAAGGCCAAGAGACTGGCAGAACACTTTGGGGTGTGTGTGTGTAATAACTGGACCGAATCTCAGGATACAACATTTAGAGGTTGGGGAGATGTGTAAGAGGAGAAAGGAAACTGACTAGTAGAGTGCAGAGAGATGGCAGGATGAACAAGAGTGTACGCTAAGCCAGAAATCAAGAGAAGAATGCCTTTCTTTTTTTTGTTTTTGTTTTTTGTTTTGTTTCTGTTTTTGTTTTGTTTTTTACTACAAACATATTTTCTTTTCTTTAATTAAAAAAATTTAATTCCAGCATAGTTAACATATAGTGTTATATTAGTTTCAGCTGTACAATACAGTGATTCAATAATTCCATACAACAATTTTTGTCAAAAAGAAAAAACAACAACCAAGAATTGTTTAGCTTATTTATGATAGACGGGCTAAGTGTTGCCATGGAATAAGTGACATCAGCAGGCCATTGCATCTGAGAAAATTGTCTGGAGCATCGTATTTCCAAAGGAGAAATAAAAAGCAAAGAAAAGCTTTAACTTGCCAGGAGGTCAAATCTCCTAGGAATAAAAAGTATTAGGCACAGTTGAACTTTCATGATTTTCAATTTAGTGTTCTAAGGATCATTCTAATTGTTACCTCGAGAGACTGCTGCTAAAGGAGTGTTGGTTTTCCTAGCTTAATTGCCTATTATGAATTTAGGTTTTATATATTACTTAGGCATACTTGCAAAATTCCGTTTTATTCCTATTCAAATAGAAGTGGAAAATTACGGGGTGTCTGGGTGGCTCACTCACTTAGGCATCTGCCTTCAGCTCAGGTTGTGATCCCAGGGTCCTGGGATCCCAGGGTCCTGGGACCGAGCCCCGAATAGGGCTCCCTGATCGGTGGGGAGCCTGCTTCCTCCCCTAAGAATGCCTTTCTAGTAGGAGAGAGAGTGTCTGGTGTCACTGATGGGTCAAATAAGACAAGACCTAGGAAATAACCATTCATTTTAGCTAAATGAAGGTAATGATGGGTAGAATGACGGGAGCAAAAGCCTAAACGGAGTGTGTCCAAAGATAATGGTAAACTTGGGACAAAAAAAAAAAATTAACAAATTAATAGCCAAATGAGCAAAACTAAACATTAAAGAGCTCACAGAAAAAGAAATGCATGTAACAGACAAAACACAAAACACACAAGAAGATGTTCAACCTCACTCATAATAAGGCAAATGTGAAATTATTATCTAATGTGAAATTATATCCCATTTCAACCAGTCCATTTTGGAACTCTAGAAAATAATCTACAATTAATATGGGAAAGTAAACGTGCATATGATAAAAATGGCTGACTTTTGTGAGAATTCCCAGTCGGAGAACTTAATGTGTTTCAGTGAGGAGAATGGCCTTTGGAACTGCCCGGGTTTGAATCCTGGCTCCTCTACTTGTTGCTGAGTCTCTCGGTGGCTTCAGCTACCTCAGCTGTTTATGGGTCTTTTATTTGTACCATCCATTAGAGTTGCAAAGACCTTAGAATAATGCTTGACTCATAGCAACAACGATAGGCAACATTTACTGGGTGTTTATTATGCATGAGGCATTGTCCTAAGTACTTCACATTTCTTTCATTTTCTTCATAGCAACACTAAAAGGAGGCCAAGACACCAAGACGTTAAGGTATTTGCCTGGATCACACAGCTAATCAGTAAAGGAGTCACGATACACAAAGTCTGAGCTCTTAGCTACTACACTATGCTGTATCAAATAGTATCATGAGAAAAAACTCATCTCACCAAATATAATATATTGCAAGGTAACAGACATTAAAACAGTCTAGCACTGCTACCATAATTGATCTGTATGAGAATACAGAAAATCTAGAAATATACTTAGTCATATAGAATGATTATATAGCAATTTCACATTAGATAAAGCAAGATCCTCAATACGAAAGGCTTATACTGATCTGATTGATAGACATGATCTGTACTTAACACAAGTCACAAATAAAAGGCAAATAGCCATGAACACTTGAATGTTTTATCAGAATCAGTGAGTTATTTATCTAGATTCATTTCATTCAGCAAAATGGAACTTTATGAATTCACTTATTTTCCAAACTAGTCATGATCTAGATATCCTAGGTTATAGAGGCTGAATTTGATTTAGCCAAGTGTTGGTCTATATTTTCAAACATTCAGTGTATAGATACCGTATCAGTCTGCTAGGGCTATTGTAATAAAGTACCACAAACCGAGTGGGTTAATCAACAGAAATTTATTGTCTTATGGCTTTAGACCAGAAGCTCAAAATCGACATGCCACCAGGGTTGTTTCCTTGTGAGGGCTACGATGGAAGGATGTATTCCAGGCCTCTCTCCTTGGCTTGTAGATGGCAATCTACTCTCTGCCACTCTACATCATCTCTCCATGTGTGTCTGTGTTCAAATTTCCCCTTTTTATAAGGACATCAGTTATACCGTATTAGAGTCCTCCCTAATGGCCTTCTTTTAACTTAATCACCTTCGGAAAGGCCTTACCTCCAAATAAGGTCACATTCTGAGGTACTGAGGGTTATAACTCCAACATTTCCTTTTGGAGGGACAGAATTCAACTCATAATACTTAATATTTGAGTATAAAACATAGTAGCCACAAGACCCTTTCAAAAGCTGACTGGTTGGTCTCCGTGATACTTTTTAAAGCAGGTCCCTGTCAATTAACCATGTATATCTAATCCTTTCTGAGGATTAATTAAGGTATATTTAAAACTCCAGCACAACATTCTTCTAGATGACATCAAAGAGTCCTTTGCTCATTTTGCACAAAGACAAACCCTATCAAGATGAACACAGCACATTTCTTTGGCCTGGCCCATTAATTCTACAGTTGTATAAGAACAACCTTAGTGTTGCACAAATTCCATAGCATGAAACATGCACGGCAATCAAATATACAACACACTCCTTCACAACAACATGGAAATCACAACGGGGAAACAAGCACCTCACATGCAAGGCAGGAGGAAATGGGTTAGGGAAACAAAGATAGGGCGTGGGCAAGAATCAGTGGAAATATGAAATGGGGGTGAAATCTCTGTCCCATAATCCCCAGATGTGTGGTGTTACCGGCCTAGAGCCAGCTTTGCCACACCCCCAAACCTAAACAACCAACTCCTCACACTACCTGGTGGATTATCAACAGTGGTGGGAAAAGCCGCCTGTGGTTTGCACAGATACTCTCTCTTTATCACCTATTGTAGAATTGGGGGTCGTCAGCTTCATCCCTTAGTCCCCCTCCTTTTATTTGATCAGCAGGCATTCACATTATCATTTTCAAAATTTACCACCCATTTCTCTGCCTCCCTACGGTTGTCACGTTTGTCCAAGACGCCCTTATCTCTTGCCTCCGCCACTACATATACTTGAGCCTTGAACAACATGGCTTTGAACTCTGGGCCTGCTTAAACATGGATGTCTCCTGCAAAAGCTTTGTTTCCCTTTGGGCTATGGCTTGGAGAGGGCTCCAGGGTGGTTGAACAAAAGCAGGAAGAGGCTCTGACAGAAACCCTGACACCAGGGCGGTGTCAAGGAGCCCCTCAGAGTAAGGCTCCCGGTGACGCCCGAGGGGGAGCTGGGTGAGGAGACGCCCGCCCAACAGCCCCAGCTGGGGTCCACCCGCAGGGGTCTGGCAGGCTGGGGGCATCTTCTCAACGAGCGGCACGTGCGCCGCGAAGCCAAGCTTGGGCAGGCGGGCAGCCAACCCAGGGTGGCACATGCGCAGCGAGGCCGAGCTTGGGCAGGCGGGCGGCAGATCCCGGGCGGCACATGAGCAGCGAGGCCAGCGGAGGCCAGGCCCGCGGCCGCAGGGGCCGGTGTCCGGTTCCTCCCCGGACCCGGGCGGCTTCGACGGCGTCCAGGGTTGGACCCCTCTGGAGGGCGCGGCTTCCACACGTCCTGGAAGAGGTGCCTCCGGCCGCTTGGTTGGCATCCAAGTGATACCGGGGACCCGGGAGCTTCTCCTCCGCCCGCTGGCGGGAGTGGCCGCCGACGGAGCCACGTGCTTCCGGCCGAGCAGCAGCCCCCGAGACAGGTCAGTGCGGGGGGCGCGCAGGGCAGGCGGGCTGGGTGTCGACGCGGCCTCCCCCTGGGTGGAATGGTGCAGACGAAGGTGGGAGCTCCTGCTGGGGGTGGGGGCGGCAGTACAGGGGCTACGTTCGCAGGGCGGTGTTCGCTCGTCCGGGAGGCAGAGGATGGCAGAGAATGTGGTTCCGAAGGTTGCGACTGGAAAAAGAGGTTGCAGGGTGTGGGAGGCCAGAGCAAGCGGCGTCCTGGGATCTGTTCCTTCCAAACACGGTTGAAGCAAGAGACAGACCACTGCTGCCTGGTGCCTGGTGCACTGACTATATCCAGATTTTTTACAGTACAATACGGTAAATGTACTTTCTCTTACCTTTGATTTTCCAAATAACATTTTGTTTTCTCTACTCCATCGTGAGAATATGGTATATAATATATATGCCATACAAAATATGTTTTAGTCAATTATGTTATTGGTAAAGCTTCCCGTCAACACTAGGCTATTACTGTAAGTGTTGAGGGAGTCAAAATATACAGACGATTTTTGGCTGCACGGGTTTTGGCGCCTCTAACCGTCATGCTGCTCAGTAGTAAATCGTACACCCTTGTGTCTGCCTTCACCATACCCCCAGGCTAATCTGTTCTCCACTGAGAAGTTTCTCACCTATTTGAAATGCTTCAATGAGCTTTTAAATAAAACCCGCTGTACTTAACCACACCTGCACCACCTGACCCTGTTTTGTTTCATTTTATTCCGCTCTGCCTCTTGCCTGGTGTATCCGGCTTCTCTGTTCTCCTTTTAGTCCTTGAATATTCCAAATACTTTTTGGCTTCAGGGTTTTTGCATATTCTCTGCCCTCTTTTTGGAACTTCAACTAATATTCAGCCAGCACGATCCCATACAGTTACACTAGTTGTGAAAACAGTGAAATACCTCATTGGTGAGTACTGCTACCCCATGTCCCAGCACACCCCCACGTATATCTCTCCACCTTGTTCCTTTCCTAGAATCCCCTGGACTTCCACGCTGTCCAGCAACTGAAGGAATCATGCCTGGCTGGCCCCCTATGAGGCGTGTAAGACCCTGCATGAGTTAGGATTCAACAAAGCCAATAGGAGATACATACTAAGGGATTTATTGCAGAGAATTGGGTTAGGCTGTAGTGGGGGCTGGCAAGGCAAGTCAGAAATCCGTGGGGCAGGAAGGACAGACCAGAAGTCTCAAGGACGAGCTGACGCTGCGGTCCATAAGAGCATTTTTCTTCTGGGAATCTTGGGCTCTGTTCTTAAGGCCTTCCATCTGACTGAATCAGGCCCACCAAGATGTAGGATGATCTGCTTTGCTTAACGTCAATGAATTGTGAACAGTAATCGCATCTACAAAATACCTTCACAGCATTACTGACGTTAGTGTTTGAGTAACTGGGGATTGTAGCCCTAGCTAGCGTACATAAAACTGGCCATCAGAGATGTTCCAGCACTGTGGTTGCTGGTTGTCTACCTTACTGGTAGTTCAATATGTTTAATCTCATCCTTGCCTGAACTGTCCCCTCCTCTCCTCCCTTTCTCTTTAGGTGGTGGATACCTTTTCCCCTTTCCATCCTTCGGGACTCCACTTTAGATATCATCTCCTCCCAGAGATTCCTCCTTACTACTCTGTGTACGTACCGCAACCCCAAGAAGGACCTGCACTCTACTGTTTCTCTTCATTGCACTTACCACAAGTTAACTATACGTTCTGTTCGTTTGTTTACTGATATTTGCCTGTCATTCCCACAAAACTGTGTGTCCCATGAGTGCCGAGACTTTCATTTGTACGACACTGTATGCTAAGAGTTAAAATTGCCATGACTGACCTATAGCAGGAGCTCAGTTAATATTCGTCAAATAAGTGAATGTCATCAGAGATGACTGTGATTTGAAACACAAAGACCCAGCTTGTTATCCGTTTATACATAGCCTTTTTGCCTTGCCCTGAAGCTACCGTCTATGTTCAAAGTCCCACTCAATCAGAAGTCATTGTTCTGGCACAAGCGGAGGTTCAGTGCAAACACGTGGGTGAATCCTTGCTTTTAGAGAAAACCATGTAGAACTGGCTGATAGAAACTAAGATCCACAATGTGGGTTCCTTCAACAAATATTTTTATTCATATATACAGCCCTCCGCCTTACCTCTGATGTCTGACCCAAGTCAGCTCCCACTAGAATAAAGGGTATTTGTTGGAATTGCTGATTTGATATTAATTAACTGCCAAGCAGAGTAGATAGAACTCAAGAACAGATGTTGGGGAGATGCCCCCCCTTTTTAGCAGGCCCTGAAGTAGGACATGAGCAAATCGAAAGCTCAGATGTGGAAGCTCAGTAATTGAAGTGGGCTCCCAGAGCTCACCCTTACCACCTCTCATGAGGAATCATGAAAGGATCCTCCAGATTGCTCAGAATTTCATCAGTTCTCTACTATCCATCTTTCTAATCTTTTTCTTCTCTTCGGATCCAATGGCATATTTAATAGATGTCCGCCCTTAGCTTCCTTATTCTGTGTCTGGGACATTGGGCAGCAATGTGCACTGTATTGGTGGACTTCCTCCTTTGTGGAATAAAGGTTTTATGGCTTTTCTTGGTGAAGTGGATATTCCCCCCCACACACACTTACTTGCTAACACATACAGGAATTCTGAGTCACCCGTGAAGAAGCCTTTAGATTTGTGCATTTGACAGCCTTTGCACTATTCTCATTTCTTAGGATAAAATGAGGCAAATAGATATCATCTTGAAGAATTTTTTATGTTTTGGCAAAAACAGACAATTTTAGAAAGTGGTAAAACTATTTCTGTCCCCAACAAAATTGCATGGTTCTGTTTAAGTCGTCATGATGACTCTAGATCAGGGAGAGTAGAGTGTGATTCACTATATCATCCTCTAGAAGATCTAAAACAAGCCATTAAGCAAAAATATCCACACAAAATTCCCTCCATATTCCTAATTTTGTTAGTTGCCCTTCTCAATCTGTTCACTTGCCATGAGGATATGAAATATTACAGTATGATATGGCTAAGGTCAGTCAGGCTAAGGTCAATATGACATCGGCTGCGGGACATAGATACCTACCCAAGACAAAACTGGGGGGAGTACTTGAAGTTCAGAGTTGAGGCCTCCAGTCCAAATATAGACTGTTTTTTCACTTTAAGTTTTTTTTCTTTTTCCCCTCAGGAACCAAATGTTCCTTGCTCTTTCTCTTCAAGACATAACTCAGAACCTTTATAATAGTGCCCATAATCACATTGCCCTTCTCTAAATTCCTGTAACACAGTTGGACCTTATTATGCCAGCTTGTCCTGTTATTTTTCATTATAGATTAATTTCCTTGTTGCCAACTTAAATTATGAATTCCTGAAGGGCATGGCTCTATTTTCTCTATCTTTGTTTCCATGCACCCCATGGCATAGATATTTTGCCAGTTCCTAGTGGATGAAAAATGAGGTTGTAGCAGAGAATACTTGGTTGTTCATCAAAATTTGCTTTCTTTTCTTTCTAGATGCACAGCTAGACTGCATTTCCCAACCTCCTCTGTAGGGAAGTTGAACCTTGTGGCGGTCTTTGCCACTTCCAGGCTTATTCCATTTTAACCTCTCATGTTTCCCTTCCCTGTGCTTCTTTTTTCTTCTTCTGGTAAAAATGAGTTCTTAGGGATTGGCAAACCCACCAGATGGAAGGAGCTTAGGTCCTGTAATGATCTTGTTAAGGAAACTGCCCACAGACCAGAAACATCTGCCTTGGACTCTTGGTACACATGAAATAAACAGCGGTTGTGTGTGAGCTGTCGCGTGTTTGTGGGTTTACTTGTTATAGCAGCTACCAGTCATTCTCCTGCACCTAGTAATTTTAGTAGAAAGAGCTTGAACTGGGTTTAATACTTAATCTGCCACCATGACTAAACTGTGTGATTTAAAGCAGGTTACCTAATTTCTCCGAGCCTCAACTTCATCATCAGTAAACTGTGCATGATTACAGCAACTACCTCAATCAGTTTGTTGTGAGAATTAAATATGTGTACACAGTCCCTTACAACAGTGTCTGGTACCTAATGGGAACTCAGTGAATATTAGTTCGGTACCACTCTGGTGTGTGCTTAGTATTAGAACTCTTACACGTTTACCCCAGCACAAATCTAAGATTTTAGGTTAGAGTATGCAAGGACTTCACATTAGGCCAGTCTGTGTCTAAACAGATAATTAGGGATGATTATGCTGCTATTTAGGTCAAAGGTACTCTTCTTTCTAGGCTGAGCTATTCGGTACCTAAGGAGTAAGTCTGATTGTCCACTGGATATTAATGATTAAATGACAGGTTGTTTATCTAATCAATGATTGTGAATAGAGCAAGGCTGGGGGAAGTGAACATTTGGTTGATTTGGTCAAGTTAAAATTTAGATGGTGGACTGAAGTAGTTACTATCTCTGCTGTTGGGTTCCCTGGACTCTTAAGGGCTCTCAAACACCACAGTCTCTTGTGCAGTATACAATAAGCAAGACTGAATACAGCAAAACTTAATTAGAAATACATTTGTGGGGACGCCTGGGTAGCGCAGTCGTTGGGCGTCTGCCTTCGGCTCAGGGTGTGATACCAAAGTTCTGGGATCGAGTCCCACATCGGGATCCTCCGCTGGGAGCCTGCTTCTTCCTCTCCCACTCCCCTTGCTTGTGTTCCCTCTCTCGCTGTCTGTGTATCTCTGTGAAATAAATAAATAAATAATCTTAAAAAAAAAAAAGAAATACATTTGTGGGCTGAATAAATCTTTAACATCTGCTTTTAGACACTTTTAGGTCTCTTGAATGAATATGTTTATTCCTGTCTAGTTAACATTCTGTCTTCATGTTTATGGTTTGGACATATAATGTACTATGATCTCCAAAATCTATTCATTTTATTTTCAGGAGATTTAATGTTTTTTTAAAGATGGGGTGTGGAAACTGGGAGTCTCTAGTAATTTGTCTTAACACAAAAGTTGTGTATCCAAATAAAATTTTAAGATTTGAAGTCATGCTCTCCTTTGCGACAATTTTCTCCCAAGAGGGTCACAGAGATTTGGCATTCTTTAATTTTTTATGTAAGGAAAAATAACAGCATTTTTTAAAGGCCAACTTCTTACGTCGTTCACCCAAATCTGGAAACCAGCCAAGAGAATATTTTTAAAACTGACCACATATAGGTGGATGTTTATTGTAGCATGACCTGTAGTTAAAAAAGCAAATAACCTCCCCCCCCCAGACACCCACCTAATGTCCACGAAGAGGGAAATGTTTGGATAAATTATGCACACACACGTGCAGACACATGCATACACATGTATAGTGTAATTCCACATTTGTAAAAACAAACAAAACCAAAATTCTAACAAAAGTAAATTCCCTATATTTGTGAATATACATTTAATATAATTAGTGATATATTTTATTTTTAGGGAAAGTTATAAAAAAACATAAACCTTTTCCTGTTGATTACTCAGGGGCATGGATAGTCAGGGCTTATGACTGGAGTGTGTTAGCTTTTTTTGTGGATTCCTACATTGTTTGACAGGTACAATAGGAAGGTATTACTATTGCAATTTTAAATGATTTAGAAGTCTTAAGAGGTCTTTAGATGTGGAAGGCATTCCTGAAATGGGGGGAGATATGAGTACCCACAGAAACAGCTGTTTTAACACTTCCTAGGATTTTATAAAGGTTTAGTGTGCTAACACGTATCTCTCATCCCTGAATCCACGAATTTTCACGTAATTGATCTTGTATCAGAAATAAGCAAAGCCAGGGATGGTCATGAAAGCAACCATCACATTCATTTCAAAAGTAATGTGAAACAGAGTATATTACAACTTTGAATATTAAAGTGGCTTACAACAGGCTTATCTGAAATAAAATAAATCTTTGAGTTATTAGTAAGAAAAAGTATTCCACAGTCCATTCATCAGAATAAAGAAAGGAAAGAAGGAAAGGAAAAAAGGGAAGAAAGAAAAAAGACAACTAATTGGGTAGCTTGACTGCCGTTTCTACTGCTGGTGATTGTAGGAGGCCTAAGGCGTTGGGGTCAGAAGCAGAAGAGAAGCAGATGTGATGGCAGCAGCCCAACATTTCAGAGCGTCTCATGAGGTACAGCGTAGAGGTGGGATGTCAGACTGAGTGGGATTTGAGGGCGTGCCTATTCCCCCTTCCCTCATCAAAGCATGATAAATTGAACTGGGACTAGGGCTCTAGGATTGCAGTTGCCTTGCAGTTGGGTTGGTCCTATTTGCACCTCCACTGCAGTTGTGGCCACAGCCCAGGGGTATTGTGCGTGCAGTATTCTGCCTGCTGAAGTGGAAAATCACACCCTGCCACATAAGGGCCCAGGTGCCTTGTGAGTTCATGGAGTGACTGACTATGGATATCTCACTGATGACATTCCTCATCACTCCGAATTTATGAGCAGCTACCAGTTGCAACTAGGTACACAATACAGAATCCCTCCCCAGCACTGTGGTGAGGAGTAGAATAGAACATGGATTGGGAAGCATGGTTTAAAGTTACCAGGAATGGAGAGGATAGGGAGGATAACAGGAGTGAATCCCAAAGAGAAGGGACAGTTAGCCTGCCTATTCAAAATGGGCTGAAAAGTAGGAGAGAATATAAGACATGAATGATATAAGTTGGGAGAATGGTCTTAAGGAAACCCGAGAGGAAGCAACATGATTAAAAGAGAGGATAATGATTCCATCCTTTAACTTTGGATTGTTTAAAGGAGAAGTACATTTTAAGAGTAGGCCATGGAAGGGACTCTTTGTCCAAACATACAATGTCAAGAATTTGGATCAATTTTATTATCTTGGTAAAGGACAGATGACTTTGTAAAGCTAAGGAAAATGAGGGCTTTTTAGAACAGGCTGGCAAGAAATCATGCCCCTTGGCAGGTTTAGATTTCTTCTCCAAATCTCACATATTTGTTTAGGGCCAAATCCAACCTTTTGTTTTCAAACAATGCTGTATTTTAAAGTTCTTCCCAGGAGAATCCTGCCTCCTGGATGGGCCTGAAATCTCACAAAGCAAGTGAAAAAGACTTCCATGGAGTCACACAGAGTGAGAATCTGGCCCATCAATTTTCTGGGCTTCTTTTTTACAGCATAGCTTGTAAGGGGAAGCCAGTGGCTGTGTAGGTCAGCCCAGTGTGCAGGAGGGCTGGCTTCCAGGAAAGCCGTGGCCATACTCAGGTGACTCTGTCCTCTTCCTCCATCTGACTGAAGTGTGAAGCCTTCCACGAATGGCTGGAAGAGAGGGCATGCCATTTTGACTTAGGCATTTGTTTAATATTTCCTAATCATGCGTGTATCTTTTACCTGACCACTTCAGACTTCTGTCCTAATTGCTCATTGTTATAGAATATAGAATATAGTTATTTAACTTGTCTGTTTAGGACCAGTGAAAATAGGGACCTAATTTTTTAAATGGTGTGTATGTGTATGTGTATAAAATGACCATACTGTTCTATGTTAACTAAGATTCTTTATCTAAATGGTAATAGATTGGAGTATAAAAATTCATCCAAGGGGTGACTCTGAAGCAGGAGAACTTGCAAGTAAACTAATATGGAACAGAGAGGGGCGCCTGGGTGCCTCAGTCAGTCAAGCGCCCAGCTCTTGATTTCAGCTGAGGCCGTGATCTCAGGGTCATGAGGTTGAGCCCCGTGTCAGGCTCTGAGCCTGGAGCCTGCTTGGGACTCTCTCCCTCTCTCTCTACCACCCCCCAAAAAAGACAGCAGAGATGCAAGAAAAAAGTTAATAGGTATGACTCCTATATTCCTTGCAATAAGTCACTTCTCCACTTCCTCCTTCTTGCATTTCCCACCTAGAGTTCTTATTAATTTTTTCCTAAATAAAAATATTTTTAATTGATGTCCTTTATTATACAAAACAGGAAGGCAAAGAAAGTTGAAGAACTACTTTAAGTTAAATTACTTTAAAATAGTAAATGAATGAGTTTGAGAATATGTAAAACATCTAACTATTTGAAACAAAGATTATACATAGTTTTAGCACAATTAGAAGAACTCAGAGAATTCCCCTAATTACTTTCCCATGCAAAGGTAGGTGACCAGTCCAAGGTCTCTTATCTAGTTAGTTAGAACAGATTGCAAACTAAGAATCTCACAATTTTTAAGCTAATATTCTTTCTACTTAGCTCTGTGGTCTTGGGAATAGTTATTGAATATTTTCATGCTTCAGTTTCCTCAACAATGAAATGGGCATCATGATGATATATAATTCATAGAACTGTTTTGAGGATTAAGTAAATTAATGTATATAAAGTTCATAGAAGAGCACCTGATACAAGGTAGGCCCTCTATAAATATTAGCTATTATTGCTTACCACCTTGCCTTTCTCTTAATTTACTACTTAAAACAGTGTTTAAAATTAATGCTTTTGAGTGTTTAGCTGCCAGAAATATAGAATTAGTATATGATAGTGTCTTGGATGGAAATCAGGAATTTTCTTGTTTCTTTTCTTGCCTATTCCCAAAAATGATTTTGTAGAGCATCTTCTCAATTCAAGCCTAGATTACTTCTTAGACAATCAATAAAAGCTGTAGTGATTAAATAGAATACATGGGAGAAGGAATATGTTTTCTATCTCCTCTCCCAAATTAGACAGTGAGTCCAGGGTGTGCCATTCACTACCATCGTAATTGTCATGACAAAGTAATGTTGAATAAGTTGAGCTGACAAATTGAACTAGGGAAAAATACTTATCCATTACTCATGAATCACTCGAAATGCCACCTCCCCAGTGAAGTTCTCTCCAATCCCACCGTCAGAACAGATTGCTCCCTGATCAAGGTTCCAGTGCGTCTTTTTTATACTTCACTTTCGGCACTCATCATTTTTTCCTGTGCTTTGTTCTTCCATTGCACTGAAGCGCAGACTTGTAAAAGCAGAATCTATGTCTTATCCATCTTTGTTTCCAGAATTGAGACTACCTCACAGAACTCACAAGTATGCAGTCGTATCTATTGAATCGAATTCGTAGAACTTAATTAGAAATAAGTGAGAATATAAACTTCTTTTATTTTTTAAAGATTTATTTATTTGAGAGAGAAAGAGAACACGAGTGGGAGGGGCAGAGGGAGAGAATCTCAAGCAGACTCCACACTGAGCACAGTCTGATGCAGGGCTCCATCTTAGGACCCTGAGTTCACGACCTGAGCTGAAACCAAGTCTGACAATTAACCGACTGTACCACCCAGGCACTCTGAGAATATAAGCTTCTTTTAAAAATACTGTTACTTATTGAGCATGTATTATGAATTCAGAACTGATAAATTCATAATGACTGTGTGAAACATCATTATTTTCATTTAAGAGATGAGAATAACTGAGGCTCAGGGAGGTTTAGGGTTTTGCTCAAGGTCACACTGTAAGTGGCAGAAACAGAATGTAAACCCCAATTGTGGTACCACTCCTTGGTAAGAAGAAAATAAGGATTGAACACATCTTATTTTTAATACTTGATCCCTTATAATCCCTCCTGAAACAGCTTTCTACTATAGGAATGCTTCCTCTTTAAGATGGTCATTTTGTTGGGGCGCCTGGGTGGCTCAGTCGTTGAGCGTCTGGCTTCGGCTCAGGGCATGATCCTGGGATCCTGGGATTGAGCCCCATGTCGGGCTCCTCCGCTAGGATCCTGCTTCTTCCTCTCCCACTCCCCTGCTTGTGTTCCCTCCCTGACTGGCTGTCTCTCTCTGTCAATAAATAAATAAAAATCTAAAAAAAAAAAAAAAAAGATGGTCATTTTGCAATATTTTACCTCCACGTAACACCGAGTGTTTTATATGAACATCAAGAAGATTGCCAGTACCACTCCTCACTGGGCAATAATCAATACCCCAGCATCTCAGCCCTGTGGAAAGTTCTTGTGGACTGACATGATCCTGTGGATTGGTCTGGCTTTGTTTTGTTGCTGTCGGTGACTTGCTCCTTCATCTGTTATGATACACCTTATGTAGGCTATCACAACAATGCCCATTCCGGTAGAACTTGTCTGCGTCTGCTCATGGGATTGGCTTCCAACGACTTCACCTCAGAGCTGCATTGCGAACTAACTCTTTTCCAGCTGGAAACCTAACCAGCCCTGCACAGACATACTACACTTGTATCTGAGACAAGTCTGTTCAACTCCACCGTGACCTTTCAAAGGCTATAATTTGAAAAGCATACTGAGTCCTTTAAATATGCTGCTTCCCCCAGTTTTTTCAATTACACAATTTGGTAGTAATTCTTTTTAATCTCTTAGCCATTTTATAACCTTGTGAATACCCTTTGCAAATGCTCTGCGATACCTGACTTATATAATTTTCTCACACTAAGCAGAATGGTGCACATTTTAGTTGTGTGTGGGTCGGGAACGAGGAAAGACAATAAATTAAGTGCATATTAATAAACAAATCCAAATAGTATAGTAATGGGATGCGTGTCTTTAAATGACGTAGTCCCCTAATTTGATGCTGCCCACTAGCCCATCCAACTGCAGCTTCCTTTTTTCTCTAAATGTTGTGGCCCCTCATGGGAAAACAAACAAGTGTTGAGAAATGTTGAGAATTAAAAAGACGCTTTTTAAAAAACAAATAAAGGGGCGCCTGGGTGGCACAGCGGTTAAGCGTCTGCCTTCGGCTCAGGGCGTGATCCCAGCGTTCTGGGATCGAGCCCCACATCGGGCTCTTCTGCTATGAGCCTGCTTTTTCCTCTCCCACTCCCCCTGCTTGTGTTCCCTCTCTCGCTGGCTGTCTCTATCTCTGTCGAATAAATAAATAAAATCTTTAAAAAAAAAAAAATAAATAAAAAAAAAAATAAATAAAAAACAAATAAAGCCTGAACCATCTCCTATTTTCAGTGTGGAATCAGTGTGAAATTAAGATGATCACACCAAGAGAGCAATAGAAGCTACCCTGGGGGAAATGGAAGATGATAGCCACTGAAAGCAACAGAGGGAATAGAAGTCGTTGACTACAGAACCCAGCACACAGCCCTTCCCGCCAAAGGCAGGCTCTGAGCGCAGGAGTGTGGGGCAGGGGGCCGAGTGTCCAGTGTCCTGCCTTCCCCCCCAGGGGAGCCGGGTCGGATTTGCAGTTACTACAGCTCACAGCAGACCAGCAGCTGCCCCGCCAGGCACTCTTCTTTCTCAGTGGGCTTGTTCAGCTCCATTTCCTGGAGAGGGCATTTCCTCACAGGAACTTCTGTCACATGCTGTGAGGTTGCCTGCCGTTCAGGCCATGACATATTGATTTGCAGCACAATTATGTGGCCTGTCAAGGGGCGACCAGAGAATCCAGTGAATGCTTCCCTGCAGATCACCCTTTCCAAAAGCGCTCTTTCATAGACCTGCAAATCCCAGGGGAGCAAAGAGCTTAACACCGATGCGAATTTTCAAAGGAAAAGCATCAAAGGTGTTTCCTCTTCCTCATCTTCTTGTTCTCCTAAGTGTCTCAGTGTAAGAAAAGAACAAAGCGAGGAAGGGAGGAAACACAAATTAGGGACAGGACCTAAACTACAGACGCAGACTCGCGCAGATAGCAGCAATAAAGCCATGTTCTGTGACCTCTTGGAACACACCTGGCCTTGGTAGTTCTTAATCTGCCATAAATCTTGACAAATAAACTAAAACGTTATGTTTTCCTCAAGGTCCTGTGAACTTAAATATCACAGTATACTAAATCCTGGAAATGTTAGCGCTGTGAATGGCACAGCCCAACATGGTAGTCAGGCCCAAAAGAGAGCAAGTCAGGTCTTGGATTCTAATTAATTTACTCCTTAATTTTTAATTGGTAGATCACTGTACAGGGGTCATTCTCTTCACCTGTGAGGATGGACGTGGCAAGTGTGTTCCCAAGGTGAGGAGAGGCAAAGCAGCATGTGGCAGCATAAACTAGAGTTGTGTGAAGAATGCATTCCACTGGATGCATAACCAGAAAATGAAGGATCACTCTGGTGAGTCCTGTGAAAATGTGCTGGTTGATTTTCTTACTGTGAAGACTTCCCGTGTATGAAATTTAAAAGGGATGATAAACTAGACTGCTCGCTGCTGGGATGTGTGCGTGCATGTTTTTATGACTCCGTGTCATTCCGAGAGCCTCATAAGGTTTTGTTCAGACAGAGAATTGAAATTATGCCATTATGGCCTCTCTTCCCCTTGACCCTAAACCTCTTTCATTTCTTCGTGAGGCTACTGTTTGCCTTGTCCTCATCCAGTCTGTCACGTGGCATAGCACTCTGTGTCTAGTGCACCCCAGTCTCACAGTGTGAGGCCCCTTCATTTAATTTTTAGATAAAGACAGAATTGCATTCATTTAATCCCGTTTAGGTTTCCCCAGTCTTCATCTTGACCTGAGCTTCCATCCTCTCCCTGATGCCACCCAGTGTCTGAGACTGCATGCGGTCTCCCAGATGCCTTTTGTTGACATGGACATGATATTAGGTGGCAAGTCGGAACGCTACACTTGTCACAGGGCATCTTTATTCAAAGGTGTCTGCTCTTGGCTATTTAGACTTGATATATTTCAGTATATTCTTGGTATGTGGGAGCACTTAAGTTCCAGAGTGATAGATGTCATATGATTACATAAAGAGATACTTTTTTAAAAGTTGCTACATTTTTCTTTCCTTTCCTTTCCTTTCTCTTCTCTTCTCTCTCTCCCTCCCTCTCTCTATCTCTCTTTCTCCCATTCTTCTTTGTCAGCAGTAAGTTGGCTCCTCTTCAAACATCCATGTAATACTTGGTGAGCACAAGGGGCAGAGAGCTCTGCTCTGGTAGACTCTGTTGCATGAGACAGACTCATTAGAAATAGAAATGTGGGGGAGTGCCTCCTTTTCCTCACTGTCCCTGAACTGTCCTGCCTAGCAGGTGCCACCTCCTACTCGATTGCAAACAAGAAGCTCACAGTAGTTCTCCAGCAGCAAATCTGTTGTCATTATTGCCAAGTGAGGTTTGGAGCTGAGCAGCCCAAATGCCATTCTAAGGTTGTAAAACATGCAAGGATATGTAAGATGGGGGTGAGTCTGCAGAACTCAGCACACGTGCTCTGAAAACAGGGAGGAAGCCCCAGGCTAAACTCATGAAAATGGACTGTGCAGAAAGTCCCTGAAAGAACATGAGAACCAAATGGATATACTCATTTGGGAGAGGGAAGGGTGAGGATCCTGAAGAGATTTATCCTCTTGATTCATCAGGTCACAAGGCCCTACCACATTCTTTATAGTATCTGTTGACCCGTGCACCATCCCTTTTTGCAGTTCATATGCTATTAGCTTTTTTTTTGACATACTGTTTTAAAACTGATTTGGCTACCTTACAGAAACAAAAAAACATGAACCATTTCATAGCTCGGCTTTTTAAAATAAATGCATGCAACTCTGTGAAATTATTCTGGGTTCTAAAAAGCAGGATGAACACTACAAAAAGTATGAGGAATGAAGGGTTGTTTTGTTACCTTATTTACACTATCACAGTGAGCGTTCTTGCCATTTCGCCATTTCAGCGGCTTTTATTCCATTAGCAAAACTAACCAGCCCAGTACGTTACATAGTCTCTTGATTTATGGATGTATTTTGTCAACATTTTCATATTTTTGAAATCAGGTATTCGTTGCATAATTAAATGAAAAGCAACCTGCCAGCTCCGAGAAATATAAGTTGTCCTTTGTGGTAATTGCCTGAACACTTATCAGTGTCACTGTATAAAGGCAGCTGTCCAAGTATTGCCGCCTCCATTCAGATAGTTGCAATTATTGTACCACCTGCGGTTGGGTTTCATTCAGAATTGTCATTCATTAATTGCCATATGAAATACCTTAAAAATTACTGTGATCTAGCAGGGAAATGAGACGTTCTTAAATGCAGAAGGTTGTCATCACCCAGACGGTTTAGAAACAGGCAGTGGGAACCACCAATCACTCAAAATAGAGGACAGATTTTCCAGAGCGAGGTGAGAACAATTCAGGTGCTGGTTAGGATTATCACCAGGAGACTGATGGAGGCCAACAGCTTCCGACCAAAGTTAGAGCGAAATGTCGAAGTCAGTTAAACATTACCAACCAACATCCAACAAGTTTAACAAGATAGGGAAAGCAGGTAAAAACACATGGATCTTCGAGTCCTCCGAGTAAAGTTCTCATGATGCTAAGAATTTCAACATTATGATTGCAGGTTATAATAAGTGTAGAGTAAGTTTTATCGGTGTTTTAGATTGATGATACATCTTCAAGTCCTGTGAAAAGGAACAGAAAGGAAAGAGAGAATTCATTGATAACACCATGGTTGACAAGATTATTATTTCACTTTTATTTTGACATTGAACATGAGTTGGCACAGTGCTCTTCGGGCTGTGATTGAGAATATATTTCTTTTGTTGCATCTTTCAGTACTTCTCTCAGTGGGGCTAATTGAACTCGAATACCCCTAAGGACCTGTCTTATGCTGGCAGTGATGTCTCGTGCTTTGGCAAGTTAGCACAGATTCTACAGGTACCATTTATTTGTTGGCTTCACTCGTTCTTTGGGCAAGCCACCAGAACAATTCATAGGCATAGATTTCATTAAAAAAAAAAAAAAATTTGGTGCCTTTGTTGAGGAGCAGATGCAATCTTCGGCCACACCTCTCATTTAAAATACGTGTCTGGAGTACTGTGCCACGTGTCCCAGCCCATTTGCTCTTCTGTAGGATGACCTACAGTTTCAATTTGCCTGGGGCAGTCTCAGTGTGTGTCTGTGGTCCAAGTGTCCCTTCTACTTGAAACTTTTTCCAGACAAAAGCATCCCTTATTGGATAGTAAATAATACAATCACTCTATTCATGTATAATGTGCTAAGAAGACCAAAGAAAAAAAATCATTCTCAAGAGAATACATGTCCGTCCACTCAAATTCCTTCATATGGAGTCTACCAATTACCCAGAGAAAAATCTTCAGTACCAGTCCTGCACCTCATTCTGTCAAAGCAAAGAACATCAGTACAAAACACTGTAATATCACCAAGACGCATCTTTAATATGTCCTGATTAAACATTTGGTGATGGAATGTATACTTTGTTGTATGTTATATGGAATTCAGGTTAGTGGACATGGAAAATTACCATGTGTCATTATGCAGGTGCTCCTTCCTCAGAAAGCTGAAAGGGTACAACCTCAGCCTGACTGTGTGATGATAAGAGCAAGAATGTACAGCCATCTGGGAGACTGAAGGTGCTGTAATCGTGACTCCCTCACTCCTTTAGATGACATGTGTTGAAAAAAGGCGGCAACAGAGTGCAAATCTGGCATATTCCTGCCTAAGGACACAAAGTATGCAGTAATGCAAGGCCCAAATACCTCTAACAGATAGTCTTGGAAAAGCTGACATGTCTTTTCTACCTAGAAGTATTAAAACACTCTCCTATTAACAGTAATATCAGCAAGGTATCTTGTTGCACAATAATTCATTTCTTTTTCTTAATAATATTTTTTATTATGTTAGTCACCATACAGTACATCCCTAGTTTTTGATGTAAAGTTCCATGATTCATTACTTGCATATAACACCCAGTGCACCATGCAATACATGCCCTCCTTAATACCCATCACCAGCCTGTCCCATTAACCCACCCCCGCACCCCCCCTCCCCTCTGAAGCCCTCAGTTTGTTTCCCAGAGTCCATAGTCTCTTATGGTTCATTCCCCCTTCTGTTTACCCCCCCTTTCTTCTTCCCTTTCTTCTACCGATCTTCCTACTTCTCATGTTCCATAAATGAGTGAAACCATATGATAATTGTCTTTCTCTGCTTGAATATTAGCCATCAAAAAGAACGATTTCTCAACATTTGCTGCAACATGGACGGGACTGGAGGAGATAATGCTAAGAGAAATAAGTCAATAATTCATTTCTAAATAGAAACTTTTACCTGGAGTAGCCAGAAAACTTGAGTACAGGAAACTAATATAGGCTTCTCTGATGGAAAGAAAGCAAAAGAAAAGCACAAAGTCTTCACATTGTTTCAGGAATTTCACTTCTCTTAGTGATATCATCTCTTGACTGTGTTGTCTTTTCTCTTAATGCAGAATTAAATTCGGGCACCACATTCCTGGTTTTTTCTTACTAAGGTAATTTCATTGGTATGCATTTACTTCTATTTCTAGAGATTTGTTGTAATATATTTTTAAGATTTTATTTATTTATTTATTTGACAGAGAGAAAGAGAGCATGAATGGGGAGGAGAGGGAGGGAGAAGCAAGCTCCCTGCCGAGCAAGGAGTATGATGTGGGACTTGATCCTAGGACCCTGGGATCATGACCTGAACTGAAGGCAGATGCTTAACTGACTGAGCCACCCAGGCGTCCTGCTTTGTTGTCATATTAATTCGATTGGGCAATTGCTTGTTTAGAATTTTTCTTTCACCTTTACCCATCACCAGTTATGATAAGAACTTGAAATTTTTATGCTCCTGGAAATTTTTTTTTTAAAGATTTTATTTATTTATTCGACAGAGATAGAGACAGCCAGCGGAGAGGGAACACAAGCAGGGGGAGTGGGAGAGAAAGAAGCAGGCTCATAGCGGAGGAGCCTGATGTGGGGCTCGATCCCATAACGCCGGGATCACGCCCTGAGCCGAAGGCAGACGCTTAACCGCTGTGCCACCCAGGCGCCCCAACTCCTGGAAAATTTTATATGTACTAATTAATTTTGTTTAACTGGGTAGCTGATGTTTGAAGAACACAAATAGATTGAGTGCCCCCTCTTCCCTCTAGAGAAAAACTTGGATTGCAAATGGGGCTGAGCCTCCCGACGTCCCATATTCTTTTAGATCATGGCTTTTATGAGTTGCCCAGGTCAAGATGTGGCTCTTTGTAAGGAGGACTGGAAAGAAGCAGACAGGACAAGATGGGCAGTTCTCTCAGTTTAAGACATCTCAGATTCTTGGGTCTCTCCCTCCCCTCCCAATCCCAAATAACCCCACCCTCCACATCCACCCCAGCTTGGCATTTGTAATGTTTGTGGGATTTTCCATTTCCGGTGTGGCTGATGCAGAGCTGTGAGCTATCACTAGTGTCCTCATGGCCTGAAAGAATTTAAGAACTAAATCTAGGAAGGGACAGTAGAGAGACCGTTCCTCTCTCTTGTGTACTGAGAAGCCATTTTACAGCAGAATAAAATTAGACACCCTCAAAGGACTTTTTAAAACCCAGAATTCTAGTTAGCAAGGTCGTTGTAAATTTTCCATTTTCCTCTTTGATCCTCAAATAAGCATGAAGATGGGGAGGCCTATATAATCCCTTAAGATCATTGCAATTTGAAGATGTCTGGATGCTCATAAATCTTCTACTTGTGAGTTTTCATTCCGCTGAGCATCTGATCATGCTAGATAATTTTGATAATGCTATACTTTCCATATAAACCTGGGATCCATTTTTTTAAAAAATAATTTCAGACTTGCAAACTGGAACTGGCATGTGCAGAACTAAACAAACTCCTCATGTCTGGTCGGCTCCGGCCCGTACTGTGTTCCCTGCACGTGCTCACGAAGCACTCGGTAGGCGCGAGCTGTGGGTATGTAGTAGTAGGGCCCACACTGCTTTGCTGCTAAGTAGGAGAATGAAGGCTATTTTCCAAGAGAGATGAGACAGGAACAGAGAGAGAGAATGGCAAAGGAATTCTTCCTCAGAGGGTCATTATTCCAGATGTACCACATTCCTTAGCCTAAGACGTCCTTCTTTCCTCAAACATTAACTCAGCTTGTTTGATGTAGCAGACATTCCAGGTTAGGGTTTCTCAACACCAGCACTATCAAGTTTTTTTTTTTGGACTTGCGCATTGTAGACTAGTTAGCAGCTCCCCCACCTCTACCCATGCTGGTGGCCTCCCCTTCCATCTGTGACAATCAAAAATGACTCCAGTTATCAACAGGGTAGGTATGGTAACCGTGGGCTGTACAGAGCATGATGACAGCACAGAAGATGGATGAGGACAGACTGGGGGGAGCAGGATGACCTAAGGCATAGAGGCAGGAGAGTGTGCTGTGATGAAAGGGTTGGCATGGCTGGCATCTAAAGGTCCTGGCTACCTGTGGTAAGAGGCAAAGGTGAAGGAGAGGCAGGCACCAGATGAGGGAAGGCCAACTTCTTCTGTTTGCTCCTTGCGAACTAAATTTAGCTCATATCCACACCTTAGTCATGCTGTTTAAAAAGCATCATATAAAAGATTATTTTAAGTCTTGGCAGCAGAATCATAGCAGCATTTTTGTAGAAGATGAATTAAGTCATATTTATAGATCAAGTTTATTTTGTTAGGTCCAAACACATATAGTTGAATTATTTTTTCCTAATATTGATGGTGCATTCTTTGAAAACTACTTGGAATATGTTCATAGCCTCACTCCATCGTAGATCCTTGCTCCAAATATTTTTTTTTCTCAACAGGTGCATTGGCATCCATGTTGATTTCTAGCTGTGCTTGGTCTTACATCAAAATGCTGGCTTTGTCTGAGCAATGTTTGAGAGAAGAGATTTATCCATCTGCATTCTATTTCAGGCAGAGCCATTGACTCAGGGAGTGAGACACTTGACTTACTTGTGGCTCACTTAAGCCCAGCAGGAGAACTGCAAAAGTGGGGCCTCTGATTCTAATAGCATCAGCACTGACATTTCCTGGCAAAAGAAGATTTAAATTTAAATAGAATGGGGCTCTAGCATCATCATTTTGTTACCTTCTCTTGGGTGAGTTAGTCCTGTGACGGTTTTGTTAAAGCAAGTAAAGTTTTAAAATGCATGATAAATTAGAGTCTGATGAGACTCTGAAACAATCTCCCTTTTCTTTCCACAAAAATCAAACGTCTGCTGGGAATGTGGTGTCTCCCTTTGGTCTCCTCCTTTGTTGAAGAATATGGGGAAATTCCAGTTCAGTTCCACACATATTTATGACATCCCCTCTGAGCTAAGCGCTGGATTGTGAATACAGCCTAATGAACATAAGGCGAACTAAGACCTGATATACTGAAGAAAGAAACAGATCATTTTGAATCAATGTAGTAAATGCATGACTAGGGGAAAAACAGAAAGAAATAGCTAATCTAGTGGGAGTGGTTTGCAACAGAAAATCTGTAGGAGGGAGAGGCAAGGCATCCTAGAAGAAATACTCTGGGAGCTGCCTGTGCAAAGGTGACAAGTCGTTGCCAGGTGAAGAAGAGGGGCGGTTGTTCCTGCAGAGAGAAGAGCAAGAGCTAGCAGATAGCAGTGAACACGGAGGATGGAAGCAGGGAGTGAGGAAGGTGTGAGGAGCTGGGAATGATGCCGACAGCCCCTTCAAAAGGAATGCAGGCTGTATTTCAAACATGCTGGGCCATAATATGATAAAGTCAGAGGGGGTATTTTTTTTTTAAGATTTTATTCTTAAGTAATCAAGCCCAACATGGGGCTTGAACTCACAACCCCAAGATCAAGAGTCACATGCTCTTCCAACTGAGTCAGCCAGGTGCCCCAGATGGGCATTTTTGAGAAGGCACTGTAGTAGCTGGGCGGAAAATGGGTTTGAAAGTGATGTAACTACACATAAGGAAACAAGTTAATGGTTTGTTGTAGTTGCTCAGGTGAGGTAATCTGTATTTGACAAAGTGGCAGTGGGGATAGATGGAACAGCACGCTGGCTTGGTGACTGAATGAACTTTAAGATGTTAGAAACTATTAAGAGGAGAGATGGAAAGTGTGTATCTTAAGGACACACTGAGGTTATTATAATTGTTCCACCTGAAAATAACCATCCATCATTTTTGGTGAACACTAAGTCAAATAATTAGGAGTTAAAACAAAGTAACTTGGAATGGGGGATGGGGAAGGTGGGCAAAGTTGAGGGGGAAGGATAAGGAAGCATAAAAATAGGAGTAGAAGGCAAACTTGAAGTAACTTCCTACTGGATATAAATATGATTTTTACTAGAATTGCCAAAGAAATAAGCATGGAGCATGTGTGCAAAGTTTGCTCCTTGTTTAAGTGGAATAGTCTCGTGTCTACTAAAGAACTGTGGACATAGTAGTGCTTGATACATGATCATTGAGTAGACCTAATGGAAGGTAGAAAAGGGCGGAGTGAGGAGCAGATTAACAAGATGAAATTATGCCCACGGGGAAACAGCCTTAATAATCACAGGAATGCTTGAAGAAAGATTTAAGGAAACACTTTTCAAATAATGATAATCAGACACTGAAAAATCACAGTAGCATCAGTGAGGTGGTCAAGAGCTGAGATACTAGAGCCCTACTGCCATTGTTGGAATCCTTACACTACAAGTTAATAGCTCCCTTAACTTGAACTTGAGCAACTCCCTTAACCACTCTGAGGCTCAGTGTACCCATATGTAAAATAGGGGGACTGTTGGAAGAGTACCTATATTTTTAGATTTTGTGAGAATGAAGTGTTTGTACTATAATGTGCTTAGAACAGCAGCTGGTACGAAGTAAGAATTCTTTAATGTTGACTGTTTTATTAATAATATTAGAGCTGAAAATTGGTTGAATATGGCAGTACTTCTTATTTTTTGATTATTTGGGGGCCAGGATAGGGGCAAATTCCAGTTCTTTGAGACCACGCCAATGGTTTTGAGGTTCTTGTCATTCTAAGGAATTGATTTATAAGCAAAGTCACCTGACATTCTTGCCCATCACCTCCAGTCACAAGGTGCAGATATTTTGGAGTGACAGGCAATCCACCAAGAATGTTGCTTGCTCACAGTAGGGTTCATGATGCAACGGAGGTTACCTGTTCTTCTGTAGGAAATCTACTTCCTTCCCAGTCATTTGGTAACTGCAAGACAGGGAAGGGTTGGGATCCATTGTCTATACGTGCCTCAGGTTTCTGAAAAGATGGTGTGGTATTCCTCTAAACAATCATTGAGAATGCAATTACCATAAATTTTTTGAATTGGATTTAGCCCAATTTAGCTCAGTATCAAGAAAAGGAGATCATTTTTGGCAGCTGCAGACAGAGTACAAAATATTAGGACATACGACTAATTTCAGTTCCATTGCATGGAATCTGCAAATTATCATTTGCTTTTGAAATGAGCTACTGGCTGAGACCTTGAAATGGCTGCCAGACACATGCAAAATGACCCAATTCAAAGGGGATATTTTTGCACTGAAAGATTGAGGACATAAGTGTTTGCTTTAGTGAGTATAATTGTCTTAAACGAAGCAATGACAGGGAAGGAAAGCAGCCATTTTGCAGTGCTTACAATCCACCACACAAGGGAAATTATGCTTTCTATCAAATGGGCCCTTTTAAACATAGGACAAACAGGAGAATACACCTTTCCAACTGTAACTTGCCCTAGCTGATGCATGCCTCGATTAACACAACTAGAAAACACCTTGCAATAACGAGGTTTTCACAAAGAACCAACTGCTTGTTTTGGCACAAATGCAAGTAAAGGCGTTGATGGAAGATGTCATTTTGCCTGTTGACTGCACTCCCACCATCTTCCAAGTGCTCACCAACTGTGATGCCTTTAGCTTCTAAAAGCCACTGAGTTCCAGTTGACTGTAAAATGTCACATCCTTCTACATTTCACTGAAGATTTCGGATGTGTGTGCATGTGTGGTTTGATCTGTATTTGGTTTAAAGTAGCATAATGTAGGATACCTTCTTTTAAGATGACTGTTACCTTTTGATAGGGAGACTGTTGCAGGGAAGAAAAGGGAAAACTCAGATTTGTGTCTGTCTGTGTGTGTTTATGTATGTTTATTGTCTGTGCAGCGTATGTTAGGCACTCCCACAGACTATCGCAACAAAGGCATCGTATACAGTTAAGCTATCTCCCAGCACTTACATTAGACTGCTGTTTTTTCGATAACTAAGTCCTTATTCTAAAGCATGCAACTACAAATTTCCCCTCTGTTAGGGCTCTTCTCTCTCTCCTTCAACTGTCTGCCCCCTCCTCTTCTCTCACCTACCAGCCCTGCAAATTCCTTCATCTTATTTCTAAGTCCTGTTTTCAGTGTTCTTTAAACAGGGATGGCTAGGGAAGCCTGGATGGCTCAGTCATGTAGTGTCTGACTTCGGCTCAGGTCATGATCCTGGGGTCCTTGAATAGAGCTCCGCATCAGGCTTCCTGCTCAGTGGGAAGCCTGCTTCTCCCTCTCCTACTCCCCCTGCTTGTATTCCCTCTCTCACTGTCTCTCTCTCTCTCTCTCTCTCTCTCTCTCTCTCTCTCTCTGTGTGTGTGTCAAATAAATAAATAAAGCCTTAAAAAAAATACACAGGGATGGTTAAAAAGTATTTGCTAATATAATTTTACAGACCTTTCCAAAGTCTAAGTGATAGATAATATTTAGAACCACATCATGCCTGACACTTCTCTAAGGAATAATCCTTAGGCTCAGGATGTTTACAGACTGGAGAGAAAAATGAAACATATTTGAATCACACAATCTGAGACTTGAAAGAACCTGAGAAGCTATATGATCAGCTTTCTTACTCCATGAAAGTAATCTCTGTACAACATAGTGATAAACTGTGACTCAGCCCAGGCTCCTGGGCTTCCTAGCCATTGATCTAGTTAATACACATTTCTCCTGAACAATGGGATAAAATCGGATTCTCACACTTTTTCCCATTGGCCCTAGTTATGCCAAATTGATTTTTCTTCCATATGTGAGCTCCTCAAATATTAGAAGTTTTCTAATAATATCAGAGGTATGTCCTAGACTTTCTTCTCACTCTATCCACTTTACCCTAAGCAATCTTATCTGTGTGTGGTTTTATAATTCTCAATATCATGATGACTCTCAAATGTTTCTCTCCAGCTCACTTCTCTCTCCTGAGCATCAGGTCTGAGTGTTCACTTACTTGCTCTCTGTGTCTCAAATTCCCTCACATTCTGTTGCCTTCATCATCTGGCCCCAAATCCGTCTTCCTTCTCGTGGGTCCCCTGTGTTAGTGACACCCTCACCCACCTAGGTGCTCAAACCTCAGAGTCATCTTTGACTCCTTATTCCCTCTCACCCCCAGGATAGAAACAGCTACTGGGGATTTTGAAACTTAAGTGACATAATAAAATGGATTTTTAAAAAGAAAAGTTCATTTGTAGTAGTATTTCAAATAGATTAGAGATTGTTGGAATTAACATAAGGAAAGTGGAGCAAGAAAGTGGGTTTTGCTTGCAGTAATAGAGAGGTGAATGGATGAGTGTTTGAACAAGACATTGGAAAATAAAAGCAGAAAGAGACAGATAAGACATAAAGAAAGTAGCAGTAGGACAATTCATATATGTATATGATACAGTGAATTGTTTAAAAACAGGGTAGAGAATCATCTACTTGAAACCTTATCATTAGTCACTTAGCATATTTTCTTCCGTAAGGAACTATCATTCGTAGTCAACAACTTACAGATTCCCTTTCCATGCTCCGCTCCTAGTTCTCCCAGGGATGGGACATGTAAAAAAAAAACATGAGTAGTGTTTTTGTTCTCATTTTCTGAGGATTTATACCAGGTTATTTTCTTCAGGGAGTGACTGGGAAGAGTCCCAGGCTAGTTTATGGGATAGAAGCTTCAGTGACACTAATACTTCACTTTGAAGGTAATTTCATATGCAAATAATTCTCATGGGTAGGAAATTCTATCATGTATTTAAACTATAGCTTTCATGAGACTAAATAATTACTGTGAACAAATAGCATTAGTTAACTTTAGGTGGGGTGATGATGATGCTAATAGATGCATTGTATGTAGTAAAGGAGCCCTCAGAGCCATATACAACAAAACTAAGAACTGAGAGTATTTTACAAGCTAAGAATAACAGAGTGGAGTTTGGTTGTTAACTGGTGTTGACAAGACAGGTACCAACTGGATATTTTAATTGTTGGTTGACCCTGCATTAGAAATAGGATTAATTCCCAAGGAACTGAAATGTAGCTGAGATGAGTTGGTAAAGACATTTTCACTTCTTTGAAGAGTTGGGATTTGGGATTACTCTAACATTACATGCCCCATGCCTTGCAACTTGAAAGTACAGTGTAGAATAAAAATAATGTAGAAACAGAGAAATCGTAGGGGTCAAACCTACTGGGCATTTCAGCATGCTACATCACACTTTTAAGATGAGTTATTATTTTGACAACTAACTCTAACATAACAAGAAATGATCCAGAACTCAATAATCTAATTTTTATTGAGAATATCCTGTAAACCTATCATAGGGCCAAGTGCTGTGTGAAATGTGATATTTGAGTGGTGCTACAAAAAGCTTTCACGTGAATTATTTTATTTGGGCCTCATGACTCTCCTACAAAGTAGTTAAAGCAAATATTCAAAAATCGCAATCCCAAATGAATAAAAGAAGTTCAGAGAGTCCTATAACTTGCCCAAGACTCCAAAATCTGTAAGTGGTGACATAAGGACTTCAACTGGATATTCTTTGCTTCTCCCTGAAGAACCTGTTCTATCCCAAGGCAAGCCAAGATTAACCCTTAACAAAAAAAGTTCACATGTTAATTTAGCATTTAAAATTGAGGTACAACTCTGGAAAACAGTATGGAGGTTCCTCCAGACATTTTAGAGCTACCCTACAACCCAGCAATTGCATCACTAGATACAAATGTAGTAATCTGAACGGACACTTGCACCCCAATGTTCATAAGCAGCAATGTTCACAATGGCCAAACTATGGAAGAGCTGAGATGTCCGTGGATAGATGAATGGATAAAGATGATGTGGTATATATCTACAATGGAATATTACTCAGCTATCAATACTTACCATTTACATGGACATGGATGGAACTGGAGGGTATTATGTTGAGCAAAATCAGTAAATCAGAGAAAGACACTTACATGGTTTCACTCATGTGGAATATAAGAAACAGCACAGAAGATCATAGGGGAAGGGGGAAAAAACTGAATGGGAAGTCTTCAGAGAGGGAGAAAAACCATGAGAGACTCCTAACTCTAGGAAACAAACTGAGGGCTGCTGGAGGGGAGGTGAGTGGGGGGATGGAGTAACTGGGTGATAGGCATTGTGGAGGGCGTGTGATGTGGTGAGCCTTGGGTGTTACATGCAACTGATGAATTATTGAACACTATATCTGAAACTAATGATGTACTATTTGTTGGCTGGTTGAATCTAAATAAAAAATAATAGTAAAATAAATAAAATTGAGGCACGGGAAGTAGAGGAATAGGAAAAAAACAGGGCCAAAGATGTTAGCAGTGGAATAATTTTAATGCAGTGTTCCCAGTTCTGGCTTGGCTCCAAAACCTGCATCATTTCCTCTATAGCACTCTGATCAAACCTAGGGTCGTACTCTTCAGTCCTACTTTACCGTATTCACATCACTCCTCATATTCAAGCATCATTGGTATGTCCATGGTAAGCTCCCCTGCCAGATTCTGAGGTGATCATAGAAGTGCTGGCTAAGTGACTGGTCTAAGTGACAGTCAGGGATTTGAAGCAGAGCTGACAGAATACAAAAGCCATACTCGTAACTGCTAGGCTGCACTATCTTTTTTATGCAAAGCAGTAATCAAGCAAAGTGAACGTGATTTGTTTATAAATGTTACAGAAAAGAAAGTGTTGTGACTCTTTTCTTACTGATTCGTGTTTAAAAATAAACCCAGCGGGATTCTCTTTAATAATAGTTGAATAAATATGTTCAGCCATCTCAAATTCTCAATCAGTAAGCTAACTAAATCATGCACAGATTCTGCATTTACCTGGTTGTGCAGATTATGCCCACTCTTTGCCTTTAAAACTGACAAAGAACTTACCTTCAAAAGGTGATATTTATTTTTCGCCTTAAGAAGTAATTGAGATTGAACCAGTTTAGGAAGAGGGAAACAAAATGAAACAAAACTCCAGAATAGAACAAAATAAATGAAAGCTAAGAAATTGGAGGTACATTTGTTCAGCCACCTATTTTAAACTTTGTGTAGAGAATTAACCAAATGTGGGTCTCTTTTTCTCACATTAGAAGTGGTCTAGAAGTAGGCATTCTCAGGCTTTTACAGAGGCGTGAAATGTCATCAGCGGTAGGAAAGTCATTCTCAGTGTGGGGCCTTTGTCTTCATGTGCACGACATGGCTGCTGTACTCCCATGCATCATGTACACGCTCCAGGCAGGAGGAAAGGGGAAGGACAAAGGGCAAAAGAAAGGAGGCCAAATGCATCTGTCCCTTTCAAAATACTCAACAATCCCTAGAAGATTTCTACTGATGATACATTTGTCAGAACTATGTATCCTTGGCACTTCTACTTATAAAGGAATTTAGAAAATTTAGTTGGGTATGTGGCTTCAGTGAATGAAATTAGGAGCTATCATTTAGGAAGATAGTGAAAATGGATATAGTGGAGGCAAGCTTCATTATCTTCCATGGAAAGACATTAACAAGGTTATCATTATTCACAGACAGTAGGTTTATGCAATCAAAATCCAAAAGGACCTATAGAGTAAAAATGCTAGATACACATATATACACAATTGAATTTCTATATACCAGTGGCAATTTAAAAATATATTTTAAAAATATCTACAGTAGCAACAAAATTTATTTTCTACCTAGAGATAAGTAAATCTAATAAAAGGAGCAGAGCTTATGGAGAAATATATAAAATATTTTAAAACATAAATACCTAAATAAATGAAGAGCTATATCATTTTTATAAAGATTCAATATTATGGACATAGTAATTTACTCCAAGTTAATCTGTAAATTCAGAACAATGAGATGGCTTCGTAGAACTGTGTTTATATGCACAGAAATCTGCCAAAACTGACCATCAAATCCCCAAGGAATTGTATTATGTTTTTCATTTTACAAATGTTACTGATTTTAATGCAGTCAAATCTGTCATTCTTTTCCTTATGGTTTGTGATTTCTGTATTTTTAAATATATTCTCTGCCACCCCGAGACCATAAAGATAGTGTCTGCGTATCTTTTCAGAAGAATTTCTTTTCTTTTAGTCTGAACTCTGATTTCATGGCAGGTGGTGAGCAAGTTCTAGATTATAAGACGGAAGTCTACAGATCACGTGGATGGAACCCCGTAAGACCTTATGAGTAGAATAAAATGCCGCTGTTCAGAGTAAGGTTCACGTGCTCAGTTGAGGCCGCCAACATCAGTCCATGCTAGAACAGCAAGAGAACCCTGATTTATGTTTGGGTGGTTGCAAGGAAACTTGGATTCACAAAGACATCCTTGGGAAGCTCTTCCACCCCCCTCCAACTCTCCCTGGGAACTCTGTCTTTGCCACTAAGTATTCCGGAATTGGGACTTACTCTCCCAGTTCCCATCTTAATTTTTAACAAGTACTCACTTTTACCTTAGTCTCCACAAACCATGGTTTTCTTATAATCCCTTAATATTAATCTGAGACTCAAATTTTTGTCTTTTTTTTTTTTTAAGATTTTATTCGTTTTAGAGTATGTGAGCTGGGAGAGGGGCAGAGAGAGAGGGAGAGAGAGAATCTTAAGCAGGCTCCACGCTCAGCAGAGCCTGATTCAGGGCTCCATCTCACGACCCTGAGATCATGACCTGAGCTGAAATCAAGAGTCGGGCCCTCAACTGACTGAGCCAAGCAGACACCACAAATTTTAGTCGTCTTCTTAAATAACTATTCCTTTCCTGAATCTGTGAGACATACAGATATCCCTTAACTCCTCCTGTCTTGACTTCTGTTGACAGTTATGTAAACAACGGCTTCAGAGACTGCTACTAAAAGCTGGTCAGAAGCTTCCAGGCTTCTCTTTGGGAAACACTGAGGGGCAGAACTGGGTCACAGCAAGTTTCATGAGAACCGGTTTTTTCATCTTCCCCTGCCCTGTTCCCCAGCACCTGTTCATTACACTGCTTCCTCCATGTAAGACCTCTCAGCGCGCAGCTCTCAGCGCCCACCTCTTGTCACAGTGCCCCAGTCCTGCCCTCCAGGCCCCCTGTCTGGCCACCTGGCTCTGCCTGATATGCTAGTCTGCATTGATGAGGGGTACTGGGTAGAATGGGCTTCTGTCGGAAGCCTTGCTCCTCTTCCTCCTTGATAGGTTTGCATTTTAGGAGGAATTTTAATCAGTCCTAACCCAAATAACCTTAATGTGGATCGTGAGGGTGGAATATCTCCTTCAGAGGAGTTTTAGAGAGGCGAGAGGCTAACATCAGATCAGGTGATGTGACAAGTTTGTGGAAAGTAAAAAAGTACCAGGTGGATCTAAAGAGGGATTGTTTTTCTATCTGTTGCTGGCAGGCAAAGGAGGGGGCTCTTTACTCAGACTTCTTTTATGCTCCTTAAGGCATATCTGTTAGGTGCTGTCTATCCACTTTAAGCACAGGGAGATGGGAACGCAAGGTGCTGCTTGAGTTCCAGGAAAAGTGCAGCGGTTGGAAAAGTAAAACCAAGAAGGAAGATAGGACAGAAGAGACATGCTTCGAGGCCTTATACTGAAGTCTGGGTAGGAGATTTGAGATAATCGGCTTTTTTTTTTTTTTAAGATTTTATTTATTTGAGAGAGACAGCGCACAAGCAGGGGAGAGGGGCAAAGGGAGAAGGAGAAGGTGACTCCCCGTTGAGCACAGAGCCCAATGTGGGGCTCCATCCCAGGACCCTGAGATCATGACCTGAGCAGAAGGCAGATGCTTAACTGACTGAGCCACCCAGGTGCCCCTTGGCATGATTTTATACTATGGGTTACTTGGGATATAAAAGAGTTCACCAAGGCAGCATGTTTAGGGAGAGCAGGGAAGCAGCCTCGGGCTGAAAGCTGGGGAAGTACGCATAGGTGAGGATCAGGTCAGGGAAGAGCTGTGGAAGAGGTGGGAGAGAAGTAGGAATGATGCCGCTACCTCTGTCTCCTATATTTACTGGCACTTTCTGTATGTTAGAACATATCTTAATCTTTTCACATGCATTTTTTTACCCTGTCATCACAACAACACTATAAGGTAGAGATTATTATTATTGTTATCTCTAAAACACAAACAAAATTTAGAATAAAGTAACTAATGTATCCCATCCACAGAGGTGAGAATAGCCCTATGGGGATTCTATGGCCGATTAAGCTCTTACCACCGCGCCCCCCCTCCCGTGTGTGACTCTCTGTATCCATGCTCATTAGCATGCAACTTTGTTGTCCTTCCTGCAGAGTCAGAGTGTACCTCCCTACCTTTCAACTTTGGGCTCAGCTACTTGAATTTTATAGTCAAAGGAATGTGGGCAGAAATGACAGTGTACCTGTTCCAACCCAGGACTTAAGAGGCATGCCATGCTCCCACTTGCTCTCTTGTGTTTCTGGCATCACTCCCAGCCTGCAAGCCTCCTCAGCTTGCTTCCTGGAATGATTATGCAGGGAGTTTACCTGAGTTCTGACTGCAGCTGGCTGGACCAGCAGCTTGAGATGCAGTCGCCCAGCATACCTAGTCCCCCGGCTGATGCCCAGACACATGACTAAATCTTCTGAGTTCAGCAGAGCCATTCTAGCCGATGAACGAGAAACAAATGCTTATTATAATCCATCAAGAGTGATGGTTGTTCATTACCCAGCGTTATTGTGGGAAAAGCTAACTGATGTAGAAATGAACCCAGGCAGTATGATTCCAGAATCCTGTGCTCCTCTCTGACCTGAAAGATACCAGAGGAGTTGAGTTTCAAGAAAGAAAGAGTAGCCGTCACAGCCAAATGCTGCAAGATTAAATAAGATAATTATAAAACATATCCTATCAGAGTATTCTTCCTGCAGATAGGTTTGATTACAGTGTGGTGCTTCAGCCAAGGCAGACAAACGGCAGGCATGGGAGTTTCACACAACAACAGTCAGGTGACAGATAAGCAGATGTCTCCAGAAAGAAAACTCCATTTAGACACCAGGCAGATGGGATATTGTGGCTGCAAGCACAGCATGCGTTTGGCATGGTCATAGATTCCAGCTCTAACGCTGAAACACCTGGAAAAGAAGCCTTAGGGGAGGCAGCTAAGTAGCACCAGATGCAGAAACCAGGCAAGAGTTAATGTGCTGCACCTTAATGCTGCCCAGAAAAGCCACCTTTGGTAAAGGAGAATCCATGTTCATCACCGTACAGAGCAAGGCGTAAACAGTCCATTTAGGTCTTATTATTCTATCATTTTGTATTAGTTCATCACGTTATTAGGTATAGTAATATAGCAATGGTTTTGAATTTACTGTATATTTTTTAAAAATTAGTAAATTTATAATTAATTTAAGACATTGCCAAAATAGGTAATTTCCTTCTGATCTAGAGGGAATATATGCATATTTGATCTTAGCCAAAGACTGTGAGGCCAGATCATAGTGGAAAAACAAACAAACAGAGAATATGTCAGGACACTTGGGCTTGAGTGTTGGCCAGGTCACCAAAGAGCACTGTGACCTGACCTTACTCCCTAAATTACAGACATCTCACCTATGAAAGAGGACACGGTAACTGTGGTAGTTGCTTCAAACTTGTATTATTTATGCAATGGCTTCGCAACCCTAAGCTTACAGAAAGCTAGTAACTATAGCACTGAATTCTTTGGACTGAGTAAACTTCTTAAAATGTTTTACTGGTAGAACGTATGAGTTCTTTAAAGACCATGATATGAGGACATTTACAGTTCCTGATGAGATTATACTACAAGGAAGCTTCCAGCCAAAGAAGGCCAAAGAAAAATTTTGAAACTTTCATCAGAATTTGAGCAAAGGAACTATGACAACGCCTTACCACAAAATTTTTATTTGATATAGTGGATTTAAAGCAATATCAAAGACTGATTCACAAATCCTCTTCCCATGGGAATCGGGCAACATGTAGAGAATAAGGAAAGGAAGTGCTGGGAATGGGAGCCCTGGAAGAATATTCTAGAAAGCCTTAGTTGGAGGACTTGGCTGAGTCCTGGAACACACTGGAAAATCAGGCATCACTGTAGTAGGAGCCTCTGAACACCGTGGATTTAGGAGCAGGGCTTGAGAGAAAGCAGCAGCTCTACCCAACAGACACCTTGAGGGGAATATGAGTGTTCAAAACCCAACTTCTCTGTGGAGTCAGGAGCTGACTCCAACATGAGACTGCACTTTCTGAAATGAAGAGGAATCCTTTAACCTAAAGGGGAAAGGCTAGAGGTGGTGCTGTACTGTTGAAAGATGAGGTTCATTTTACTCAGAACCGCTGCAGGTGAAGAACAACCAGAAACAGCTTCTGCTGGACGGAGAGTGAGGCCATTGCTTCCCTGTGGCTGAACTTCCCGTCACTGCAGCCAGTTACCCCTGACCTGGTTTAAAAGGAACACTCTCAAAGCTAGAGGCAAAGTGAAACAGACTTCAACTAGAAGTCTACAGCATCACGAAGGAAATGCCCAAGGACATAACCATACTTTGCATCTGGAATAGAAATTAGGCCAAATTGAAAGAGACAGAAAGCTGGTCCACAGTGCAATTGTACCAACAAAGAAAGAAAACCAGACAGAGAAAAATTGTGCTCCTCCAGCTCTACACCCCATCCCCACTGATATGTCCCTTCCAACTACCGACACCAAGTTTCAAAACAGTAATATAATGTTTTACTTAATTTTTGTTCAGGATTGCAGGTTAATTTCTAAAAGGAACACTTTGATGAAGCCCAGAAAAACAAGGAAGAAGCCCAAGGACAATTGGCCTAGATTGTTTTTGTGCACCTTCCAAATAGCCCAGGGAGTCTGGTCCTTATTTAAGAGTGGGTAAGCAGAGGAATAAATAAATACCACCATTGAGATCTGAAGAGCTTCTGCAACATGAAAGGACATGGATGTGGCATGGAAGGACCAGGTAAAGAGCTTACTTCTGAAGACTGACTCCAGGAAACAGAAGAAATTTGTTTAGGTAGAAAATACTTTGTTTTTTTCAAAAAATATTAAAGAAAATATGGTACAATGGAAAAGAAAATGTTGAAGCAAGGGCTTGAGGTAAGGTGATGGCTGACAGAGCTAAGGCAAAGTTTTAAAGAGTACAGCCACTACAGAACTAAAAAAAAAAAAAAAATTGTGTCAAAAACCATAGTCTATTTGCAAAAAATTGAATTGTTGATAAATGCTATTTTGAATATAGTCACATTTCAGAGGGAAGAAGATAAAGAGATGAGACCATCAGAGAGAATATGGTAGAAAGAGAGAATAGCAAAAATACAATACAGAAATGATATTTCTAAAAAGGATTTTAGAATAAATGGCATGAAGATAACACTTAAAACTATAAGAGAGCAGTACCTGGGTGGCTCAGTTGGTTAAGCATCTGCCTTTGGCTCAGGTTATGATCCCAGAGTCCTGGGATCAAGCCCCACATCAGGATCCCTGCTCAGCGGGGAGCCTGCTTCTCCCTCTCCCTCAGCCTGCCGCTCCCCCTGTCTGTGCTCTCTCTCTCTCTGCCAAATAAATAAATGAAATTAAAAAAAACCTATAAGAGAGTCATACGTCCCAATCTGAAGAAAGAATTGTTGTGTTGAAAGACTCTCCCTATCATCAGAGGGAAAATGAAATAGAGACATCTCATATAGAATATCAGTTACAACAGGTGCCCCGAACAATACAAACAATAGATGAATATACAGAGTTTTGAGAAAAAGAGATTAAAATTTAAAAATCTTACATCCATTCAAGGTACACCTTGAACAGAAAGACTTTACTTGCAAAGACTCCAGAAGATTACTCCAAAATATAGCCTAAAAAATGAATAAAATTGAGAACTTCCACATGACATAGTTGATGAAGAGCTGGTGGTGAGCAAAGAAACTAGGTACTTTACCCTAAATAGAGTTACAGAGGGAAAGCGCATATATATGTATTTTGTAAACAGGGTGAAAATGTAAAACCTAGAACAGTGTAACAATAATGCACTGAAACAAACATTCTGGAGTTTATAAAAGCTGCAACTGGATTGTGAGCATGTGAGGCAGAGACCAGGCTTTGGCAGACAGCATTTCATTCCTGGCATTGATAACTTCACTCATTCAGATGAGTAGATGATGGAAATTTTTTCTTTTGTGCTTGTGTTTTCTTTCTTTGGTGAACATGATAAAGTGATTAACTTTTGCATTTGTCTTCTAGAACGTAGCTTGTTCTGGACCAAGAATAAAATTTCCACCCTGAAACTTGAAATCAGGGTCTTTGAAAAACGTGAATAAAGTGTAATGTCTGATTACTATAGAAAGAACGAAATTTATTATCATTACCATTATTTTGCAAGGCATGAAAAATTCAGGTGTTTTTGAAGCTTTCTAATTATTCCTCATGTAACTTATTGGAAAGAGATTGATGTTAATTTAGGCAACCAGGAGACAGGAAGAAGGAAATGAAAGTGGGATTATTGAAGATATAAGTTATGTGTATGCCCTTAATAGAAACTTGCCTATAATCCTGCTTAAGGATGCTTTTTGGAATCTCAGCTAAAACCTTCCCACTTTGCCTGGCTAGTTAGGGCATTTAGAGAAGGTTGATAGAAAATAAGAGGGGTAAGCCACTGGCATTCCCAGCTTTTCGTCTTTGGACTATGACATGTCAGGGTCGGGCAATAGGCCCAGTTACAGGAGCAATTCAGGAGGTGATGCAAACTCCGAACCAGGTGACACTTGTCCATACTTTCCTAACACACTTTCGCCTGAACTAAGCTTTAATAATTAGCCTTACCGAATATCATTGGGAACATCTGTCCCATAGAGCAGCTGGTCCTATTGCTTTAGGTATTATCTTTTAGAGACAAACTTTTGCTAACAAGCAGCCCTAACCAGAGATCAGAAGCAAGAAATATTCACTCTGAGTCACAGGAGGGGAATAAATGGAGAACATTAATGCTGGCACTCGGTTCTACCCATGGACAATGCTAGAATGAGGGAAGCGAATCTGGAGAAGTGAGGGAGGGATACCGTAACTGTGGAGTATCACTTTCAAGGTACTGATAGACCTGGATCCATGAAGGAAAAGGAAGCATAGAAAGGTTAACTTGCCCAGGTTGACATGGCGAGTAGTGGCACTGGGATTTGAATCCAAGTCTGATTGTAAAGCCTGGCACTTTGCACTATAATCTGCTGCTTCTTGGATTTGCTAAAAGTGGCAATTTTAAAAAAAAGTCAAAGAGATAAATCATTCCCATGCCCTGCTGTCTGTATGTGTGTACATAGAGTTTAAATTGGACTGAAACATCCATCAACGTAGAAATTATATGGTTTGTACCTGCATTGAAATTTTAAAACTGGATGTTTGACACATCTAGTGTTTAACACTATTCACTCATCCAAACCATGCATTCATCCTCAAGGAAGGTGCAGTTTCAGCACTCAGTTCGATCAAAGCAGACAGCCAGAGAGGCCATTATTGCCCCCAATTACAGGGAAATTCCTGAAGTCTGTTTGAAGCAACTTTATTGTCTACTGCATTAATAAAAGAACTAAATAACCACGAACTTACTACTTCCTTTTGTGATGCACCGGCTGCTGGCCGTATCCCTGCTTGGCCTCACAGGGCCTGCATGGCATCATTCGTTCCTTGCATCTGGCTGAACGCCAAGTCACATCCTCTTAATTCCATATGTGTACATCTATATTCACGTTCACCGTCTTCTCTCTTCTTGGCTGTAGTAATATCTTCCTAATTATTCTTCCTATAATCACTCTTGCATTTTCTCTAATCCATTTTCAATATCATAGAAAGATGACATTTGTAAAGGAAAACATGATTGTATCATCCTCGTGCTTAGCATATGTTAAAGTCCTTAAGAAAAAACAAACAAACAAGCTCTTTAGCCCCCTCCTCACTGCCTGGCTAACCCTTGCTTTCAGATCTCAGATTGCCTGTGGGAAACCTTTCCGCGCTCCCAGCAGTTCATCCCTGCCGCACATTCCCAAAGTAGGCTGCTTTCTGCACTGGTGGCTTCTATCACAGTGATTATTACTTGCTCACCGTTTGTCTTCCTCACTAGACTTTATGCTCCGAGAAGGCAAGGAAGGGACTGTATGGTCTTGTTTGCTGCTCTGTTTTCAGCCCTTAAGACAATGCGTTGTGCTCAATAAATATGTGTTGATTTGATCGATTCAATTATAGGTATATATGCAGTTTATGCTAATTTGAGAATAAGCAGATAAATGTTATCTATTATATTCACTGAAAAGATCAAAGGAGTCTTATTTTTTAGGAAGAGTGGTCAACATTTATTGTGGGCTAGTAAGATAGTAAGATGTCAGGTGTCATAAAAATCAAGGGTGTAAGTAAATCCCCACTGAGGAGCTCTTGAAATCCCATGTTAACCACACACTTTTATTCAAGGGACCAACACACTTTCAGCCACTTCAGGAAAAACTTACCTGTGCCAGTCATTAAAGTAAAAGGACTGTTTCCAGAGTGTTAAGGCTCTGCATGCCTTCTGACTCCTGCCAGGAATTGATCATTCCAACAGAACTGTTTGTTCTGAAGAGAAGCATGGATTCTCTGATATGTGCTTAGACCGGATTGTGGAAAACAAAACAAGCAATCATCTAGGTCACGGCCCCTACATTTTCCATTTGGGCTGTTGACCTGCTAGTGTTTCAACTACAAATTTTGTGAGTTTATAAATTTCTTTGACAAATGTCATGCCACAGTTTCCTTAGAAAACATGCTGTTGTACTGTGAATAAGACATACATGTCAGAATTCTCAACATTTTCCTTGGTGTGGCGTGGGAACTGGGAAGAAGCACAGAATGGAATTAACTACATGCTATCTAATTTTTCATGGTAGTGAAGAGAAACAGTGATTCAGAGGATGTAACACCGTGGAGAGTTTGCCCATCAATTTTGGAGTGGCCCCTTACCTCCCTAATCCTTTGGTATGTGGCCTTAGTCCTTGCCCTGGCAGCCAGTTCATGTAATGAAGTGATGAGCATCGCCTGACCTTGTCTCAAAGCCCAGAGCTGGTTTCTTCCCCCCAGTTGCAGGCTGAGTGTGGATTCTGGCCAGTCATCCCTTAGTTCCAAATGATTATTTATTGACTAGGTTTCATGTGCCAAGTACTCTCACAGATTATATTGATATGATCCCCCAAACAATCCCAAAGTTTGTAAGTTAGGTGTATCTCAGAAATGGGCCCATGTGATAGGTCCCAGATCACAGAGTGTTTCAGAGAGAGCTCCAGGATTGGCACCCAGGCCTTGGACTTCGCCAAACCATGACTACCCTGAATGGTGGGCTAGCCTACCCTGGGTGTGGACCTCTGGTATCTGACTCTCACAGATCCCTAGAGCAGGTGGCGTTCTTAGGGATTGGCCCAGTGGACTGAGAAGATTTGTGTCAGAGGCGAGGGTCAGGGAGTGGAAGCCTGGGCAGAAGGGAGGACTCCTATGTGTCTCTCACTGAAGAAGGGAAGTAACTGCCTCCTGCCCCTGGTCCTGGAGCCTCCACAGGCTTCTCATGCTTACCTGACTCCCAGGGACTAGAACCACCCCCTTTGTCTGGTTCTGCTGGCTCTGCTCTGACTACAGATTCCTCCTCAAGCACTGCTCAGTGAGTCTCTTTCCCTTTTACCAGGCCACTGAAAACAATCTAAAGGTAGCAGGTGGTGGTATTTACAATACAACCAGGCCCAAGCCCCGATTTAGAAGAAGTATGAAAAGGAAAAAAATGACTTTCTTCTCCATAATGAGGTTCCTCCCCTAGAACTGGACTTCCCTCAGATTTTGAATTTCATGGATGTAGGGCTTATGACTGGGGCTTGAGAGGATTGATCATCAAAATTCCCATGAGTTTCTTGGCCATCACCGTACCTTAGTTGTCTTTGTATTTCCGTTCATGCAACATGATAACTATTGAAAAGTTTTGAACTACCTCAGCAATAAAATACTTACGTTAGTGTGCTCGAGGTGTAGAATTTTATGGCAGATCGCTTATGTGGACACATATATGAAGACGAGGACAGAAAACAGACTACGATTTGGTTTTGTCTCATTTCCCCTTTTTCCCTTGCAAAGTCCTCCTCTCTCACTCCCCCTTGGCTCATACTCCGTGGTCCCAGAATCCGTGTCATCGTGTTTCTGGTAGAGAGCAAGATCCCCCATGGCATTGCTGCTGGGGGTGTAGTCACATAGATGAATCTGGCATAGATGTGAAGAGGTAAGGCAATAGGAGAGTGACTGATACCGATGTAGAAATTGCAGGAAAAAAGAGTAAGAACCTGCAGAAAGAGAAGGCAAACTCTTGTCTTTTGTTGTTTATTACTTGTTAGAGAATTCATTTTGCCAACGCTGTTTTCTCAAGCTGTTTGTTTTACCTTATCTGAAGTGTAGTCATCCAAAATAAACTCCTTACCTGTGGTGAGTAATTAAAAGTATTTCTTGATTCTTCACTTTTGTGCCAACCAGAGAGGTAGAAGTGACCCAGAGCTGCCCTGAATGAAAAGGAAGGAATTATAAGTTAGAGATAAACATCCTGACTCTAATTAGACCACTAACCTGACTCCAACCCAGGCTCAACAGTCTCACTCAAGCTGTGTTTCAGTTTTATTTCCAAATGCTGCTCCTTTACCAGTCCCTGCACTCAAGTCTTAGAGAAAATCTTAGAAAGTTAAGTGATTTTATGTTCCTTTGTCATTAAGCAAGTGGCAAATTGAAATGTATGCAAACCTTGCTAGCTACTCCTAAAGCTTGCTTCTCCCGTAAAGAACGTATGTCATACCACAGAATGATTCGTTTTATAGGTCCTCTTTCCATAGTCTAGTAGCTTTTGCCTTTAGGCGATCAGTATGACTTAGCTAACCCCATTAGGCTACTTTTGAGACCTGTTCGTTCAAGGTAAGAGAACATGATAGATTTAAGGGCTCTAAATTGCACAACTGCAGAGAGTGCTGTGTCCTTGGAAGACTCCAAGTAAACAATGGATTCAGTAAATTTCTTTATAGTTTTGTACAACTTTTCATGAAGGGAGCCCAGATTGTTTATAAGATCCCTTTCCCCAAGTTTTTCATTTAGAATATGATCCATTTAAACCATCAACATAATTACGTAGTACTAGAAATTCTTAACACTATTTTTTCCTTGTGTACAGATAGAGGAGATACTTAGTATTGGAAGTTCCTCTTGGCTTCCTAAGTCTGACTTGTATAGTGAGCATTGGCCATCAGCAGAGGAGAAAATATATTCTATGGGAACTACAGAAACATTTCCACTGTTCTAGGAATATTTCCTGGGCAGAAGACTTTGACAGGTAGTCCCCAAAGTGCGCATTTTTTGGTGTATATTTCTGCATTTACTTGTCCTGGAGAGCACCATTGTGGAGGAGTTTATCTTGCCCACTCAGCCACAAGGATGACAACTGGGTCCGTGACCCAGGCAGACATCCAGAGACCTGAGGGCTGTTCTCATACATCTTTTAGGCACTAAGAGGAAATACAGTCCATTATAATTATTTTGACTCCAGAGAACAAGAATGATACAGTCTGCATTTGCCTATCCAAATGAAATTTAAACATTTACAAATCACAAAGCCTTGTTAAGTTACAAGTAGGTTGTCACTGCAAAACTGTACCTGAGTAATGAGACAGGTCAGGACATGAATCAGTGAAAATGATACAAATATCTTAGTGCTGAAATTTCAAGCGGAAAGGATGTGACATGGATACAACTTTATTATATAAATATATAGGTCTAGAAGCCTTAACAATGTGCTTTATAAAAAAAAAAAAAAAAAGAAAAGAAAAAAATTACGTACACCCGGACTGAAACCTTGTAGATGCATAGGAGTAACAAGTATGTCTCATTCTCTACCTGACACTCCTCAGAAAAACCCAAGAAAGCCTGTATGGGTTTATGCTTTAATTCCAACAAAATGTTTCTTATCTAACACATGTTCATTCTTCAACTTTTTCATTGGTCTGATATAAGCCATTAATTGCACTTGATGTTCAATATCAAAAATTAAAAGTAGTATGAACCTAACAAAGGGAAGGTGCTTATTTCCCGAAACCTAAGAGTTCAGTTATGAATTTCAAATCTGCAGAACTAGGTAGTGTATGAGGTGTTTTTTTACAGCATATATTCTTTTTTGTGTCTTTCATCTAATGACATCTCAAAGACAGCCACCATTTGCCTGAAAGTGTCTGTAAATATTGTCAGATTGCAAACATGTGGCTCTCTGAGTTTGGCCCAAGAAGGTACAAATGCAGTATGATTCACCACATGAGAAAATGCCACATTTTACTTCCCTTTAGTTTTTAATTATTTGAAGGGGTGTGAAAAATAATTTGCTTGTGAAAATAAGGCTTCTTGAGTAGTGTCGTTTTGACTGAGAACAGACTATCTGCCAACTAGAAATACCTAAGCCCCACCCAAGGGTAATCATCACTTTGCAGCTTGACACGGTGTTTTACTGGAAAGATGATTATCTACTTCAGGGAACAGCCTTTTTAAAATGTGGATTGTATGTGGCTTCATGAATAGAAGGACAACCATTTCAATAGCACGTGATTTAAAAGAAGTCAGGTAAGGTTATTAAATCAAGTGCACTTTCAGAAGCAGTGGTTAGCATTTGGCAAATAGGGAGAGAAGAGGAATGGGTATTTCTAGCTTGGGAAAGACCTGGCCATTCCATTCGGGATGGAAACTTATAATCAATTTATAATGGGGGAAATTGCCATGGATATAGTTCCCCTAGTCCACACTACCAAACACGGAACCTGGGAGAACAGCTTTTCAAACCTCTTAGAAATAACAAGATTTCCTGGCGATGCTTTCTTTAAAGCAAGGAAGGGGAAACTGGTTAGTATCCTCATGGATTGACTTTGGCAAGCTTAGGGGCCTTTGCTTGCCAGGGACCTTCAGCATTGCCTGCCTGTGCAGGCAGTCGCTGACTTCAGTGAGGAAATAAGATAATGCCTACAGCAGGGAAAGAACCAGCTCTTCTTTCTCCCTTCTTCCTCTGTTTCCACTCCCTTCTCCTTTCTCTACTTTCTCCTCTGCCAAGAAAAGCATGTGCATGAGGCAACAATAAAGTAACTCAGTGACCAAGGGGAGAATGGCCTTTGTGAGTGTGGGTGTGGCTGTGTTAGGGAGAAAGAAGTTATACAATTCTAGTGTCCTAGAACCTTGCTATTTCCCCTTCTACCAAAAAGATTGAGAATAAAGCATCTGTTTCAATCCCTAAATAAAGAAGATAATTGCTGTAATATGCAAAGTACCCAAACCTACCAAGAGGACCCCTTCCACAATGGGTCCCAAGAAGAGCAACCTTGTAAGATGTCACCATGTAAGTCTGCATCTGTTAACTGTTCTTCTGAGCTTAGTTTAAGAGATGGGAGCCTGTGTCTCAGTATCAGAATTCTAGTCTTCATTTCCCCCTGCCCTTTCAACATACTCTTGTGTTATTTTTATTGTGGTTACTTAAGACATCCTAAGTGTTGACAGTGGACTGAACACTCTACATAGCACCTCTGTCCTTCCCCAACTGATGAGCTCATGAATTTGTTGGATCGCAGTTCAGAGACCTGGCCATCACTGTGCCACTATGTGACCTTGGGTATATTTCCTTTGTCTCTTTGTGATCACTTATATAGTGTAAAAGAGTTTTTTAGACATTCATCACCAACTCTTTGATTCCATGAAAATTAGGTAATATTGATTCCTCTATTTGAAAATTAAATAATTCTATGGGACTTTATTATGGGAAAGTCCTACCAGAGGCAAATTTGTGAAGGTAAGGGGGACACAAGGGGATTATGTGAATGGCCTAGAGCTCCAAAGGTACTCCATGGTAGAGGCAGCAGTTGATGCCAGATCTGTGTTTTCTTATCCAGATCAGGTATTAGCACTTACCCAGTATTCTTGGAATTAGAATTCCTAAACATCCCAGTTTCTAATGGAATGTCAGGTCTGACAGGTATGACTGGAAGAGGTCTTACCTAGAATGCCTGAAGACCTATGAAAAGCCAGTTGCCTCTTCAGTCTAACTGAAGGGTGTAACCCTGCCTTGCAGTCCTGCTTTGCAAGACTATGGTGGAAATCGAAGCTCTTTTGTCTGCAATGGAATCTGAATCACTGGAGAAAATGTCTTTGTCAAGAGGTGTCTAAGGACTCATCTTGGTGACCAACACTCATCTGTTTTGCAAATCTTGTTCAAACCAGAAGGTTGGGGAAGAGTTTATTACCATATTTCATGTTGCCCTTTTGAGTCAGCAAAAAATCTGGGAATATTGGGTGCAGCCTACTTTCTCTAAGCATTGTTTCAGGGAGATTGCTAATGTGCTTATAGTGGTTACCTTTCCATTCCCATGTATACCCCATGTTACACCCTGTGTGAAGACCTAAGAACATTCATACTAATAACATTTTATACAGTTGGAGTCATATTTTAAATGCTTTAGAGAATCTCACTGTTTAAGAGAATCTCTCCTGAAAAGCTTTTCCCAAGAAGGTACCGGATTCCCTAATTCATCAGTTTTGCCATTTTAGATTTCCTTGTGTTGTGTTTGGTTAAAGGGAATTATAAATACTGCATACCTACTGTGGATTTTACTGTGAAGATGACTCCGAGATACACAGTTTCTTATGTCAAACAGGAAGTATTTCTTCAGCAAATCATTTATGTGAAAGATAGTCTTGGTCTTGACTTTCTCTCCTCTTAAGAAGAAATAGTAGGTATATTGGCAACTGTAGACTGTAGTATAACTACAGAAACTTTGCAAAACTAAGAGAGATTACTCAGTGTAGTATCAGCACGAGGCGGGTGAATTAGGGATTGGAATGTGGGGCTGTGGCTGGAAGATGGACGGTTGGTAAAGGAGGAGGGTTGGAAGGATCTTTGTCATGGGGAATCCAGTGAAGAGCAAGGGTGCATCTGGGCTGAAGGTCACAGCAAGATTGAAAAGATGCATTTTCCATCCAAAACCTTAACTATCCCCTTTCGTATTAGTGTATATCCACCAGTGAATTGATGTTCTTTCTGTTGGTGAAAGGATGCTCTTCCAGCCAGCCAGTCTTGGTGACCTTTGAGTCATCTTTGAGTCAGAGATGCATAGAATTTTAGAGCTGGATGAAGTCTTAAGAGGAGACCTAATCCAGTTCCTTTACTTTTCAGACGAGACCACACAGTTGAAAGGGATCCTGTTTTTCCAAATCCGCATTACAAGCAATAGAGCCAGGCTTAATGCCCAGTTTCCTAAATCCCTACTGAGTGTTTCTTTCACTTCTCTATATGGCTCTTCCCTTTCCTTCATCTGTTATTCAGCCAGATACCAAATCCCACTGACTCTTCTTTCGGAATTTCTCTTAGGTCTATCTTTTTCCTTTGCCACCAGCCTAGTCTAGGCTCTGCTTACAGTTACTTCCTAAAAATGCTCCCTGCCTCTGGTCTGTCTGCTCTGGTCCGTTGTACTCACCAGAGTTATTTTAATCTGCCTCAGACATTAATTCTGTCATGTTTCTGAAGAACACACATGTTAAAATCTGATGGCATGGGATAATAAAAAGTGATTGAGCTTTGAAATCAGATAAATTTGGGTTCAAATCCCTGATTTACCCCTAAATTTAGGTGAGTTATTTAACTTCCCTGAAATTCATTTTCCTCCTCAGTAAAATGGGAATTATAGGTGTAAATAAAAACAGTGGTTGTGGTAAGAATGGAATGACCTCATGTGTATTACATTGCCCAGCAAATAAAAGATGTTCAAAAAATGTGAATTCCCATTCTAAAATTCACACCCGCCTGCAGTGTGACTTCTGCCTACCTTCAGTCTTGACTTCCACTGTCCCACAGGACAAGCTTTTTGCCTTAGCCAGTGGGTGTGGTTTCTGAGCACACTGAGCTCAGTCTCTTTTGCTGAGTTATCCCCACTTCCTGAAGATGTCCATCCCCTTTCTTCTTGCTTGTACAAATCCTTCTGATTTAACATAGCCTGTCTCCTTGGCTCTCTGCTTTCCAGGGAAAAAAAGAGAGAGAGAGAGAGAGAGAGAGAGGGAGAGAGAGAGAGGTGTTCAAACAGAGAAGTAGGAAACCATCTAAAGTCTTAAGCTATGAACTCCCAAACAGGCCTCTCTTATGGCAGGGACCTGTGAGCCCGTGTTCACCTGGAGCATTCCAGGTCACCCCCTTTACTGATGCCCCCATGCTTGCTGCCATGCTATGACAGTCACTCATCCTCATCCTAGCCACTGGTGCTGTGTGGCACTTGTGGCAATGTGGTTGCCCATCTGACATCCTTTGATCCCTGGCACAGTCCTCAGCACTGCTTCCTTATTCTGTCCCTTGCTCACGGTCCTATCTGATGGCCCTGAGTAATCCTGGGTGACTTTGGCATCTGTAAATGACTTAAGGATACAACGTATGCTCCTCAGATCTCCCTCTGATCAGGTCTAGGTACATCATGTAGCTAAAGTAAAAGATGGCTCCAGTAAACCCTGAGTAATATTTGAATGTCTCACCATCCTCTTGCTGAGGTTTTTGGTAACTGTTATTACACCTCTTTTATTAGGCTTGCTTTCCTAGTTTGTCGCAAACCCTTCTCCTTCCCTCCCACGGTTGTATCACTAGCCCTGAGCTGGGAAGCACTTCCAGGGGCTCTATTAATCATCTCATATGAATACTCAGGGTTCCTGAATTTATGGAAGGCAGTTTTCTCCTCCTGCAGGTTAAGTTCTCAGCCCACCTGTGGTGCTGTCAGGAAGCTAGGAGATCCCCTTCACTGTCCTTTGCCACCCTTTCTCCTCTTGCGTGAGTTACTTAAGCTCATTATGCTTTTGATAATAGCTTTCAAACTGTGGAGTTCTTGCCCCCACCATCGAGTTCATCCACATAAAGCACTCCACACTGTGCATGGGTGTGTAGGTTGTACCATGAACAGAGGTCTCTTGCTGAGGAAGCAAGGAGGGAATGGTATCCAGCCATATGCCATTCCCCAAGCCTGAGCCTGGGTATGGGACTAGATCTGCCCTGACGGTGAGACAGGACCTTATGTATGTATTTAAAAATTAAAAAATATTTTGATGTATAATTGACATATAATCTCATATTAGTTTCAGGTACACAGCATAGTGACCCAAGTATGCAGTGCTCATCACTATAAATGTACTTAGATACATACAACATCATTACAATGTTACTGTTTTCCCTATGCTGTACTTTTCATCTCCATGATTTATTGATTTATTTATTTTGTAACTGAAAGTTCTTACCTCTTAATCCCTCTCCCCTATTTTACCCATCTCCCCACCCCCTCCCCTCTGGCAACTACCAGCTTGTTCTCCATATTTATGAGTCTGTTTCTGTTTTTTGTTTATTTGTATGTGTTTTGTTTTTGAAATTCCGCATATGAGTGAAATCATGTGGTATTTTTCTTTCTGCGATTACTTATTTCACTTAGCATAATATTCTCTACATCATCTACGTTGTTACACCTGGCAAGATCTCATTCTTTTTGAAGGCTAAGTCATATTCCAGCGTGTGTGTGTGTGTGTGTGTGTGTGTGTGTGTCTGTGGGTGTATACACACCATGTCTTTATCCATTCATCTATCAATGAACACTTGGATTGCTTCCATATCTTGACTATTGTAAGTGATGCTTCAGTGAGCATAGGAGTACATGTTATCTTTTTGAGTTAGTGTTTCCATTTTCTTTGGGTAAATATCCAGTAGGGAATTACTGAGTCATATGGCTTTTCCATTTTTAATTTTTTTGAGAAACTCTGTACTGTTTTCCACAATGGTTGCACCAATTTAAATTCCCACCAGCAGGGAATGAGGATTTCCTTTTCTCCACATCCTCAGTGACAGTTGTCATTTCTTGTCTTTTTGATACTAGTCATTCTTACAGGTGTGAGGTCATATATCATTGTAGTTTTGATTTGCATTTCCCTGGTGATGAGTGATGTTGAATATCTTTTCATGTGTTTGTTAGCCATCTATATATCATCTTTGAAGAAGTGTCTATTCAGGTCCTCTACCCATTGCTTTAAGTGGTTTTTTTATATTGACTTTTATAAGTTCTTTATATATTTTAGATTTTAACACCTTATAAGACATATCATTTGCAAATATCTTCTTCTATTTAGTAGGTTGCCTTTTTGTTTTGTTGGTGGTTTCCTTTGCTGTGCAAAAGATTTATTCTGGTGTAGTCCCAGTAGTTTATTTTTTATTTTGTTTCCTTTGCCTCAGGAGACTTATCCATAAATATGTTGCTAAAGGCTAGGTCTAAGAGATTACTGCCTATGTTTTCTTTCAGGAGTTTCATGGTTCCAGGTCTCACAGTAGGTCTTTAATCTATTTGCATTTATTTTTGGAGGACGCATCTTTTTAAATCTGTACTAAAGTACCATTGTTTATTAAGCCCTATGCCCACCAGCTAAAAGGCTTTTTCTAAGTTATATGAAGGTTCTGTGTGGGCCAGTGCAGGCCATGGTAGTACTTAACACAAGCTTGATAAATTCTAGTTATTATAACTCTATTACTAACTCCAAATATTGACTGTCCTAAGAGAATGTCACAGAACAAATTAAGAGATACTAAGTATTGAGGGCTTTAAGTTGATGGAAACATTGAGCATGCAACCAAAGGAAGCCATTGTAATATAACTAAACATTCCCTCATTGATCTTATTTGTATTGTTCATTAATTAAGCAGAAATAATTCCTTGGCTGGGCGCCTGGGTGGCTCAGTCATTAAGCGTCTGCCTTCGGCTCAGGGCGTGATCCCAGGGTCCTGGTATCAAGCCCCTCATCGGGCTCCCTGCTCTGCTGGGAGCTTGCTTCTTCCTCTCCCACTCCCCCTGCTTGTGTTCCCTCTCTATCCATGGCTGTCTCTCTCTCTGTCAAATAAATAAATAAAATCTTAAAAAAATAATAATAATTCCTTGGTATAGTTGACCTTATTCAAGCCTTAAAAACAGAAATCTTCCTTCAAAAGAAAGTCTACCCCTTACTCTCACTTTGAAACATAATATGTCTGTCTTAGTTATCTGCCACGTTAGAGGATTGACTCATAGTATTCCTGTAGGGTTTGTTACAGGAATAATCAGGCATAGTACACATTTATTTTAGGCAAGTTTGAGAGATAGTATAGTGTTTTATTCAGAGACAAACAACAGAGAAAAAAAAGTCCTTTCCCTCCCATTGTAAATGCTGTACGATGAAATTCTCAGACATGACATCATCAGTTTCTGGTTTCACAATGAGGAATCTCAGTCTATAGAGCTGGTCTGGGGAGAATGGGGAGCATATGCAACCAGTAGTAGAAAAGGTGAGGTTAGCATTGAAAATTGTTAAACTCTAGAGAGCAATTACTTTTTTAAAAAGTATTTAATTGTAATAAGCTCTCTAGGAACTGTAGAATCTTTTCATGAGAACAAAGGGGTGCTTCAAGTGGTAGGTTTAAAAAAAAAAGCAAGGTATTCAAGAATGATCTAACTTATGGAATTAAAATAAAAATATGGAATGCTGTATTTCCACACAAGACTTTGTTTTAGCTTCAAGGAAATTAAAGTATCAAACAGAGTTAAAGAAATGCCTGAAGCTTATTGTTTGTGAACATTTCTAGATAAATGGTACCACTTTCAAAGTAGCTAAAGAAAAGAGCTACAAATATTTGATTTTCAAAAAGTGCTATAAAACGTTCAGGGTAGCATACGCTTTCAGAGTCAAGGATTTGGGGAAACATTGAGGGACTGACTACAAAGCTGCAAGTCAGGTACAGATGAAGCATGCATCAGGGGAGAGTGACTTCAAGTTTACTGTTCACAGCATGTACATGACTTAAGAAAGAATATGGACCCCTATTCTAAGTGCATGTCATTTGTGAGGAAAACTTAGCAAAGAAATATTAATATCAAGAGTATATGTTCTTCCAAGTCCAAGTTACTGAATACCAGATGCTGATGCTTCCTGAATTGCACAAGGTTTTCTATTTACTGTATCCATAGGAGCATCACGTAAAGGCCACAGTTAGGTCACATTTGGGAAATATCAGTAACCTGTACCAGGAATGTATTTTTCATAAATACAGAGAAGAAAGAATTGATATCAATGATATGTAAGTAATGAAATTATCTACCGGTAAAATACACCCACATAATTCACAAGAGCAATAAAGCATGGCCACAAATTAACATAGGAATTAGATGTTCCATCTCACTCATTAAAGAGATGCAAGATTTAAAGACTTTTTTCCTGTGAAATAGACTTCAAACTTCTTAAACTTGTCAAAGTTAGATGAAAGTGCTGATGCTAGTGTGAGCACAGAAAGCTGTATATGTCCTACGAACAGGATTAAAACTCAGTACTGTCTTTCTGAAGGGCATTTGGCAGTATGTAAACATAACTATAACTCTAGTCCAGAAGGTTCATTTCTAGTACTCGGTCCTAAGAAAATATTCAGAACTAACAAAAGTAAGAAATTTACACGTAAAGGTTGTTCATTACAGTACTGGCCAACTGTTATGGCCAACTATTAAAAACAAGTAAAATACCCACCTACAGTAAATTTTAAAAATAAACTGTAGTTTGTAATAAAATACAACATGATGCAGCTACTAAAACAAATCATGTTTTAAAGACTAGATGCTATGGGGAGAATAGAGAATTGTTCACTTCATAATGGGAACCATCAGCAAGATACAAAGCTGAATATATATTAAGATTTCAAACAGGTGAGTGGGGATGTAATGTGCGTGTCTGTCTCCCTATGTATCTAGGAGGTAATGCTGTTAAGTGTTAACAGTGATTAGCTTTGCATGGTGGAATTAAAATTATTGTTTAATGAAAAAAACATGCAACCATCCTGTATGTCAATTGAAATATTATAAAATGTTTCTAATTCTGCAATGAATGTATTTTTTTAAAAAGATTTTTATTTATTTATTCGACAGAGATAGAAACAGCCAGCGAGAGAGGGAACACAAGCAGGGGGAGAGGGAGAGGAAGAAGCAGGCTCACAGCAGAGGAGCCTGATGTGGGGCTCGATCCCATAACGCTGGGATCACGCCCTGAGCCGAAGGCAGACGCTTAACCGCTGTGCCACCCAGGCGCCCCATGCAATGAATGTATTTGCTTGGCACTTCAGAATACATCGAACTCTTTATCCCTTTCTTCCCCAAAAGGGGGGTAATCAGAGGGGGGAATGAAACATGAGAGACTATGGACTGTGAGAGGCAAACTGAGGACTTCAGAGGGGAGGGGGTGGGGGAAGGGGATAGCCTGGTGATGGGTAGTAGGGAGGGCACGTATTGCATGGTGCACTGGGTGTTATACGCAACTAATGAAGCATCAAACTTTTACATCGGAATCTGGGGATGTACTGTATGGTGATTAACACAATATAATAAAATAAAATTAAAAAAAAAAAAAAGAAAAAGAATACATCGAACTCTTGAGCTGAGGAAATGTGGTCTCTGTAATTTCAAACCCGCTTGAATAGGTTTGAAGAAACATTGGTGACCTAATAAACAGATAAGGTGTGGTGGGAACCAAAGTGGAAAATCAGGATCCTCGACAGCACCTTACAGCATGTTCTCTGTAATGGGACACACGAAGCCAAGCTCAACCAAAAAGCATTAAAAACTCTGGAAGGTTAACCCTGACTAAGAAGATTTGAATGTCTCACTACAGAGTCAGAAGCAGAAAATGAGGAGCCCTGTTGTTCTTGACCTCTGGGTGAAAAGGAGCGCCATTTCTTTTTCCTCGTTTGAGCCCAACAGGACTCTGTATATCTGCCACAAATACGTCTGCTTCAAGCCTCAGGAACTCCAAGCAGGTAGTGGCCTAAGCAGTTTAAAGGTTTTATTTGCTTTGCAGAACATGTCTAGCAGCCCAAGGTGGGTCTAGTAGTCCCAGGGTATCATCAAGGTCCTGGGCTCCTGCTACCCTTCCCGTTCAGTCATTTTAGCAGATGGCTGTCACCCTCGTCCTTGTTGCGCTGTGTTTGCAAGACGGATCTGTCCAAGCAGAAAGCGCAGAGGGAGACAGAAGAAGGGCAAGAGTCCATGCCAACGGGAGCTGCCACCTTCAACAGCTTTCCCGCTAGCGAGAAACATAAGTCCTTACTGGTTAAGGATAACTGGACTTTCTGTTCTGCATTGCAGCTGAATGCTTCCCTAGTGACATAGCTGATATCCAGAAGGGCCTTTCTGAGAATTCTCAACTAAGCCCTCCCGAGAGAACAAAGTCTAGCACAGATTACACAACATTGTGTTGTTATTGAAAGGACTGCCCGCTTTTTCTTTTTAACCTGGACTCTGCTTGGGTTGAACAGTGGCTATAACCCTTACAATTAAATGACTTCGGACAAGTTTTTTGACTTATCTAGAAGCTTCCTCATCTGTAAAATGGGAAACACAGTGCTTCTACCTTATATGGTTATTATGAGCCAAATTATTGATACCTGATTTATGAACTAATTTTAGTAATTATCTCAGTTCTTTAATCCATAAGAAAAACAGTGTTTAAGAAATCGCAATTATCCTGATATTAAACACAGGGTGAAAAAAATCTATTTTGGTTTTCTATGAAAGAGTATTTTTAAGTCTTCGTATTTGGAAGCTTCATCTTTTGAAATTCCACCTCCTTATTCACCTGGAAAATTGGTTGTGCCTTTCTCACTTTGAAGATATATCTTTATGTCCTCACATTTCCATGTGTCCATTTCCACCTCATCTTCTTTGGCTTCAGCTGTATTACTCAACAATAAATTATTTAGTTGACAATATTCATTGATCATCTATTATGTTCACAGTTTTAAAGGAGATAAGAAAAAAAAAAAAACAACTAGAAGCATTTTCATTCTTCTGTGAGAAAGAAACCAGAATTCAGTAGATGACTCTTCTGTCAACAGAGGTCTGCAATCTGACAGCTGACGTTCTGAGAGTCTGACAATTTTGAGACCAGATACTTTTATAATTTAAAATTTTGTGGAATTTTTGAGTGGTGTACATTGCATATACCATATATTGCATATGATATAATTCATCAGAGATCTGGGGCATCACCATAAATTACCATATTACTACAGTAAGATGTATTAATATTCACCCTAAGAAGAATAAGTGCTATAAATAGACTCACATCAATTGAAGTCAACTTTTGCTACTAAATAATTCAGGCCAAGTGAGGTTTTGTCACCAAATGAGTCACAAAAATCTTTTCACTTTTTCAGGGTTTTTGAATTTCAGAATCGAAAAGGGATCGTAGACTTGTATCATACATTTCTGTGAAATGTCATGCTGTCTAGATAGATGAGCAAGCCAGAATGCCTTCTTTCTCAATAACCTTTTGATTATATAAACTAATCCAAGAACAGACATATATATTCTCAGACCCATTTTATGAACTATAGAGAAGAAACTAGGAAGATCTTCAGAGCTATCCAGTATTTTTCCTGACTCCAAATTTCAACTTTGGAAAATCCCAGCTACCACAGACTGGAGGGAAAGCCTGTGCTTTTTTAGGAGGAGAATGTGTAAATAAATGTGACAGAGACCCTAGTCTTAATATTGTAGAAGAAGTCAAAGAGATTTTTTTCTTTCTTATTTATGGTTTTGAGATTGTGGCCTCTGTGATTAGAGCACTTGGCTATGGAAGCCTGAAGTTCTTTACATGAGGGATATGTGTCCATTCTAAGTCAGACTTAAGGAAGTAATGCATGTGGGTAAGAATATGTGACATCAGATCTTTCTTATGAGAAGATCATAAAAGAGGGATAAAGCTTCATTTATCATCTGAAGGGAAAGGGACATGTGGTAGAGGAAGAAGATAGGATTAAGAAGGACCCAAGGATACCAATGATGTCTTCATAATCACCTTCAACCAACACTGTTGAAGACAGGGTCGTTGTGTGGTTGATGGAGCGTTCCTTCCATCCAGCACAATTAGCGAGTTTTTACTAGGTACGTGGTCCCTCACATACTCTCTGCAATAGTTTTTCTCCATTTCTGAAGTTACAGTTTCAATCAGGAAATAATGAGGACCGTTGTATGAGTTGCCTCTGAAAGAGTTGAAGTTGCACAGATGGAACGATCCAGTATATCATCCATTAACTCCTCACAACATTGATTTTTTTCAAGGTCATGACAAAAAAATAAAAAGAGTAGAATAAGTTCATGACCAGAGAATGTCAGTTCTAGCTAGTGTCTTTCTCAGAATTTCCCAAATAGTACCTCTATAAATAGTCACCCTCTACCCAGCAGAATTTGATTTGGAAATTAACAGCTGCCTCAGTGAAGAATTTTAGCTCCACGGGGGGGGGGGGGGGGTATTAGAGAAGCAGCTGCTAATTGCACTACTGCATTTCCCAAATGTCTGAGTGCTTCTGAACCACAAGACACTGTCCTTTCTTGTATACAACATGGTCATTCCAAAAGTAGAACATTACATCCTTAAAATGATTTCAGTGTTGTTTTAAAATACAGTCTCATCATGTAAGTCAGTAGGACTACAAGGCTGGCTACCTGATGCAGGGACTTGTCTTCAGTGCTCTCAGGCTAATAGTGCGAGGCTTCTTCTGTTAGTTAATCCACACTCAGCACTTTCCTTTTCCTTGCTGCGGTTCTGCCAGCCCACAGAAGTGGAGACTGGACCTAAGCACTCCCTAAGCCATTACAGGTGTCTGGGCAAGAGGATGCCTTTCTTTCAGTGGCAGAAACTGTGGGAAAGCCATCCCCACAAGGTGGCTCTTCATTCTCTGTAGAGAATTCAACATTTGTTTTAAACATTTTGGTTTTATTGAAACCTTTTATTTTTATTGAAACATTTTAAGTACTTTTTAGAAGATGTTAAATAGGCCGCTCGGTTTTTCTTTGTGTGAATGATTCTTCTTTCTTTCTCTGTGCCTCATAGTTTAGGGTTTGCTCCATTGTAATTTGCTTTTCATATCAAACAACAAATGATGAAAAAATAGGAATGGGATACATTAATACACTCATTTAATAAATATGTAGTGAGTATCTCTTATGTGCCAGATGGCACTTTAAACTTCTGAAGTCTTATGTCTAGTAAGAGAGTTAATCTACATTCATAAATGGCTACAATGTAAAATTTTATGTAAGAAGTTCGAAAAAATAGGGGTATCAGGAAAGTTTACAGAAGTGGCTGGCACAATAACCAAAGTAGTCAAGAAAAGCAAAATGTGTTTTGTCTCTTGTCAAGTTGTAACACTTTTTCTGCTCCCTTCTGTTGTTCCTCCACTTCATAGGGGCTAGAAGGCTGGGAGCAACATTTCCATGAATCCCTTGTTAGTTACATTTTGGGAAGGATTCTGTCAATGAGAGCCACTTACACAGAATTTGGAGGCAAAACAGACACAAAACCATATTATTGTTCCTTTGACATTAGTAATCCAATGTGTGAGCTATAGTATAGTTGAGGGTTTTTTGTGACTTCTGGCATTTTCCTACTTCCGTGCTTGAGGCAGCTATGAACGTCCATGGCAATTTCCTGTAGTTATTTGAACTTTCTGATTCTGTGAATGTCAGCAGCAAACCTGCGAACTAGCAGTAGGTTTCCCTGACCTTTATTTCCCGCAGTCCTTTCAAGCACCTGTATTCTTGTGTTAAATCATTTCCTACCTGCTTCCTCCATGGGGCACCGAAGCTGACCCCGTGGCAGTAAGGAGGATTGGGTATGGGTGGCAGAGTGGGAGGTAAGCAGGAGCCAGGCTTGTCGGGAGATCAGCATGAGCACCGTCATCTAATCATCTTACTGTCATTAGTATCACCGTCATCACTGCNGCCAGGCTTGTCGGGAGATCAGCATGAGCACCGTCATCTAATCATCTTACTGTCATTAGTATCACCGTCATCACTGCCGGTATTTATAGGGCGCTTGCTATGTGCCAGGTACTGTTCTAAGCACATATTAACTCGATCCTTAAAATAACTAATCTAGGTGATATTATTGTAAAAATGAGGTTATTAATGTCAAGAGGGGTTAATTAAACTTGCCTAAGGTCGCGGAGCTATGAAGTAGTGAAACCAGAATTCATTTTGTTTGGACAGTAAAGGGTACATATTTTTTAAAAAATTGAAGATACAGCCAAAGAAATTAAGCCAAAACATTGATGGATGGTCTTGAATAGTGTAAGTTACTAAGTTCATTGAAACTTTTTATTTAAAAATATATATAAACTCACGGGAAGTTGCAAAAAGGCAACAGAGAGGTCCTCTGTACCTTTTCCCTATTGTCTCCGAATGATAACATCTTACATAACTATAGTACAATATCAAAAGCAGGAAATAGACATGAGTATGATACTATTAGCTAGGCTGCAGATCATATTCTGATTTCACCAGTTTTTACATGCACTTTTATGTGTGTATGTATCTATTGTATATTATGTGATCAAATAGATCTAGTGTTTGAACTCAAGAACTTAACTTCATCATTTTAACAGACCCTAACATATTTTCAAGAAGAAAATGCTTTGCTTGATATAAACTCAGTGTGATTGAATAATATAACATGATCTTTGAGAATAGCCTTAGGCTGTTTTAATAGAAATGCAGTGCCCAGACCCTCAGTGGTAAGAGCTCTAGTGTGGTATATAGTGCTTAGAACCCATCTGGGCACCTGCTGGTGGTGCTTGCCCACCCTGGGAGAGACAAGACAAACCAGAGGGCCTCCAGAGAGAGGCAAATGGATATTGCAGAATAATGAACAAGGGTCTGAAGTCCCTGCCATACAAAGGAGGATGGAGAGAATAGGCTCTATCCATGAGAAGAAATGATCTAGGCAAATGTGGTGTCAGGTTGCTCATCGAACCCCATGTCTCACTTTTACACCTGACGCTCGGTTAAGCCAAGTACCCACTGAAGCAGGAGCATCCATACTTTTCTCATTTGGGAAGCCCTCGTCAGATTTTTATCAATCCTTTCTTGAATATATAGAGCATTTACCAAATCACCCACATATTTTAGCCTAGTGGTTATCAAACTGTAATCCAGGATCAGCTGCCTTAGAAATCCCTGGAAATTTGGTCAAATACAAATTCTTCAGCCCCACCTCAGACTTACTGAATCAGGAACTCTGAGGGTAGGACCCAGAAATCTTTAGTATAACAAGCCATCAAATAAGCTAATGCACACTAAGGTTCCAGATTTACAATGCAACCCTTAACTACCTGGGGTCTTACTGTACTGAGTATAAATATCTTCTCTCCCCAACCACTGCTATGTGAGGGAAGGTTCTAGGTCTTCTGTATCTCCCCAACTGTGCCCAGAAAAAAAAAATAAGCAGACTAAGATTGGTGCAGGGGATTAGTCTATTTTGTTTGGAGAATTGGATGTGTTCTGACATATATCTGGAGTTGGTGTCCATCCTACAATGAGAGCTTTCTCCCATTTTCTAGGATTTGATGTAGTTCACTATCAAAGCCAAGATTATTAAAACTATGATATCCGTCAACAACTGTCAGTGTTGTTAATACATTTTTTTATGCCAAACTGAGCATTCGACAAATGTTACTGCACAGATTACGGCAAGGTCCTGTACTAGGCTCTTGGGATACGGGAGGCAGGGGAAACAGGAGAGAGAGTGCTGCCATTCAGAGGAAGACAGATATTACCATACTAACATCAAGGAGATGAGTACTACAACAGGAGTACAATGATCTGAAGACACACAGAGTAGAACTAACCTGGTGGCCAGAGTTGAGGAGTCAGGGGTTAGGAAGGGCTGAAACGTAAGGGCACTTACATAGAGATTTCACTCTGCATGAGGGTCATTTGGAACATATGCAGAAAATCACATCACTGTTGGTTTCATCCTTTGGAAATAGAGGCTGAAACAATATAAATTCTTTTCAATCAATTGGCTAAATAAAATACCTTAAATTTTATAAAACATAAAACCATTTTTTAAAATGTATGTGTAAACATACATTTTACTCTTTAAGTAAAAACTATGCCTAGAAAAATAGCTGGAAATGGATACTGAAACAAAGTTTTAATATTTGGGTTTTGTGATTACTGGTGATTTCTATTTATCTTTGCATTTGTCTGCATTTTCCAAATTGTATATAATAAACTATTACTTTTGTAATAAAAATATTATTAGAAACAAACAAAGGCAGACTCATAGTAATAATGAAAAGCATTCATATAATACAATTACGGAAAATATATTGAGCCAAAATACATTTATTAAGCATCTCTTATGTAGATGCTAACATTCCTAGAACCATAGCATATTGATCTTCCATTTGCTAGTTGTGTAATGTTGGACAAATTATTAGATGTCTGTGCCTCAGTTTATTCTATAAAGTAGTTCAATGGCATCCATTTGGTTTTTGTGATAATTAAATGAATTAAATGAATAATTCATGTTCAAGAACAGAACTTGGCACTCAGTAAGCCCTCAGTAAATGTTAGCAATTACTGTTGTTACTGTTATTATATAAGGAATTATTATCTTTTCCCCATATGTGAGTCACCAGGCTCTGCTGGAATATGATCAGAGATCAGGAGCTCATTACTTCCAAAGATAGCCTCTTAGGTTATTGAATAGCTCTACTTACTGAAAAGCTCTGCTTTATGCTGAGCCAAAATATGCTTGCCTGGAATTTTCATCCATTGGACACTCTTCTTTCTATTAGAGCACTATAGAAAATGGTGACTTCTCTTCTACCCAGCATTCCTTCGCGTATGCAGATGGCTGCCAGTCCTTCTCTCAAGCTTCTCTTCTGTTTGGTAAATGGTTCCTCAGATGACCTAACAAAAGCAGTTCCATCTACCTTGCACTTTGTAAAGCTCTATCACATACCTCTTGTGAGTCTCTCAGTACACAGGATAATGATACCACCATCATCATTTTAAGGGTCAGTCAGTTCAGGTTTGGAGAAATCATTGGTTCGTGCAGGATCACAGCTAGTAGGTGCTAGGACTGTGATTAAACACAGGATGCCTCTCAAACCCACATGTCCAAGCTGCTTTCCTCCATACCATGCCCATTTTAAAGCACCGTAGTTAAGTGCAACACTGCAGTTGCACACTGAACAACTCTCCCGTGTCTTCACCTGCATCCTTTTACTACTGTAACTTGAGTTCGAAAGTGTGTAACTTCCAGCCACAGGGAACTATAATAGAAAGAATAGTTACACGTGTGACAGAAAAGTTGAAGAATCATAAGACAACTGAGGAAATAGCAAAAGCAGGAAGCCATTCCCACCCTTCAGACACTAAGCGTAGTCCAGGAGCCACATCCACACAGTGGAAACTGGGAATTGAGACCCAGCATGGACTGTCTGTGGGAAGGAGAGCCACAAGACACAGGAACTGGGGAGAAAAGAAATACTCCTGTTCCTCTTCTCTTCTGCCTCCAGTTATGAGTCAGAGCCTGGCATTGGCCGAACATAACCGGAAGCCAGGGTCCAGGGCAGCCATGGAAATGCTGTTCCTGAATTCCAGAGCTGAGGTGGGGAAGAGTGAGGAATAGTTCTGAGAGCAGCCTGGCTATGGGAGGCACACATCACACTTCTAATTCACATTGAGTTTATTGCCAGGGTAGTCCCAGGTCATTTTTTACATGCATGTAATAGACTAGTTTTTTTGTTTTGTTTAGCTTCATTTTGGCAAAAGGCTTTTTGCATGTAATTACTTAATAACGGCTTTGCTTTCATCTTGCTTCATTTTGTCTTTTGACATTTGGTCAGCCTTTTAGTTGCTAGAAACCTCTCTTGTCCTACCTAGCCTTGTGTAATACAGAAATTTAAAAAATATGTTTTATGTACCTATAGTCAAATTATTATTAATATTTTGAATGCAGCAGGGCTGAGTCTTGAGATCAGTAGCTACAGAGAGACAAGGCTGGGGCACATGAGGTACCTACCTCGGGCACAAAATTTAAAGTTGTGCCAAAAAACTCAGTAATCAAAATGAACAGTTTTTTTGTGCAGTATTTATAAAAATCAAAATTAATGCAAAATTCCAGGGTAAACAAATATCAAAATTATACAAAAGACAAAATCCACAGATGAGTAATATTTATCAATTTAATCAATTTCTCTGCCAGCTTCAGATTCTCTCTTTTATTTTCTAACCTAACCCATGCATTTCATCTATTACTGGAGAATAAGATAAAGTACTATGTCAAATACCTTTCAAATATTTTGATACATTATGTACTAAAATCTAATACACTCATTTATAAACAGAGTAGAGAAAGAGAAAAAAATCAAAGTCTGATCTGAAGTTTATATTAGTTGGGGGAATAGCACTCCCTAAAACCATTTTATAATAAATGTATCCCCAACTCAACACCAGTTTGTGCCCAATCCCCAAAATGTGGCTTCCTGAGAAGAGGGAATGTATGGGAGATGGAAGAGGAAAGAGACAGTGGTCTTAATTGCTTGTGGCTAAAGTATTTTGCAAACTTGATAAATGCATGTTCCCGTGAACCTATTGTCCTTCTTCCAAGGCCATGGAAGGGGCCCATGCAAGTGAGGCTTTATTAATTTCTTAGTAAATCCAACTCTACATTTAGACAAAGATTTTAGTAAAATTTTTTCACATCATATAAGTCACAGTAGCACCTTCCATTGTGCATTATTACACAGATCTGATTTCTTTCTAAACCAGATCACATCTTCTGAACAAAATCTCTTCTATATACATGAGTGGATTGGAGCATGTGGTTTTGAAAGTGCTCACTAATTTTAAAAGCATAGTCCATTTTGTAAAATTAAAGCTATTTCAAAAATAATCCAGAACAAAGGTGACTGTCAATTTCCCCAACATCGGTTTTATAAAAAGAAGTCTAAATATGAGGTATATTTTTTTTAAAGATTTTATTTATTTATTTGACAGAGACAGCCAGTAAGAGAGGGAACACAAGCAGGGGGAGTGGGAGAGGAAGAAGCAGGCTCATAGCAGAGGAGCCTGATGTGGGGCTCGATCCCATAACACCGGGATCACGCCCTGAGCTGAAAGCAGACGCTTAACCGCTGCGCCACCCAGGCACCCCTGAAGTATATTTTTAAATAAAATGTCTCATTTACAAAAATGCTGTCTCAATTAGCAAGAAGAGCTAATTCACAGTCAGATNAGCCTGATGTGGGGCTCGATCCCATAACACCGGGATCACGCCCTGAGCTGAAGGCAGACGCTTAACCGCTGCGCCACCCAGGCGCCCCTGAAGTATATTTTTTAATTAAATGTCTCATTTACAAAAATGCTGTCTCAATTAGCAAGAAGAGCTAATTCACAGTCAGATTTTTTTTTCTAACAAAGACGATATCCTGGTGTATTTTAACCAAGAAACCAACCAGCAAAGAGAAAGGTAACTGAGCATCAAGTCTTCCAAAGGTGGCCTTCCCACTGGTACTTTCTAGAGGGTCATGTCCAAAAATCAACCTGCCTTTGGGTAAGATTGGGGATTGTAAAGAAATGATTTTAAAATGCTAATATGAATGCTATAAACTTGAATTCCTGTCTAATGTGTAATTCTTTAAAATTAATTCCCTTCTAAAAATAGTTGTTTTTTTTTAAATCAGTGGGAAACAGAGAATGGCCAGTTCTTTACAACGAGCCTCATAGGCAATATATTAGGATATATGAGAGTGTGGTAAGAAAATCTGAACAAAATGATTGATGTGTAAGAAAGATATTTTTGGTCTTTAATCTTAGAGATGATAAATACCCATTTTAGAACAAAAGACATGCCTGACTCAGCTAATCTAAATACATTTCTTTATCACTTGTTAAAGCCACCCACAAACAAGTGACAGATCTCTGCTCACATCATAATAACTTCCAGATCTCTTTAAATGTGTAAAACTGCCATTTGACTCTAATAAAATACAATCAACATAATTTCCTGTGGCTTGATATTTAAACACTGAATTTGATTATTTAATTGATGCTGATTTTTGAATCTCTGTGTTTTAAAAGCCAATTTGAAAAATTAAGCCTTGAAAGTTTAGAAGCATGGATTGCACCTAAAATCCACAGTAAAAAATGAAATAATGTAAACCTATGTTGTTTTATTAATACTGTGGTGTTATTTTGACAATGTTCTAATTTTTGTCCATAGCATATAAACAATATTTTCGTTGTTATTTATTCTAATAAATATTAATATATTTTTAGATTCATTGTACAGTTCTTGATTTGGTAGTATTATGTCCATTATGCTATCTTCTTAATTGTTTTCAGAAACATCTCTCAATCTTAACAAGATTAAGTATAAATAAAATTTGATTTCATTCCTTCTTCATAGAACTGTACCTGTCAACCAGCAAATATCAGTAGTTGCTTTACAGCTAAACCCCCACTGTAGCAAAAGTTGGGAAAAATACAAAACATACTGAGTTTTGGTATTTGCAAAAACCATCCAGTGGTTTCAGCCGACCCAAATGGAGGGAAAATAGGCACTATACAAATGTATTTGTAACAACTTGATTCCATGTGGTCTTACTTGTGCAAAGGAGGTCAAGAATACCCCTAACAACCCACTCAGTTCAGCATTCATATTGTGATAATGAACTAGTTCTCATCTGTAAGATATTCAATTACTTCTGGATAGAACAAAATTTATATTAGCATATTCATCATTATACTTTGAAATAAGTTTTGGCACTCATTACTCATGAATAAAAGAATGTCAGTGCTATGAAATCCTCTGAGGCAATTTTCATAACACAAGGGTTTATTTCTTCAACCAAAACCTTCCACAACTAAGGCACTTTTTGGAAATTGAACTTAATGCTTCAAAGTGCCTATGTGAAAAAAGGATGAAATTTAATTTTTGAAGGTTGGGGTTTTTTTTTTATTTCATAGATTNATATTCATCATTATACTTTGAAATAAGTTTTGGCACTCATTACTCATGAATAAAAGAATGTCAGTGCTATGAAATCCTCTGAGGCAATTTTCATAACACAAGGGTTTATTTCTTCAACCAAAACCTTCCACAACTAAGGCACTTTTTGGAAATTGAACTTAATGCTTCAAAGTGCCTATGTGAAAAAAGGATGAAATTTAATTTTTGAAGGTTGGGTTTTTTTTTTTTATTTCATAGATCTCCCCTTGAGAAGATGCAGCAGATGCAATTCAGAATATAAAAAATAGCTCCCTGCTTTATGTTGATGGAAATGTCTAGATTCTCATTCTGACCACAATTCGTATTTCCTCCTCTGTATGGAAAAGGATCAGGTATCAAACCTGACTTGAATGTAAGATAATCTCTCATCTCCTGTGATGCCAATTAGTTTATCAGAAATGTTTGTTTTTAGGGATAAAATAGCGTCCTCTGTGTTGTGCTATTTCTCATTATTACTTATAGAGCCTTTTGAATTTCAGAGTATTTCGATGAGTTTTAGTAGTCATTTCTCATTGTTTCCCTTGCAGCTATGTAATTACTGTCGTTTGACAAAGAAAGTCATGAACAGAGATACTAAGGTTATGGTTAACACTGTGCCAAAAATAGCCATTTCATTCCCCCAGTGCAGCTAATTCAGTTGTGGAGGAAAAAATAGCAGCTCGATCACGACATTTGGCACTATCAGGATGATTAAGAAAATAAAAATAAAGACATACTTTTATAGTGATACCTTAAATAAATTGACGATGGTCATCCCAGATAGAAATTTGTTACAAAACTTCAGACCTAGCACCTGTCCAACATGTGAATTAGCTCATGGAAGTGAGAGGAGGGGAAGGCTACCCCCCCACCTTCACCCCTGAAGATATAAGCAATTTCCATCATGTGCATACCAGAACACTTCCATAAAAATATTTCCTGTGTTCATTTGAAATTAGTTTATCTCATATTTTTTCACATTAAGAATTAAATTGCCCCACAGTTTGAATATTTTGAAGAAAAATGATAGCTGATATTTACTGGGTCTTGACTATATGCCAGCCACTATCATGGATTATTTTTGGCAAACCTTCAGAAGGTTCATGGGCCTGTGACTCAGATTTTATGCCTACTTTACAGGGACTGTGATAAAGGCCCAGAGAGAAAAGTTAAGAAACTTGCCTAAATTCACACTAGTTTTGTTAGAGCCAGGACTTGGACTCAATGATCTGACTTCAGAACCTGCATGTTTTACCATTTTACCACATGGGAAAGAAAAGTCCCATCGTGATATTCATCACTCAGATTTGTTCTCACTCTTGACCCATAGAACCGTGACTTGGTCCCAGGCAGAGAAGGCACTGTGAGTAAAACCTAAAGCAGTTGTTTTCACTGAAAACTCGCAAGACAGCAGTACTTTGATACTCACAAAATGGGGGCGGGAGGGCCTTCTTCCTCCCCTGCACGCAGCATACCATGTGCTTCATGAAAGTGGCTTCCACCAGTGAAGTTTCAAACTCTCATTTGGCATCTGGAGGGTTTCAGACCAAGAGCGGGATGTTGCTTACAATGGGACCTAGGAGCACATCCTAGGTGGGCCTGGTGCAAGGCCTTCCACTGTTAGGCTAGAGGAGCAGAGGAAACAACATGGCCACCTTGGAGTGACTAAAGCAACTGGAAGGAACCAGGAGAATACCAGTGAGAGATTCCCCACAGACTCCATAATTAGGTGGGGAGGGAATAATGTCCCTGGAGTTGAAGGTTCTCGCCCAGAACACCACCATCACTGTTCATCTCACTCCCATGTTCACCCGCCTCCCCTCCAAGGCCGGGGAAGTCCAAGAAAGCACAAAGTATGAAGTCAGTCCCCTGACGGTATCCTCTGTACACAAGCCATCTGACCAATAGTTTTTTTAACGTTCTCACTCCCCTGTTGATGTTTTTTATTTTCATAATTTTACTTTACATGGGCTCACCATGCGTTATCTGTGGTAGGTCACGCTGTGATTACCAAGACCTGAGTTTATCTCTTTAATACAGTATATAATTGTCTCTGGCCAGAAAAGTAAATTGACATTGTAATTATATTCAAAGTTAATACATAGGTTTAGGAAGTAATCCAAAGAAAACACATCAACACAATAGCCGCCATGTAGGTGCCAGGATGGAGCCAAACAGACGTTGTTACCCAAACCTCATCATTGGTTTTTTGTTTTGTTTTGTTTCATACTTCTGACATTTTTAGGGGCCGACCTGAGAAATCTTTTTTATTGCTTTTTGACAGCTAGGACTACTCCCGGTGATTTGTAATAGAAGAAAGTACAAGTATGGTTTGAAGGCTTTTATATTCAAGGCCAAAAAACAGGCAGATAGTGACAGTGTATATCAAGGAGAACGATTACAGTATTCACGCGCACACACATATATATGAGTGCATGGTTGTGTCTCTTGGAAGAGGGACAGGCAACTTTCTTTGCTTGGTTTCAGCAGTATCAGAGTGACATGCTGGTCATGGTTGGCAGCTGAAACACAGGAATCAAAAAAGAGAGAGTCTTCTGAGTTTCCAGGAATCTTGCTAAGGTTAGGGGGAGAGCACAGGTATGGCAGTGAGGACCTGGGATTCACCCTGGAAACACACAGCCCACCCACAGGTTTCCCTTGAATGAGAATTAGGCAATGAAGACCTACCCCTTCTTTCCCCTAATGGAGGCATGAATTCTGGGTTCCTCATGGCTCCATATGGATATCCTCCGTATATCCTCCCTGAGTCCCTCACTAAGAGAAGCTTCTGCTGATCGTGGCATAATAATGCTTAGTAATAATACTTCATTTGTATAGAGCACTTTGCATTCTCCAGAAACAGTTCAAATCTATTATCCGGGGGGATCCTCACAATGCCCGGGATGTAGAGTTAGGGTGACATTAGCCTTGATTTGCAGATTAGGACATAGACTCAGGGAAGGACCTGGTTTCCGTCCAATGGCTGATGAGCCAGCACTGCTGCCTTCAGGTGACTTCTGCCACAGCAGCATGCTGCCCCTTGAGCTGTGGCCATGCTTCTAAAAAAAAATGAACACCCAAACTGCTGGGAAGATGCACCTTGAAGTTTTTGTTATCACAGGGGATACTGGGCAGGATGGCCTCTTCAAAATGTGGAGTGAAGTGAACGAAGAGACAAACTTGATTTTATTTGCCCTCTTTGTCTTGGGTTCCATTTACCACTGACTGCGCAGCGACGAACACATCGTTAGCTTCTCTGACAATCTATTTCTCTAACGTTAAAACCACGGAGGTAGTATTTGCCATCCACTGACATCGCTAGAATTAAGGAATTAATACTTCTAAAATACTGTGGAAAAGATGATTTCAAAGATAAGTTCTAGAAATAGAAATGTGAAACGTATACTGAATACATTTAAATGTGATTTTTGAACTGAAATGGCGATTTCACCACTGATTCTTACCACACTGAGCTCTTCATTATTTGATGATGATGATTTCTTGTCCCCTTGACATGCCTACGCAGTAAATGGACTTTCCAGTTTTGCAGATTCTGCCATTTTCCAGCTCGCTGCTGCAGCCTGCAATCCCATTATCTTGTACTCTCCACCCGAGACTTCGTTTCGCTTGGTTTGTACAAGCTAAGGGTATAAACCTTGCCTACCTTGCTGTCACAGGTACCACTGCGTTCTTGACACTGGCTCAGAAAAAAAGCCTAAGATGACGAAGCAGGCTTTGCTTCAACCCTGAAGGTGCCACTTTGCTCCATAACCCAGCAACGACACGACAGTATGGCTGGCCCCGACGCCTGGTGCCCCACAGTGACAGTCTTCATTAGTCAGGCTGACATTGCCTCCCACTCAGGGGAACTAGAGGATGTGTAATCTCTCCAAAGAGAGCCTGAGGTATAGCAACGAGACAGCTGGAGTCTTCTTAATTAATGACTCTACCTCAACAGGCCACAGTTAGGAGGGATGAAACTATTAAGCCAGAGAGACATCTCTGGCTTGCGCATGTGGTGTGGTGTGCTCATTCTTCTGAAGCCATTTTTAGATAAGGAGGGCCGACCTTCACACTGGATTGGATTGTCTAAGGACGAACCTGCACCAACAGAATGTTTTCCATAAAGGTGCTATTGTCTGTCAGTGTTGACCTTGAAATGATACGGAAGCGTTTTCCTCAAAGAATCTGAGATTTGCAAATTAGGATTTTCATGATTGATATTATACGTTATTAACTGTTTTACAGGAAGTAAATTTTTTTTTCTAAATTAGGTAGTGTCACTTAGCTTTCCTATCTTGTTTTCAGAAAGACAATGAAGAACCATACTGCTAAAAGTCCTCAAAATAAAAATTTATCTTTTAAAGACCTGTCTTTCTAAGTTCTTCACTTAGTCCTAATAAATAGGGCCCACCACTAAGAAAACAAACAAAAACAAGTAAACAAAACAGTTCATTTATCAAAAGGTTCTATTTATTTGTTTATTTTCTTTAAGACACGGTGTCCTAGCTCAAAGTACTCAGAATATTCTTCCTTTAGCAAACAACCCACAATAACTTCAGTAGGGCCAGTCGATTGGAATTCAACCAAAGATTGAGAATCTGCCTAAAATGCCTTCATGTTGACAAGAAACTTCCCCCTATGGACACTCGGTATGTTTTACTGTCTGACAGGTTCTGTGGCAGCAGTGCTAGAGAAATAATACAAATATATCTAATCCTTTTCTGAAAAGTTCATCATGCTTCACCGAAAAAAAGTCACTAAAGCCCATAGAGAAATTAAGGCTATAGGTCTAACTGTAAGAAGTTACATTTTTTAAAAAATAAGTTACTTTGGTCATTTGGATGCTAAACTAATAGAGCGGAAGAGCAAGAGCCAGACTTTACACGTTCTTTGTAAGAACTTGGAGAGGGAGAGAGAGAATCCCAGCAGACTCCCTGCTGAGCCCTGTGGAGCTGGACTTGGGGCTCCATCTCATGACCCTGAGATCACGACCTGAGCGGAAACCAAGAGTCAGACACTTAACTGACTGAGCCACTCAGGCGCCCCCTGCCACACTTTTTTAAAAGATTGTTATAGCTCAAATTATTTTTTTTAATGTTTCTTTTGACTATTAATTCTTAGAAATCTTTAAATATGTTTTTTGTTATTATGATTTGTTATTATGACTCCCAGTCTTAATTCCTGTTTTTGTTCTTCTCTCCATTTAAAATAGGAAGATAGCTTCAGGAAACCATGACATGACACTCTTAACACCGTGAACGCTAAGAGTAAAGCCACTTAGGATCTGGGAAGCCCTAATAACAATTTTAAGTTGCTATGCAGTACATTTCAGTTTAATATCTACATCACTAAAACAAACCAGCTGTTACATACCTGATATAAAGTGCATTCTCACTTGTAATTCATAGATGAGCCCATAAAATGTACCAATAAAACTGCAGTTCTAAATGCATCAATAAATTGACAGTGTTACTAAGTTCAAGGTGACATTCTTTTAATGTATTTGGGAACTCAGAAGAATATTATTTTATAACTTCCTTTCTAGATTATTATAACATCTTCGTATGTTTAGTTACTATTGGCACTTCAGCTAATATTGACCAAAGAAGCTAGCGTGGCTATATTTAAACTCTTATCTTTATAAGGTCCTCATCATACTCCACAGAATATTGTAAGTATTTTAAAATGACAGAGATCTGTTCTTCTCAGAGCACAATTCAAATTATTCATTTTTTTTCCTGTCAAATTATTTTTCCGGTTTTATCCACCCGAATTGAGGGAAATCACTTTTATTTGAAACAACTACTCTGTATTTCTCTTTCGGCCCTTCCTCTTTGAAGCCAGGATGAAATCATGTCAGTGTTTAATATAACCATAAGCCTCCAAGTTGAAATGACAAGTAATCGATTATGACTCAGAGTCTGTATAAGATTGGTGATTAGAGAAACCATATCCTCCCCAAATAAGTTTATTTCATTCTCATTTACCAGATGGTACCTGTGTCATTAATGTTTTTTACCACCATTGCTATAGTGATCTTAACAAGTAAATAAAGTTAAAAAAAAATCCAACAAAACAAAACATATAATGTATAGTAGGGTCTGAATAAATTTGTGTAGCTTGAATTAATTTTTCTGCTGCTTTGTTTAATGAAGCATAAAAATAAGGTGATGATATTGGAAAATCCTAACCTCTCATAGGAGAAAGAACGGAAATCAAAGGTGCAGTGACATGGGATTGGGCTGTGCTGGACACATCTTAGCTACGTAAAACTCATGTGGGATCACAATGGATATTTCATAGAGCAACCGTGTACTTCATCTTCTAAGTGCAGATGTGTTTGAGCTGGATAAGGCATGGCTAAGACTTGGCCAGGTAACTGACTCGTGTGCTCACCTCCTCACACATGCATCATATCTTTGGCACTGCACTGCCGTTGGATACTTACAAGAAAAGAAACAATTTGGACTGTTTATCAATAGTTAGCACAACATATTCCAAATGATGTAATGAACACTGAAGGGCCCTCTTCAGTGGAATTGGAATGATATAATTATATTTCAGGAGCAGTGTGAGAGTTATTCAATTCAGGTTTCCTGATTTTTTTCATCGCACTGTTTCTGTGTCATTTGTGAATATGTAACTCTTTTCCTCATCATGCCTTTAAGATATGATTTTATATAATGACCTCAAAATTTAAAGTTTAATAACAAATCTTGCTCTAATATATTTTGTGTGATCCACACGCTTTGTTGGGTAGGTTCTCCACAGGAGGTGGCATAGGGAGGAGGCTGCTTTACAACTTTTACAACTCTGCTCTTCAGTATCAAGAACTACCAGCATGCTCTCTTCCAAACCCAAAATGTCTTTTTCAAAGCACAGTGGATGTGGACTAAAATTTATTTCAAAGCATTTCAATTCTATCATTATAAAGATAGAAATATGTAAAAGCCAACTATATGCCACTTTTTATTATCTGGAGATGGAATATGTGCACTGCAAGGTTTAACTCGCTATTTGGCCATCCACTTGATTCCTGGGCCATACATTTCTCTCCTTAAAGGGAAGACTTTTTTACTGAATAAGCATGTGAAAAATATATCTAAGGCCTTTGGAACTATGATGGTGGTGCTAAATTCTTTATTTCCCTAAAGATTGTCTGACCAGCACAAGGATGTGGGCTTTTGTCCCAATCTATCTGATAAGCTCAAGGTCTTTTAAAGTAAATTTGGGTTATCAAGGACAATTACTACATATATTGACAAACTGTGTTCCAAAGAGTATTCCTTGTGATCTTAAAAGTTAATTCAAGAAACATAGTGTACTGGGGCAAGTAAGTTTGGGGAAAAAATAATAATAATAATACTTTTATTTATCTTTATCTTTTTAAGATTTTATTTGAGAGAGAGAGAGCAAAAGAGAGTGCTGCATACACGAGCAGGGGGAGGGGCAGAGGGAGAAGCTGACTCCCCAGCTGAGCAGGGAGCCCCTGGTTCCTGATCATGACCTGAGCTGAAGGCAGATGCTTAACAGACTTAGCCACCCAGGTGCCCCTGGAAAAATTTTTTATATGCTAGTCCTTTCTTGGAGATTCACAATGCAGATATAGCATATTTAAAGTTCCAGAGAAGTCTTGACTTAAAAAAAAATCCATTTATATTTATTTAACCTAGTATTTCCCAAAACAATTTACCAGCAAAGATGTTTTCCAGGGAATATTTTATGATACCAAAGATCTGTGTGATACCAACTTGCATTCCCTAGAACAAAATAGGGAAATTTTTTTGAAGATAGTTGAGAAGGGTCTGTAACAAGAAAAATCAACGGAGCACTCGAAATGTGGGAAACATTACGTGACTTGCCTTTACCTTTGTCAGTAGTAAGAGAGTAAATTGCTCTCACTTTGGGGTGTTATCCTTGAAATCAGATAACCATTGATTTCAATATAAAACAAAGGTAATATGCACAGGGAAATATTAATAAATGTAATATTAAAATAGGGGAGAAAACTTCTATTTCCATTTTTCTTCTGATATTTTCTTCGAGTGATAAGAAATGGCTTTCATTGTAGATCAAAAATGGTCAAATATTATTAAATCGTTCAACCTAATAGATTCTAATACAGTTTTTATTATTTTTATTGTATGGCAGAGAAAAATGAAACACTGTCTTGTTCATGATTACTCAGCAAGTATTTGGGCCACTTGTGTCAAGTTTGATATATTTGATTAAAATACTAAGCTTTGCCTGCTGTATCATATATTTTTATAATTTGTTTATTTTTGTTTTCATTTTAGCCACAAATATTTCTTATTTGGAGGACTGATTTTTGTTAGAAGTTTTCTTTTCTTTTCTTTTATGTAAGATTTTATTTATTTGAGTGAGAGCATGAGACAGGGGAAGGGGCAGAGGAAGAAGCAGACCCCCCACTGAGCAGGAAGCCCAACGCAGGGCCGATTCCAGGACCCTGAGATCATGACCTGAGCGGAAGGCAGACACTTAACAAACTGAGCCACCCTGGAGCACCATAAGTTTTATATTTTAAACAAAATCTATAACTTGCATATTTTCCTTGGAGTTGACTAATTTTTCACACATGAGGACTTTGAAAATATATTAATTTATATGTTTATGTTCAGGTCATTTTGGTTTTCATTGTTTTTAGGAGTGCATGAGTTTTTGAATCACTGTAGTAAAGTAAAAAAGATTACTGTTGACTGCATTGTTTTAACTTGAGCAATTGTAAGGCATTTGTGTGTATGTCCGGTGGGGGGTAGTCCTGGGGAAGGCAAAGACTGAGAGGAACACATCTGATTCCACAAAATTCAAAAGTTACTCTGTTTCTTTAACAGTCTGGGTAGAAAAGTGGAATTTGAGGAAAGTGTATCTGCTTCAACTCAAAGTATATCATTTAGATAAAACCAAAAAGCCTGGTGCTTTTCTTGGGCCTCTTTCATCACTAGCCCTTCCCTGTGACTAATCTGTATTGAGAACAGTCTTTGAAGTTTAATCCTTAGTTTCTCTGCTGCGAAATTGTCAGGCATACCCACAGGATAATGAATAGAAACAGAGAGGTAGGTCATCAGAGAATACATGAGGTCAAGTCCATGTGTGGCAGGCATAACTTGCTGCAGCTTCTCCATATATGTTGCTTCACCTCTAATGACTGTTTCACTAACAATATGCTAAAAGGAATGAACAGATTACCCCTACTAGCCCACATAGTTCAGATGTTTCAGTATCAGTAAAGTCTATCAGTAAGCCTGCAGAAGGACAATGGGACTAGATTATGGTCACTGCTACTAAAATTTATATTTGAACCAACAGTGCAATTAAGTGAGACATGATCTCTTGTTCCTAGTCTACTAAACTTTCAAATTCCCCTTAATTTCAAATTTCATCATGAATTACGTGTGAGATGACTTTAATCTCCTTATGTTGATCAAGGAGGAATCCATGAAGAAACAAAGTCCCATATTATGGCGAAGCCCTTACCTTATAAAGACTTTGGTAGGTCTTCCTTTTTCTGTGTCGGAACTTAATCCTTCACCTTTCTTCAGCTCTCTTGAATGGTAACAGCCACCAAAACCAGTAATACTTAAATATCTCAGAAGGGAGCTTTTGGTGAAATACATACTTTTGCCCACATCATCTAAAATATACTTTATAGAAGTGAAACCAACTTTTGTAATCAGAATTTGAAAATAGATAGGTACCTTAAAAGTTTCACCTGACTATGAATAGGGCTCATATTCAAAAGTCTAGAGGAACCAAAGAGGTGAAGGAGTGGGGTGAGGACCATGGAGAAGGCTTGCCTCCACCAGTTGCCTCCAGTGGGCTCCAGCTAATTGTTGATATGCAGAAATGCAAATCCTGTATTGCCTAATCTTGAAGTTTTTCAAAAGAAGTTGGAAACTTTTGTTTTTATATGAAAGCTCTCAATGACTACTTGAAAATGTTTTGAAACCCTCTGTCCTCCAACAAAATGGTCTATTCTCTATCAATTTCCAATCTGGGCTCTTAAGTTTTTCCTTAACCTTTATATAGATTGTACCTTTCCCTTTCATTTCTGCTAGCTCTTGGCTCAAGTCATAGCCTCAAAAGCATAATTCTAGAATGGATTTTTATGTTTGTATTAGAAATATTGACATTCATCCTTAAACACAAATTCGCAGGAAAACAGTTTGCTAATGAGATTTTTTTTTTGAGGTTGACTTTTATATTCAGAAGAATATTTGATTTTTAAAACACTGAAATTCAATGTATTTAAACTTCTGTTTCTTTGTTGCACTTTTAAGTTTAGCTTTAAAAATCAATTCCATTTTTATGCTTCAATAAAAGATTTTAAAGAGACATTAATAAATGACCCAATTAAAAATTAAGTTCCTTTAAGTCTTTTATATTACATTTATAGTATATCTGATTTCCTTTTAAAATATTTTATTGCAGTTGTCTGATGTATCATCAGGTATTCCCAAATATGTAAATATTCTTATAAATTGAATAACATAAACTTATAGGTTTGAGAAATGTAAGTTCTCACACATTATGCTACTAAATATAAATGTCCTAAGATTTCATCTTAAAATTCTAAATCCATATGTTACTAAAATTTCACTTTTTAATTTGGATTATAGTACTAACATAATATATATTTGCAGCACTAACATACAGTTCTTATGTTAGGCCTAATATGTAGAGATTAACAAAAAATATTAATTCCATTATTCTAATTATCTTAAATACTTATGGGGTTAATAGTAAATGTAATTAAGAGGTTTTTTACAACTAAAGAGACTATTATGTCATCTAAACAATTTTTGTTTGTAAGGTAAGCTGGGTAAAGTATCATATATAACTAGAGCTACGGAGCAAGATACCACACTACTGTTGGAGATGTTGAGGGAACTTAGCAGATCCTATAAATTACTCAGAACATCGCTCTGAGCCCATATAGTCCATATCCCTAAGTTTGAGTCATTACCACTGCTGTGCTGGAGGTAGCCAATACAAGCTCATGAGAACTGATGGTTAAAATTTCAGGAATTGTCCAAGCCAACCAGTTATTAAACACCACCATTATTAAAACTAAATTATACAAAGTCACTATTAAATTATATTAAAAACAAAGGCAATAAATACTCAAAATACACTACTATCTAATTATTTTACTATATTACTTAATAGTATCTATTTCTTGAAGTTATTTATATCAACTCTATCTGTATGGTGGAAATACTTTATAATGAGGTGCTAATACTCATCTCTTCCCAACTCCACATTCAGTGACATTACACTGGTAGCTTGAAATCAGCCAAGGTGAAAATATCAATACCACAGAAATTGGCAAACACAACAAATCAGTGTTCTTCCAGCCTCCCAAAGAGTTGGTTGTTAACCAGTTCTCAGTATATGACTAGTTAAGTCGTTATCTAATTCTTTGTCTGCCCTGGCTCTCCCAGACAGCTGTATCCATGTTATGATTTTGCATTTCCTTAGCTCTTGAAATATTTTAACATCTTCCATGTAGTTCAAAAGTTCTTTGAAATTCACATAATCCTGAATGTTTAACATTCTTTCTGATTAGTAGGACTACACAAATCAGGTAATAAATTGATATCTCAGTTAAATTATTTTGGCATGTTTGACGTGACCCCAGCTTTAAAGGTTATTCTGTTACCATTAATTCCAAAGCAGTACAAAAGACAGGCATTTATTTCATTTAGGCCTGTTGCCTGGTTTCTTCTAGTACTAATTTGTTATAGGCCAAAAAGAGAGAATTTGTTGTAACCTGCATGGCCAGGTTAAAATATCTAATAATTCAGTATTTCATAACAGAGATATCTCAGTAAATTTGTTATTTTTATCTTAATTTAGAAGTGAAGTTATTGTACCTCAATCATTAAAATCAGTTTCATTTTCTCTATTACCATATTATAAAGCTAATCCCAGGGGCAAAATCCATATATCCTATTCAATTGAATTCCAAACATTGATGAACCATGATATTGGATTCCAACACTGCATAAGGGAGTAAAACTTTTTAATTTGAATTCTCTAATATAACTAAATTGTGGTAATTCAAACAAAGAGTTGCTTTCCATTACTAAAGTTAATAAGGCATAAAGAAGTGCTAGAACAAAGCATGAATCTAAGCATATATAGCCTAGAATCCCTTGCAGGTCAAGAAGAAACAAAATCGAATCTACAGGTTTCTGTTTATAGAAGAGTTTATTCCAAGCCTTAGAAATATGCTGACTCTGTCATACATGGAATTGCTATAAAATGCCAATGTTGATTTCTTTGTGTACCTGATGAAAAAAAAATACATCTTACTCATTTTTAGTCACTGCAATCTTCATTAGACTAAAATCTCTGTAATGTAAAAAAGGTCTGATGATGATTCAAATCACAGAGACCTAAAGCAAAAATGATTCCAGCCTTAATGTCCCTCACCCTGTTTTGTTCCTCCTCCAAGCTTCTACTGCCTGTCATCCTTCTGCCTTCTGGAACCACAGCTCTAATCACTTCTGTCACTTTGGATTGAAGAGGAAGAGAAGATAGAGATGGGCACAAAATTACTGGAAGATAAAAGAAAGAAGGAAGGTATGTCATTCTCTTGGCTGATAAAGCTCAGATGCATCCCTTCCCTTTCCCTGCTTTGTTTTACAATATAAGAACGACCCTGCAACTACATTTCTTGGGTTCCTTTTCCATTGGCTTCCAGTTCATTTGATCAGTGGGAGACTGAAGGGCAAAGGGAAGGAAGAATCCAGAATATTTTGTCCCCATTCTTTCCCTGCCAGATTTGTGCAGGAGTCATCTCACGCAGTGACTACATCTGTTTCATGATTTCAAACCCCTGGTTGTCAGTGACCGGGACTCTGCCAGAGACCCCCAGTTCTGAAGCACGGTATTAGCACGTTCCCTCTGGGGCTCTCCAGCCACAGGAATAGTAGTGGCTTCCTGGACTGCCTCACCACCCCCCACTGGGCTCTTCCTTCATCTTTATAACCATGACTTCCATTAAATTCCTTCTCTTTGGAAGTGCTAAAATGACTTTTGTATTCCTGACTGGACATGATTGACACAGAGAGACTGGAAGGGGGAAAATGAGTCAGGCATTTTCTTTACTGGGTAACCAGGGTTACTGCTATTATGGGTGTGGAAGGAGGCAGGGGAAACAGAAGAAGAAAAGGAGCAAATATTTGCTGAGCACCTTTGGTGTGCGAGTACTTTATCATCTCATCTTCACAGCTGAGGAAGCGGAAGCTGAGAGATGTCAGGTATTTACCGGGATCATATCGTTAATACAGGCTTGAATAGGAATTTGAACTCAGAACTGATTCCAAAGCTTCTCTGCTAGAATGTGGTTCTTCCCTAGCAAACATTCAGAAATTGTTCTTCCAGGGCTGAGGGGACTAAGATATAAAGACAGTAAATGTCAGATAACCTGGGATCTGGGTTCCTGTCATGGCCACACCAAAGTTAGCTGAAGGTAGCTATTACTATGCATCAGAACTAATACATCTTTTAAAATTGCCTTTTATCTCAGCCTTTACTCTGCCAGTATTTGGGCTGGCTAACTGAGAAACATTCTTGAGGTTTGAAGGTGTTAATTAAGTGCATCTGCTATTTTGGAATTGTATTTATGGAATTCAGGGGCCTTTTGTTCAGAAGAGTATAATTTATTTGGGAATTTCTTCTCCTCCTTCCCTCACTGCAAAGGTTTGTCAACACCGTTATGTTTTATATAGCTGGCCTCAGTACCAAAAAAAAAGAAAGAAAGAAAAAGAAAAAGAAATGCTGGGTAGAAGGAATGAAAGAGATCCATCATCTCTATGTGCTCACATGTACTCCTATATTACTTCAGACCTGGTTACTTCCAAATCTTGCTTTCTCCTGACATGTAGACATATATGTCCCCCTGTTTTCTGGACCTCTTTGGGTGTCCTTACACAAGTCTGGTTGAACATGCCCTACACTATTTTTCTGAATACATGGTTTTCCCTTTTATATTCCTAATTTATTTCAGTTATTGGCCCCACAGTACAACATGATACCTCCCTTGACTGCTCTGCCAGTCATCCCAACCCCCACCCACTCCATCAGACTGCACATTCAGTCGGGTGCCAAATCCTGTTAAGATCAGCTAAGTCACTCTCAAATCTGTCTTCATTTATTCATTCATTATTTCACTGCTATATGGCAGGCCTGGGATTTAGTGCTGGGGATACTGAAATAAACCAGATGGGCCGAAGGCGATACTTCCTATCTAACTCTATATGCTCTTTTTCTGTTTGTCCTTTCTCACTGGGTCCCACCATTAATCTCTTTACTGTTTGGGTTGTCTTTCTCCATCTTCTTCCCCACCCATTTTGCCTATGCCCCTAGAATGCATTTTATAAAACTAAAATAGTAGGTCACTTTCTCCTTAAGATCTTTCAGTAACTACACATAGCCTTCAATGTAGCCTAAATGCCTTGGCATGACATAGCGGGACACATCACGTCCGTTTCTTCCAGCCTTACCTGTGATGCTTCAGACACACACACACACACACACACACATACTCCCTTAAACTCTCTGACATCTACATCTGTTATTTCCACTGCTTAGAATGCCCTTCCCTATCTCACATTTCTGTTTAACCCCCATTCATTTTTCCAAACCCAATAAGAAAGAATCTTCTTCTCTGGAATCTATTCTCTGAGTCCACCCCATGCCTGGGGCTCCTTCCTTAGGATTCCTGTTCTTGGTTCCCACAACACCCAGAGCATACCTTTATCATAATATCACGGCACTTATCAGATTAATAGGTAAATGCACTGTCTCCTCCACTCTGCTTCCTTGAGGGTAGGGAGAGGCTCGGGTTCTTTCTCCATCTCCAGTGCGGGGCCCTGGATCTGCACACAGATCCTCAAGAGTGAATAGGTATATATTTTATGAAAACGTGAAGTAATGTACACTGTGAAACTTACGATGAAAGACCACTTCCTACACCTTGCAAACTCCTATTTTTTTCTCTGCTCATAATAGAAACAGATCCTACTTTTGCACACCTGGCTATCAGTGTAATTATCTAGTATTCTTATGCTATCACTGTAAGGCATTTAACCAAGGCTGAAGTTGTGTACATGGCCAGAGAACTCGAGCCAGCCCGAGTTCTAGGGCCTGTGAAATATCCCTAACAAATTCCCCAGGTGTGACTTTTATTAACACAGAACAGGTATAGTGTTCGTAAGAATTTTAGGAAAATGTGAAAGTCGTACCCCCATTTCTACACTATGACAGGATTCCAGTGTCCACAGAGCCTAATACGTGAGAGTGCTGCCTTTCTCAGGACAGTATTTTCCTTAGTGTGATTACAGTTGGCAAATAAGTATTTGCATCTCATACAGGTCACTGAAGTTCAGAATAACAGAATGAGCAGCTTTTCACACCTGCCTAAGAGTAGAGCCCACTGAAAGAGAAAACATTCTCAGATTGGCCTCCTGGAGAATTTGATAGTATAAATGATGGGCTTAAACCATAGGTTGATTCCCCTGCCATTCCTCATCCACCATGCACCCAGCAGAAGGAAAATAAAATGACTTATTTATAAAGTACTTCACACTACTGGAATGGTGTACTAGTTGTGCCAGCGGCACTGGAAGTGTTTAGGCAGGTTTAAGCTGAGTAATACATTTAGGTGGTGCAATTATTATAAAGCATAGTTTTGCCCATATTAAGATAAGCTTCCTGTACTTATTGACACATAACAGATATCTGTTTACCCAAGATGACTCTGGCTTTCAGCTCCAAGCTAAATGAGTTTTAAGGAAATACTCCAGAGAGAAATTGGTTGTGGATTTAGTAGGAGGGCGAGACTTTGGTTTTAACAGGAGTAGTAGTTTTGTTACAATCTTCTCTTCTCAAGCTAGATCTACCCAGAAAATGTTTGATTGTACTTCAGGGGTTAAGGATTTACTTCCTACAAACAAAAAGTCAAAGATCTAACTTTCTAGCATGCTTCTACACTCGATGTCATGCCGAAGAGTGCCAAGAATCCTTGATAAAGAATGTCGAGATGTGGTGATGCACTATACAAAGACAGGAGACTGCTGTTTCTGCTTTTTTCATACTCTTTATTGCCAACAGTTTAAAATGGTCAACATAAAAAAAAAAGAAACATTTTGATAATAAATACTGCTCTTTTGGCTGTAATAAATAAAAAGTTTATTAACAAGGAATGCACTTTTCCAGCCACAAGTGTCTTCAAAAATTAACAAAAAAAAAAAAAATTATATATGGCCATAGTTCACAGTTGAGTAGCCAAAAGCTGCTCTGATTACAGCCTTTAAACAACATGGGAGCTTCCTCCCTTCTCCCTCCCCTTTGGGAAGTATATTCACAGTTCCAAGTCCTCTGTCTGAAATGCTCTCAACAGAGAGAAGAGTCAATGCACCTTTCTGCGAAATTGTCTGAAAAACCTTTTAAAACAGGTACGTCAAGGAAAACTGCATTCTGGTTCACTCTCAGATTGTCCAAAGTTCAGAACTGTATGCCTCAGCCTGGTCTGGTTCCATCCAGTCCTGCAGGCTCTAGAGGAATTGTTTTCGTACCACCACCTGTCCATCTTTTTCAACATGCTGTAGACCATCTGACTGGCTTCCCTGTAGATCTCACAGTGGAAAAGAGGAGTCCCATAGGGTCCATTCAAGAAGTCTTTTAGTTACATCTCTGTAAGAGCATGTTCAGAGCATATTCCATTCGATGTTTTAATTCTAACGAACAGCCAGACATCAGCAGAGTTGTCAGTCTGAAGGTTGTAGATATCCTGTCCTCATTGATGTAAGTGAGAAGATATTCTTCATTTTGGCTACAGATGATTATTTTCGTATGATCATGGTAGAAATTCACCTTTCAAAAGGAGACACAGATATTAGACATCTCTAAATATTCAAGAATTAGACAAGTGTGTCCAATAATGAAATGGCTAGATAAAAATTACTTTTTGTGACCTAAATACACATACTCCTAAAAGGTTCACTTACCTGAAAGGTGCCATCATTGAAGAGCATCATTAAGGCCTTATCAGATTTTAGCCATTGAAGGAGGTAGAGCCGAGGTCTTCGAATATCGGTAACACTAGGCAGATCTCCACCCTAGAAGAAATTGGAAGAGTAAGTGCCCATAAAGATTCTGCAGTTTCCAATTCTTCTAGCACAAGCCTCTCCAACTTGAGCAGGCATCAGAATGACCTGGAGATTCCTGGTCCCACCTCCCAGAGAATCTGATTCAGTAGAGCTAGGGTAGGACATGAGCATCTGCACCTCTGAGAAGCTTCAGAGCTGTGCCGATGCTACTGGTCTATAGACTACCCTTCAGATACCACTGCTGAAAAGCCACATCCAGGAGGTACTTACATCCATGAGGTTCTCCTCCATGTAATGAGAGAAGTATTTGAGCACCGTCACTTGACTAATGAATTGTTCAGGGGCATCTGTTGCTGGGAAAACAGAGCACTGGCCAAGCTCTGCGTAATAGTGAACTGTTCTGAAAAACAGGAACCATAGGGAGAAACAAAACAGAAGCAGTTAGTCACTGTTCTTAGATTTCTTTAGTGCAAGATTAAAGAAGTGACAGGACTTCATTAACTGGATATACTTACTTTTTGTCTGGAAGGAGGCTCATGTGAGCACCATTGTTGAAAAGGACACCTACAGTGTGGTCTGAGAGCTGGTACCCAAAGCCATATTTGTTAGAGTAATCGACCCATTTGGTGACCCACTGAAAGGAAGTGCTCAGCTGTTCTTTGGGAATGCAGTCAGCTTCTGGCATGTTTTCTAGACATCCTCGAAGGACTCTTGCTACTGTGTCTGCAACACTGCCCATGGTACTGTCCTCAAGGCCTGAAAAGTCAGGGAAAATTATAAAATAATTAACAATAAAACCTTAGGCTTTGGTGGCTGCTGACTTTCCCTCCACGACTTCAGAGGACAGAAGTCTCAAAACTGTTCCTTGCCTTTTTCCAAGGCCTCTGATTTTGCCTCTTCTATGTTAAATTGGGCCACAAGACAAATGGACTCCAGTTACTTAGTATTAAGCACTGGCATTTATAGTTTTATGTAAAATGCCATTGGCAGCTACTTACATTCACTGCTACTGCTGCAGCTGCCAAGAGTCCCTCGGACTATCATGCGAATAGCATCTCCAATCTGCTGTTTATTTTCTACTGCAGGTGTTCCAGATCTGGCGACTGTAGTGGTAGGTGGCTGAAGCTCCTAGAAAAGAGAAGAGTTAAGACAGTAAGTCAAGCGTCTGCAATTTAAGGTTAAAAATTCTTGGTTAAGGTGAGATTGTGGCAGTTGCTGGGAAAGCTGATCAAAAAGCAATGAGCACAAAAGGTGTTTCAGTGACTCAAGTGCATGCACTGTTAAACTGAAAAACAAAATCTTTCCTTTTAAATGGCTGGAAGAAAAGCTCTAAATAAATAGAACATATTTGAATCGTGGCAATTATAATCCATGTGATAATTAGCAAAGAGCAGAAATGATTTAAAATGTTTATTTTATTCTTTTCCAGCATACCTCATCTGTCCTGTGTTTGCTGGGTTGTTGAGTTATTGAAGTCTTTTTCAAATCATGCCTAAGCTTGTAAATTTCTTCATCTTCTTTAGACACTCTATCTGTAAATCAAAGACAAGAATTATGAGCATTAGTCTATGCTAACAAGGTAGGAACAGAACTAGCCACATTTCCTCCTTTTACATTAATAACCAGCTTATGAGCATTCAAGGCTAAACCAGCATTTTATCATTACCATCAGCTGCAATTATGCAAGAAGCACACTTTAATGTGGATGGGAAAAAAAGCTATCCATCACATTTTGCAGTGCAGATTTATCATGCTATAAAAAGTTCAACAGTATTCAAACAGACCAGCTGTTACGCTAACATAAAAACATTCTTTAACTTATCAAATTTAAATAGAATACTGGATACAGAAGAGCAGAAGTCTTATAACTTACTATGTGTGTCAATATATCTTGCTTTGTCTTTTTTGCCACCAAAAAGAGCAGCAGCTGCTTTCTTAAAGAAATTCTTAGCCGGGCTTGACAAGTGGAAATCTGGAACTGTATGACAACAGCTAGAAGAGAGTCTGTCTGGAGTGAAGCCCTGCAGAGTGTCAGAAAAGACTTTCAGTAACCAGTTGGTTGAATAACTGATCAATAGCACATAATAAAAAGATAAAAGAAATGTGCCAACCTGCAAAAAAAATTCATGTCGAATGATGTCATCCAAACTGGGACGATCCTCTGGGTTCTTGGACAACATGCTAGCTATTAAGTGCTTAGCAGGAGCCAGCAATGAAGATGGCATTGTATACCTTGCTTCTCTTATGCACCTGTACGTTTCTTTCAGATTTGTCGTTTCAAAGGGGGGTCTTCCTAGTAACATTGTATACCTGTGTGCAAGAGAACACTTCTTTAGGAATGGTCATAAAGCAACTCTTTTCGATTGTTAAATTCTAAATACAAATTTGCTTTTTGATCATTTTGGTGAATTTACTTACATTACACAACCTAAGGCCCAAATGTCTGATTCACAGCCATGTCCTTGCTTGTTGAGGACTTCAGGAGAGAGATAATTTGGGGTACCACATATTGTTCTAGAAGAACAAAATATGAAGATCTCATTAACTGTTTACACTTAGTTATCTGGATAAAATGTTAAAAGTACTGTATTGAATTCCTATTTAGAAAAATTTGACTTTTAATTTTTGGCATCTCAACAATTAACATTTGACCGAGTGACTTAATTTTTTTAATACATGTGTAATTTTTTTCAGCTACATGACAAAGTGTTTTTAACCGAGACCAAGAACAGTGTAGCATTTGTGTAACATGTCAGGCAAATACGAGACAAATTTCTTTCATAATCAACTCATAGGCATAAGGTACTCTGCCTGGTTCAGAGTGGGCACTTACTGTTTTCATGGATTAACATTATTGTGGTTTGTGGATGTTAGTATCAATGGACCTTCTCCAAAACATTAACTGGGGGGGAAAAGGGGCATATTTGATCTCTATAAAATCCTTTCAGGATGTATCTTTCTGACTCACCTCCTTCTGTGTTCCAAGGGTTCCAGCCTGGCTGCCAAACCGAAGTCCCCGACTTTTAATTCCATGGCTTCATTAATAAAAAAGTTCCCTGAATGATAAACAAAACAAAACCTGAATCCCCTTGAAAAGATGTTCTAACCAAATAAACACATATTCTCTTTGGAGGCTGGCAGTCAGGTGTTTACTATTGAAGTCCCCGATTCTAAACGATTGCATGGGCTAGATCCCAATTAAGAACATTAACACATAACAAGGGAGACAGAAAAGAAAAGAACACCTCTCTTTAAAGCAAAAGTCAGTGTTTGGAATAGAGGGCTTACCTAGTTTGAGATCTCTGTGTAAGATTTCTTGTTCGTGAAGGTACTTTAGTCCAGACACAATCTGCCTGAGGTAGTATCGGACTTCTGGCTCTGTCAACACCTTCCTTGCTTTCAAGATATGAGCCATGGACTAGGAGAGGAGAAGGGAAAAAGAGAATCTGTCAAATAAAGTTATCAAAATCAGTAATTTCCTTTTGCAGGTTGAGTGATGAAAGTTAACATTGCAATATAATAATTGCCACCACCACTAAAATCCCAGATAAAATGCAATTTGAATCCCACTTCAGTTTGGGGGAAGTAAATGGACTCAAACAGGAGTTAAAGCTTACCCTTCTACTGCAGTATTCCAAGAGAATGTAAATGTTTTCTTTGTCCTCAAAGTAGTGGTAAAACTGCACTACATGCTTATGATGAAGGATTCTGTGAAGCTCTATTTCTTTGTCAATCTGAAAGAAAAAGCAAGACAAAGCTGATGAGCCTTCTGTCACCTTCTGTAAGCCAGTTGCTTACACATGCAGAAGACATTTTCTTAACAGGGAAGGGCCATCCCTGCACACAAAGAAAATACTTTACTCAACAGTCATACACACCTTTTCCCTTTGATGAGGTTTAGCTACTCTGCTGTGAGGAATAATTTTTGCAGCATAGACTTTGTTGTTCGTCAAATCTGTCATCTCGTAACATTTGGCAAAGCCACCCTGAAACAAAGCCGAGACAGCATTGAGTGTGGCAGAAAAATGGACAGCAGATATTTGTAAAAATATTTTAAAAATTAGAGAAGGAAAATTACGGGGAAGTAAGGCTGGACAGACGTATGCTCTGTACTTTTTAAAAGCTCCTTCAGGAAGGGAAATGCATTCCTGAAAACAGAACAGTTCCCCTTCTCGCTTTACAAAGAGGAGCTTTATGGAGGGGGTTGGGATCAGGGAGATGAAAAATAATGTCTGAAGAGACCTGTCAGGAAAATTCCCTGGGGAGCAGGTGGAGGAAGCTAGGGGCTGGAGTGGAAAGCACTCGCTTCTGGCCTCAAGATCAATTTCTTTGGGCTGCGGGAGGCACTCAGAGCCGAGGCTAAGGATGTAAAGCCGATCGCGCGCTGTCAGCGCACAAAAGCCAGAGCAGGGCAGGTGAACACCCACGTCCCGCCGGGATCAGAGGCCCCTGAGAAGCCAAGACGCTGGGACTCAGGGTCCAGGGAGCTGCCCGGGCAGACCTCCCTCCCGTCAAGCAGCCGGGCGCCCGCCGCTCGTCACCTTTCCCAGCACTTTGCCCCGGCAGTAGCGCTTCCCCGTCGTGGGGTCCACGATAATCCGCGAGATCTCGGCCCCCGAGTGCGAGTGGTGGTGATGGTGGTGCGGGGCTGCAGGCTGCCCCTGTGCCTGGGGCTGCGGCGGCTGCGGCTCCTCGGGGGGTTGCTGCGGCCGCTTCTTCTTAGAGTCCCCGCCACAAGCCTTCCCCAGCGCCTGCTCGCACATCTTGGTGCTGGCGGCCGGCTGGTAGGTGATAGTCCGCAAGAGCTCCATCGTCGCCTCACCGCCCGGCACTGCCTGCTGCCACCTCCGAGGCGCGGACACACGTCCGAGCTGGCCCTTGCCCTCGAGCCCCTACCTCCACCGGCAACCCGCGCCCGGCGTCCGCGTCCACTTGTGAGAGTGCGAACGCCCGGCCAAGTCTTATATACAGGCCAAGGAGAGGGGCGGAGAATCGAAACGGGATGCGACGTCACTGGCGACGCCCCGCCCACTGACCGCCCGAGCTTGTGAGGCCCGTCGCGAGCTCCGGACTGGCCGGCGGCGTCCCGCGGACGAGCGGCGCGCAGACAGGGACGGGCCGGCCTCGGGGAGAGCTCGCCACAACGGGCAGACCGGCAAAGGCGTCCGGCAGCCCCGGGACCGTCACCCCATTCTTGGAATGCTCCGAGGTTCTGGGTTTGAAATGGAAACCCAAAGGCTGGCGCCTGGCCCTGCCCTCCTCCTCAACTCCGCCCTCGCCCCGCCCCACTCGCTGGGTGTCCCCGCGGTGAGGTGTGTGAGCCCAGCTGGGCGCTCTGCTAACGCGGGTCCCCTCCCCATCACAGTCCTCCCTGACCGCCCCGCAACCTGACGCCTCCAATCAGGTGTGACTGTGTCCAGAGTCCACTGCACAGGCACGTGAGGCCTCACCCTTGCCGTCTGGAGGGCCTCGGTGCTGCCGCCCACCGGCCCCGGCGCCACCAATCCCTGCTGCCCCGCATTTTCCCCCCCACCGGCTCGCGTCTAGTTGGGGCCCTGCCGGGTGGCCATGCCAGTGAAAGGCAAGGGTTCGCAAAGCTAGGCGTTCCGAGCTCACCGCCGCTTCTGAATGAGGCGGACCCAGGCCTGGGCCTGATTGTAACCCAGTCCCGCTTAGGCCTGTTTGGCTTCTGCTCATCACCTTAGAGCGGGCCTTTGTAGGAGGTCAGGCCCTTCACCTTGGAGAGGGAGCCCGGGCCCTGGCGAAGTCTTCCGCCTTCAGGTTTCACTAGGACTGGGGAGCAAGGGCGTCCTCTCGTGGGATGTTCCAGAAATGCAGGCACTGGTCTGAGTGGGCGGCGGTTAACAACGACGTGGGCCGCCTTTGACAGTAAGTGGTGTTAAAAGCACTCCTGGTACTAATCATGGTTTACGGTTGAAGTCATCTCTCACTTCTTATTCAGAAGGGGTTATGCACTGTGCGTCCTTTAATGGCTCCAGAAGTC
>NC_048220.1:38229178-38384795 GCF_002007445.2 Ailuropoda melanoleuca
ACCGCACATTCCATATGCAATTCTGGTCTACCCTCCAAAACGTTCCGGTATTTTCTAAAAGATGAACACTGCATGTATGTTCTGAGATCCTTGGGGCCAACTGTGGAAGTCGGATTTTTCGGTTTGTGGTGCCATCACGTGGACAGAACCAGCACTGCAGTCCATGGAACCAAAAAGGAAGTAGGTGTACTTTCCCCCAGAGATCATTCTTTAATTACAAAATATTATTTCTCTGTAGTTCTATAGGTTTAATGCACATACAGTTAAAATCCCAGTACGATTTCTAGTGACACCTGACAAGCTGATTTTAAACTTCATAGGAAAGTGTAAGTGATCAAAACCAGCAAAGTCCCTTTAAAGAAGAAAAGATGGAAGGCCTTTCTCTGCCAGCTGTCAGGACTTATAATGAAGCTGTAGCAAGTGAGAAAACACAGCCCTCTCACAGGGATACACTGATCAATGGAAGAAACAGAATAAAGTGTCTAGAAATAGGCCCACATTATATGGACCTTTCATATATGACCAAAGAATCATGACAGATCAGTGAGGAAAGGAGGGACTGTTCAGTGAACAGAACTAGAATCCAGTGGTTTTTCCATATCAAAACAAAGAAAAATCCCCATCTCCCACTGGATGAGTTTTCCAGAGCTGCCATAGTAAATTACCACAGACCAGGTGGCTTAAAGGACAGAAGTTTTTCTCACGGTTCTGGAGTCTGGGAAGTCCAAGATCGAGGTGTGGGCAGGCTTGGTTTCTCCTGAGACCTCTCTCCTTCGCTTGCAGATGGCTGCCTTCTGGCCGTGTCCTCACGTGGTTGTTCCCCTGGGCAGAAAAATCCCTGGTGTCCCCTCGTATGCCCAGATTTCCTGTAATAAGGATGAAACTTAGACCGGATTAGGAGTTCACCCAGATGCCCTCCTTTAACCTTAATTAACCTCTTTCATGACTCTGTCTCCAAATACAGTCACCTTCTGAGGGACTGAGGATTAGGGCTTTAATATATGAATTTTAGGAGGATGTGGTTCAGCCCATAACACACATTGTATACGAAAAGTCTACTCCAGATGGAGTAGGACTTAAATTCAAGAACAAAACAAAACAATAGTGGCAAATGTAAGCAACGAAGTTTCTGAGTATAGGGTAGGGGAAGATTTTTTTAAAAATCAAGATATAATTGACATGTAACGCTGTATTCGTTTTAGGTGTACAACAGATTGATTTAACATATGCAAGTGTTATGAAATGGTGAACCCAGTAAGTTTCCATCACTGTAAATCATTAGATTTTTTTCTTTTGATGAGAAATTTAAGATGTACCTTCTTAGCAACTTCCAAATATATGTACAGTATTATTAACTGTAGTCACCATGCTGTACATTACATCCCCAGGACCTATTTATCATGTAACAGAAAGTTTGTACCTTTTGATCCCCTTCACCCATTTTGTGCCCCTGGCCCCTACATCTGCCAACCACCAATCTGTTCTCTACTCTGAGTTCAGTTTTTTTTAGTTTCCAGATATAAGTGAAAATATACAGTATTTGTCTTTCTCTTTCTGACTTAGTTCACTTAGCATAATGCCCTTAGGGTCCACCCATGTTGTCACAAATGGCAGGATATCCTTTTTCTTTTTTATCACTAAATAATATTCCATTTTATATATTTGCCAGTGACATTGTTTATTCATTCATCTCCATTGATGGATGCTTAAGTTGTTTCAGTCCCTTGGTTATCATGAATAATGCTACACTGAGCATGGGAATACCAACATGTTTGTGATTGTGATTTTGTTTCCTTTGGCTATATACCAACAAGTGGGATTTCTGGGTCATGTTATACTCCTATTTGTAATTTCTTGAGGAACCTCCATACTGTTTTATACGTAAATTGTACCAGTTTACATTTCTTTCAAGAATGTACAAGACTCCCTTTTCCCCATATGCTGGGCTGCATTTGGTGTCTTTTGTCTTTCTTAAAACAGACATCCTAAGAGGTATGATGCAATATCTCATTCTGGTTTTGTTTTGCATTTCCTTATAATTATGATGTTGAGCACTTTTCTATGTACTTGTCGGCCATTCCTATGTCTTCTCTGGAAAAATGTCTATTCAAGATCTTTGCCCATTTTTAATTGAATGTTTTGGGTTTTTTTGTTTATTGTTATTTGTTGTATGAGTTCGTTCCGTATTTTGAATATTAACTCTTTGTCAGATAAGTGGGTGGCAAATATTTTCTCCCATTTTGTAGGTTGCCTATTCATTTCGTTGATAGTTTTCTTTGCTGTGCAGAAACTTTTTCGTTTGCTGTAGGCTGATGATCTTGTTTATCTGTATCTTCTTTGATTTTTTTTTAACTTCTTATTTTGAAACAAAATTTCTTAATTCCTTGTTCATTGTTAAAAATTTGAAAAACATAGAAACCTTAGAGGAGGCAATATTGATAAGATTACACTTTAAAACCTCAAAAGCTACAATGAGCAACAATCCAAAAGTGGCCTTCTCCCTTACTCCTCTATTATGGAATTCTTGGCATATCATCCAAGTAGTGACTTCATTCGTCTTGCTCCCCACCCAGATAAACTGCTCTCAATGGTCTTCAGTGTCCAATATCTTGAATTGTTCTTTGCGTGAAGTCATTTTAACCCCAGTGATGTGGCTAGATGGTATTGTATATGGTATTCTATTTTTCTCATCATTACTGCCCAACTTTTTGAATGTTCTAAACAGACTCTTAACTCTATCCCACCTGCAGAAACTGCATTCACAAAGATTACTATCTAATTATTATTTCCCTTGACCTTTCTGGAACGTTTGGCACTTTTCATTATCCCTCTTATTTGCCATCACACTTGACTCCTGCATGACAGTGAAACCTATATGTAAAGTTGTTTCTTTCTTCAAGTACCCCCAGCCTTAGATAAAATTCAACTCTGTCACCAACAACCTAGTTGTCTCTGACTTGAACTTGCAGTGGATGAAGGTGAAACCCCAGTCTTCTTCAGGCCCTTCTGTCTCTGCACAACCTCCGGGTGATTGAGTGAGCCTCATGCAGATTCCAAGTGATCATTAGGTGTGCTGCCTTTTGTGTGAGAGGGGAAGAGAAATAATAGTATATTGATACAAATAAATGTGTATAGAGATAGATAAGTAGGTAGGTAGATGGATATAGATAGACAGACATAGCTGCTGATATTTTCAGTAAGAAACTGCAAGGCAAACCAGACACTAGTGAAAATACTGGTTAGGGATGGGGATAGAAGCATAAACAGTGGTAAATGAGCAGAAGTGGAAGCAAGACTTTTCGGAATACACTTTTATGTAAATCATGAGTCATGTAAATGTTTTGCACATTCAGAAAAAGTATTCCCTAAAATTGAAAGTATTTTAAAATGTAATGTATTAAGTGTGTATCAAAGCCTAACATACCCCTACAGAGGAAAGAACTACTTTAGTTGTCTGGAATATTGTATTCTTGCTGAAAATCCTTGGAAGGATATATTCTCAGGAGAAAAAGAGCTTTAATAAAACTCAGTGGTGTTATTGTTAATGGTAATATTGGTATTGTTATTTGGAAATCACTTTATGTATAATACAGAACTAAAGCAAATAAATGATTATGTTACTATTATTTTAAAATAAAATTCTCATTTTAAGAAATGAGTATAAAATCAAAAAATTAAATAAAACCCTATAAACCAAATTTAAACTAACAAATGTTAATTTAAACTCTTGATTTGAAAAAAATATATATATCTCCTACCTCTATTGTCTGAATGGACCTGCATTTTTTTTTTTTAAAGATTTTATTTATTTATTTGACAGAGATAGAGACAGCCAGCGAGAGAGGGAACACAAGCAGGAGGAGTGGGAGAGGAAGAAGCAGGCTCATAGTGGAGGAGCCTGATGTGGGGCTCGATCCCATAACGCCAGGATCACGCCCTGAGCCGAAGGCAGACGCTTAACCGCTGTGCCACCCAGGCGCCCCTGAATGGACCTGCATTTTAAAAAATAGTGAATATAACTGATTAATACACTTGAAACATAAAAATTCTTGAGATCATGATATTTTTTTAAAAAATTAAATACGTAAATAAAAACTTGTTACATTCCTAGTACTTATTTATCTTACGACTAGAAGTTTGTACCTTTGACTATCTTCATCCACTTTCTCCTCCCTCTCACCCCCTACCCACTTCCTCTGATGATGAGGAAATATTTTTACAGGAGAATGCCAAGTAATAAATACAGAAAGAATAGATACTACCAGGAAATCAGCATTCTGCAACTACATATGAAATATCTGGCTGTATTAAGAATCATCAGTGTGGCTGAAATCATTAGGCAAATGGCTGGTGGACAGATTTTCCCATGGGTCACTCCACAGGTGACCTGCCAGTAACATGCGGGGTTGGAGTGGGGGGTGCACCTTTGTAATGGGGAGATCTGGCTGACAGGACCCGGAGACCAAACTGTCAGGAATAGTGGGGCACCTGGTGGGATGCCAGGGGAATTACAGTCTTCTCTGTGATGGATTTTTTTTTATAATAATTTTTTATTATATTATGTTAGTTGCCATACAGTACATCCCTAGTTTTTGATGTAAAGTTCCATGATTCATTACTTGTGTATAACACCCAGTGCACCATGCAATACATGCCCTCCTTAATACCCATCACCAGCCTATCCCGTTCCCCCACCCCCCTCCCCTCTGAAACCCTCAGTTTGTTTCCCAGAGTCCATAGTCTCTCATGGTTCATTCCCCCTTCTGTTTACCCCCCCTTCTTCTTCCCTTTCTTCTCCTACTGATCTTCCTACTTCTTATGTTCCATAAATGAGTGAAACCATATGATAATTGTCTTTCTCTGCTTGACTTATTTCGCTTAGCATTATCTCCTCCAGTCCCGTCCATGTTGCAGCAAATGTTGAGATATCATTCTTTTTGATGGCTGAGTAATATTCCATTGTATATATGGACCACAGCTTCTTAATCCAGTCATCTGTTGAAGGGCATCTTGGCTCCTTCCACGATTTAGCTATTGTGGACAATGCTGCTACAAACGTTGGGGTGCATATGGCCCTTCTCTTCACTATGTCTGTATCCTTGGGGTAAAGACCCAGTAGTTCAATTGCTGGATCATAGGGTAGCTCAGTTTTTAACTTTTTAAGGGACCTCCACACTGTTTTCCAAAGTGGCTGTACCAACTTGCATTTCCACCAACAGTGTAAGAGGGATCCCCTTTCTCCACATCCCCAACATTTGTTGTTTCCTGCCTTGTCAATTTTTGCCATTCTAACTGGCGTAAGGTGGTATCTCAGTGTGGTTTTGATTTGAATTTCCCTGATGGCTAATGATTTTGAACATTTTTCATGTGTCTGTTAGCCATTTGTATATCTTCATTGGAAAAGTGTCTTGTTCATATCTTCTGCCCACTTTTTGATTTGATTATTTGTTTCTCATGTATTGTGTTTGAGAAGTTCTTTATAGATATTGGATACCAGTCTTTTATCTGTAATGTCATTTGCAAATATCTTCTCCCATTCTGTGAGTTGCCTTTTAGTTTTTTTGACTGTTTTCTTGGCTGTGCAGAAGCTTTTTATCTTGATGAAGTCCCACAAGTACTCCTTTACTGATAAAAACACTTCAGATGTAGGGATAGAGAAGGTACATTTCTCAATTTCGTAAAAACCATCTATGAAAAGCCTACAGTAAATATCATTCTCAATGGAGAAAAGCTGAAAGCCTTTCCCTTAAGATCAGGAACACGACAAGGATGCCCACTCTTGCCATTTTTATTCAACATAGTACTAGAAGTCCTTGCAACAGCAATCAGACAACAAAAAGGGATAAAAGGTATCCAAATCGGCAGAAGTCAAACTGTCTCTCTTCACAGATGACATGATACTCTATATGCAAAACCCAAAATAATCCACCCCCAAACTACTAGAAGTTATAGAGCAATTCAGTAATGTGGGATACAAAATCAATGCTCAGAAATCAGTTGCATTTCTGTACATGAACAATGAGACTGAAGAAAGAGAAATTAGGGAATCCATTCCATTTACAATAGCACCAAAAACCATACATAATCTTGGAATTAACTTAACCAGAGATGTAAAGGATTTATATTCTAGAAACTACAGATCACTCTTGAAAGACATTGAAGAAGACACAAAAAGATGGAAAAATATTCCATGCTAATGGAACGGAAGAATAAACATAGTTAAAGTGTCTATGCTACCCAGAGCAATCTATACTTTCAATGCCATCCCGATCAAAATACCAATGACATTTTTCAAAGAACTGGAACAAACAGCCCTTAAATTTGTGTGGAACCAGAAAAGGCCCTGAATCGCCAAGGAATTGTTGAAAAGGAAAAACAAAGCTGGGGCATCACGTTGCCGGATTTCAAGCTGTACTACAAAGCTGTGATCACAAAGACAGCATGGTGCTGGCACAAAAACAGACACATAGACCAATGGAACAGAATAGAGAACCCAGAAATGGACCCTCGGCTCTTTGGGCAACTAATCTTTGACAAAGCAGGAAAAAACATCCAGTGGAAAAAAGACAGTCTCTTCAATAAATGGTGCTGGGAAAATTGGACAGCTACATGCAAAAGAATGAAATTTGACCACTCTCTCACACCATACACAAAGATGAACTCCAAATGGATGAAAGACCTCGATGCAAGACAGGAATCCATCAAAATCCTAGAGGAGAACATAGGCAGCAACCTCTTTGACATCGGCCACAGCAACTTTTTTCATGACACATCTCCAAAGGCAAGAGAAACAAAAGAAAAAATGAACTTGTGGGACTTCATCTGTGATGGATTCTTACTAAGAAATGTTCAAGGGAAACCTTAGTCTGGATTTCTAACTACAAGTTCAAAGGAAATGCAGAGGACAAAGGAATAAATTGAATGAAACCACCAGGAAAAAATAAAATAAACACAATAAATTCAGAAAACGGATATTTTATAAAACATCTAGCCTGGTTTCTTCAAAAAGCCAAAGGGAGTAAATAGTGATTCTTGCCACTTAATTGAGTTAGGACTCCCAACAGAATGCCTTCTGTTGTCTCCGATTGAACACATTAGTTTGAACAAATGAGTTATAAAATGCATTCTGGGAACAAGTGGGAAAATATGAATGTGAACTAGGTATTGAGGAATTGTTTATTTTTTAAAACATGGTAGTACTGAGTATTTTAGCTATATTTGAGAATCCCTTCATTGTAAGAGTTATATGCTGCACTGTTATTTAAGGATAACATGTTATGATGTTTCTAACAAACTTTTAAACGGTGAGGGAGGGGAATATGGGTAAACAGTTGTTGGATTTGGTGGTGGATATATGGGTATTAGCTGTATTCTTCTTGCCACAGTTCTGTATATTTGAATTTTTTTCACAATATGTTAAACAAAAACAGCCTCCATGCTTCCAGCCTGTCACTGCTGTTCCACAGTGAGGAGCCGGCAGCCCTATGTCTCCATCTCCTCCAGGGCTTTGCCGCTTCCCTGGTGGCTGGAGATCCTAGGTTGTAGGCACCGTACCCCATTGAGCCTTCCAAGCCGGGCATGCTCTTTGCATCCCTGATGTCCCCCAAACTGAGTTAGGTGTGGATATGGAAGTGGGGGGTGGATGGAGAAGTATGGGGAGATATCATTTGGGCAGAGTGCAGCAGATCGCTTTCCACCCACGTAGCCACTCACAGACTGTTTTCCAGGGCAGGACGGCTGGAGCAGAGCCTAGGAATATTTCTCTGTGTCTACCCCTGGCCAAGCGCTGAGGGAAGCACACCTGCCTCTCTCAGCCCTCCCCGGCTAAGCTGCAGCTCCCCTCCCTCACGTTCCAGGTCCTGAGCATTTCCTCCATTGGCTGGTGGTTATAACCTCCTAGATGCCTCTCCCATCTCATCCTCTCTCTTTCCAGTTCCCCAAGTCAAACCCAAAGGGCGCACAAAAACAGTGATTTTTTGCTCAGTCTTCCTCCTTGGTAGTTCCATTCATTTTTGTTCAACTCCTTTCAGTAAACCAGATGCTGGAGAGAGGATCTCTCCACTGAGCCTTGGATTAAATTCCTGTCCATTCCTCCTGCTCTGGCTAATGCTTTGTCTCGCCTTCCTTTCTTCTGAATCTTAAGTAGTAACTAACACTATTGACCTCTTACTGTGTGTCAGATCAGACACTGCTTTGATCGTATTTTCTGCCTTCACTTAATCACAGCAAACTTATAAAATAATATTCATGTTATGGAAGAGGAAATTGAGGCACAGCGAGGCTCAGCAATTTATGCAAGATCAAATCTAGGATCTGTCTCTTCTTCTCAGTAGTTTTACATTTATACATTGATTTTTTGGAAAATAATTAAGTTCCTTTTCTGTGCCATGTATTATTGCAGACACCAGGAATATAGCACTGAAGAAGGCAGGGTACCTGTCTTCACAGAGCTTTCATACCTCTGCAGAAGAAAAATAATAACCAAATAGTTAGAATATACAAAGCCAGGTATGCATCAGAAATTGTAACCAGATGATAGTAATAGAAAGAGGGCGGACCAGGAAGGCCTCTTTGAGGAGCTGAACCCTGTCACTAAAAAATGTATTTTTATATGTATTTTTCAATAGGTAATCTGTTTTCTTGGTTCAAAACATTAAAACCTCTAAAAAAAAAAAGCAATCAGGTTTTCCTCCTAGGCATATTATGCTTTATGCATATTTAAGGCTGTAAAATTATTTTTTTCCTTCCTTTTTGTCTCCAGGGCAACATGCTGTACTCTACCATATGCTGTCCTACTTACTTTTCACAATATTTATTTTGGAGACCTTACCACATCAATACTTCAAAAGCCTCACTTTGTTTTTACAGTTGCCTACATTTTCGTTAATATGACTGTGCCATCGTTTATTTAATCCGTCCCCCTACTGGAGGTGCTTAGGTTTGTTCTAGTCTCTGGTTGTTAGAAACAGTGCTCCAGTAAATAACCCTATACGTCAGGAGTTGGCAAACCGTTTCTACAAAGGGCCAGACAGTAAATACTTTAGGCTGTGTAGGCCATATGGCCTCTGTCACAGCTATTCAACTCTGCTGTTATAGCATAAAGGGGACTGGAGACAATGTGTAAGCAAACAGACGTGGCTGTTTTGCAGTAAAACCTGATTTGCAAAAGCAGACATTGGACTAAATGTGGCCAGTGGGCTGCTTTATTTGCTGATGCCTGTTATTCATCATTTTATATGTTGGATTATCTCCACAGGATAAATTCCTAGAAGTCAGAATGTCCATGAATTTCTAATTTTGATAGATTCTACCAAATTACCTTTCACTGAGATTGTACCCATTTACTTTCCCACCAGCAATATACCAGAGTACCTGTTTCTTCAACACTTGACCAATTTAGTATGTTCACACAAACTTTGAGTATATTGCCAATTCCATAGGTGGGAAATGGTATTTCAGTATAGTTTTAATTTCAGCCTCTCTTCTTAGGTGCAGATGAGCCAAAAGAAGAACCATTCGCTTTCTATAGCCTAATGGGTCTTTTTAACATCAACTTGTATAAGCTCTTGATTTAATAGGAAGATAAACCCTTTCTCTGTGATACGTTGGAGATAATTTTTCCAATTTTTTATTTATCTTTAGACTTGACCTAATTTGTTTTTAATACAAAAAGGTTTTGTTTGTATGGAGTTACATTAGTGGATCTATTACTTTATGGATCCTGCATTTTGTGTAATAGTGAAAAGATCTACTACACCTCAAAGCTATAAATGAATTCTTCCATATTGTCATAGGATTTCATATTTTATATTTCAAACTTGAATCTATTCAGAACTAAGCCAGGTATAAATTAGGGATCCATTTTACTTTCTTTCTGAACATTACCAGGGTGACTCTGTGGCATTTAGTAAGTACTCTACGAAAATAGTGAGGTAAACCTGATTTCATTTGACACCTTTGTGATATATTAAAATGCTATGTACATTGAGTCTTTTTCTGGACTTTATGTTCCACTGATTTACCTTACCATTCATGTACCGGGATCATGTTGTTTTAATTCCTGCAGCTTTTTGGTATGCTTTAGTATCTGGTAAGGCTAACCCCCACCCCCACCCCACTCCTGCAACTTCTCTTTACTTTAGGGTTTTCTTTGATAATCCTGCTAATTTTTTGTATGATCTTTAGAATCCTCTTGCCTGGATTTTTTTTAAAGTAACATTTTATTTGGATTAATTTATAATTTAAGGAGAATTGACAGATTTAAGTTATATGGTATCTTCCTCTCAGTGAACATGGTACAGATTTCCATTTGTTCAAGAGTTTTCTTCATACAGGACTTGCACATTTCTTATTTGTTCTCAGGTGTGTTAACTTTTTGTTATTGTTACTTTGTAAGATCTTTTCTTCCATCTCATTTTCTGACTGCTGTTGATTTTTGTGTATCAATTTCTATACCTTGCTATTGAATCCTCTTCAAAAGTGATTCTTTTTCAATTTATTTTCTAGGATTTTCCAAGAATACAGTCACATCATTTGTAGATAGTGATAATTTTAGTTCCTTTCCATTTTAGTACCTATAATCTTCTTCTTTAATTGCAAGTTTCAATCCTTCTGGTAGAGAAGTAATAGTGGTAAAGATGAGCATCCTTGCTGTTTCCTACCTGGAGTTCTAGAGCTTCTAGTGTTTCCCCATGAAGCACGATGCTAGCTTTTAAAGTGAGAGTTATATTTTATCACTGTAGGTAAATATCTATTGATTTTTTATTGTTTTTATTAAAAATAGATGCTGCATTGTGAAATGCTTTTTAAGTACTTGTGAAAATGGTGATTTTCTCTTGATGTCTATTAATATAAATCATTAATATTGCATTATTTTTATTGCTCAGTGACATTGATTTCTCAATGTGGAAGCTTCCTTGCATTCGTGGGATAAACTCTACTTCATCGTGATGTAATATTCTGTTACTATGCTGCTAGGTTTTGTTTCCTAATGTCTTATTTTAAAATTTCCATAAATATTCATGAGATTATCTATACTTTTTTTGTTTGTTTGCATAATCTTTTTCAGGTCTTAATGTCAGTGTTATGGTTGCTTTATAAAGATAAATTCTCATTTTATAGTCTATGATATGAAACAGCCTAAATGGCACTGGAATTATTTTAACTTTGATAGCTTCACAGAATTGCCCTGTGAAACCATCTAGGACTGATAACTTTTTAGGGGTCAGTTCTTTGACGATTTCCTACACTTCTTCTATAGAAATTGGTCTACTTAAACTTCTGAATTTTTCTGGAGTCATATCTTAGAAGGGTATCCATCTTACCTTATTTATGTGGAATAAAGAAGTCTCCAATTATTCTTTGAATTTCCCCTGTGGTTATTTTGTTTAAGCAGATTTTCTGTCTTTTGGCCTCCATTTTTGAGGGAGAAGGTAGAGTGTAGACTAGGTGACAGTTACTCTATATTATTACTTTTTAAATAGACTTATTTTCCTTCTTCATTTACTGACATAAATATTTAAGAATATGAATTTGCCTCTGGGTATTTTAGTTCAGAGTTTCCCAACCCAGAGCTAGTGACATTTGGGGCCAGGTGCTTCTTTGTGGTGGGAGGGCTTTCTCACGCTTCTGGGTTGTTCAGCAGCGTCCCTGATCTCCGTCTCCTAGAGGCCAGTTGCATCCCTATCCTCAGCTGTGACAATCAGAAATGTCTTTGGATATTGCCAAGGTCCCCTTTTCGGGAGCCAAACTGTCACAGTCAAAAACCACTGTATTAGCTGTGTAGACCCTAAGTCATCATGGTGAAGGTTTTCTCATTTGTTCACTATGTTCAAAAATTTAGATTTGCATTTTTATGTGATCCAATTGTCATTTAAGAGAAATTCTAAAATAGAAATTCTGAAAGACTGATTGTTTCGGATGGATCTTACAAATATTTTGAGGTCCTTCTCCCTAATCTTACTGAAAGCGAAGTCAAAGTTTGTGGTTTTATGATACATTTTCCTTTCAGATAATTTGCTGGGTTACAAAGGAGGAGTGCTAAACTGATAGAGTCATTGCTGTAGGAAGTTCCTCAGAGTTAATATTTACTCAACACAATATATTCTAAGACTTCCAAAGCATTTTACGTGGACTATTTCATTTAATTCTCACAACAATCCTATTTGGTCTGTAGTAGCTCCAGTTTCTAGATGGGAGAAGTCTCAAAATAACTTGCAAAGATTTCTTAGCTAATTAGAAGAATATAAATATGTCTTTCAAGGGCCTTCAGTTCATGAAAACAGCTCTGTTTGGGGGTGTGGTAGGGAGAAGAGTGTAAGTCATACTTGGGCAAGTAAGACAAGCATCAGGTGAGACCCTCTGCTAACTGGTTTGTTCCAGAGTGGCTTGTGTCTGAAGCATGGAAACAAACCTGAGTTGTAACTAACTCTTCCTGCCTCCTATGGACGAGGCTTTACTGCACAGGCCAAAAAGCACCCAGGAGTAGGGTATTTGAAACAGAACAGCTTTCCCTTTGTGTGTCTACCTTTGTGAGGGCCCTGGAACTCCCCAAGGGAAGATGTGCCGGGGTTTACAGCAGCCACCCAAGTCCCTAGGGTGGAATAAGTTAATACCTATCCATTGAAAGAGATCCGGTGCACTTTGTCTTTGTGCTAAATACCCTTTGTTCATGCAGTTTGAGTTGGAGAAATACATTTAGAAGCTTAATAACTTTAACTGTTTCTTGTGTGTTAAGAGCCATGTTTTGGAATAGCTCTAATAATCTTCACTTGTGTCTTTGCATTAAAGGCTTTGGTGGGAAGCTCAAATTAAATCTAGCCAGATTTCTTTTTCCTGGCTTTTATTATTTTTTTTTCCTGGCTTCTAATTTCCCACTTGCAATACCCATAAATTTCCCCATAAAGAATTTTTCAAGGTTAATGAGCAGTAAGTAACCATTTTTTTCAAACGGTCTTTAAAAATGGTAAACTGGGATCATAAAATGTCAGTATTAACATAGAATGACGGAAGAGGGTTCTTTACTCACAAGAAAATGTTTTTTAAAGGGTTTATGTTTTTAAATGTTTTAAAAGGGTTTATGTTGATTCACACATGAAATTCCAATTCTAATCTTAATGGGATTTTTTAAATTAATTTTTTAAAGATTTTATTTATTTATTTGACAGAGAAAGGGAGGGTGCATGCACAAGCAGGAGGAGTGGCAGGGAGAGGGAGAAGCAGGCTGCCTGCTCCCGACGTGGGGGCTCAATCCCAGGACCCTTGGATCAGGACCTGAGCAAAAGGCAGACGCTTAACCAACTGAGCCACCCGGGTATCCCAAATGGAATTTCATTGTGGTGTTTATGATGAGCACCTCAAGGGTCTCAGTGTTACACAAAAGCCCAAGTTTGGCTGCTGGTGTTGGAAAAGCCAAAACTCAAAAGAGACAAGTTGTGATTGGGAAGGAATATGAGATTTATTCAGGAGGCTGGTCACCTGGGGAGAAGGCAGACTCCTGTCCAAAAAATAGCTCTGAGGTTTCTGCCTGGCCTGAAGATTTTAGTGGAACTTTAGGGCAGTTAATCAGTGAAAGGAGAGCACCACGTAACTCTTCTTGATTGCATGCAGGCTCAGTATTACCAGGTACAGACTCGATCACGGTGCTCAGAGGTTGTGTACTGGTTCCCCAGGGGGAGGTTGTGCAAGAGGGTTTGGTTCCAAGTCGATCCAGGCAACAATGCATGATCTATAGATACGCAAAGAAAGGCTTAGTTCATCAACCTCAAGGGCTAAAGGTGCTTGCTAAAACTTAAGAGGGCTACTAAGCTGGCCAGAGGGGGGCTGAGACAGCAGCTTCCTCAACTCAAAAGTCTGTTTAACATCAAGGAAAAATGTCTTCACTATTACTGTTTTTCAAGCATACATTTGAAGAAATGGTCTTAAAAGGAAATTCCGAAGTACATTGTGTGGCAAATAAGCAAACCACAAGAATTCAAAAGGAGAAGAGAGGAAAACGCTAGTGTTACCTTTACTTAATAATTTTGTTATTTTTGCGTTTTAAAATAATTGACTTTTGGGGCGCCTGGGTGGCACAGCGGTTAAGCGTCTGCCTTCAGCTCAGGGCGTGATCCCAGCGTTCTGGGATCGAGCCCCACATCAGGCTCTTCCGCTATGAGCCTGCTTCTTCCTCTCCCACTCCCCCTGCTTGTGTTCCCTCTCTCGCTGGCTGTCTCTATCTCTGTCAAATAAATAAATAATATCTTTAAAAAAAAATAAATAATTGACTTTAGAAAATAATTGCACATTTGAAGATAGATTCAAAAATGAGATTACTCCTTAGGCTGAAGCTGTGCCTTGCAGTGATTTTTGGTGAACATGATTTAAAGGGACCGCTGCATTTGAAACAACCTGGAAGCATTGATCAGTCTTATCCTGTTGAACCAGTAGAGGGAGACCTAAGTCCACTTCTGTAAATTAACACCTGCCCTTCCCACAACAATGAGTGGGGTGGGGAAGGTTGCTCTCAAAATTGTTATTGCTATGTGCAGAAAATAGGTAGCTGGAGAGGTAGAGAAATAGACCGATGAATGAATAAAAGTCTTGATCAAGTATTTTGAGAAACATTTAAACCTTCATCCAAGATTACTGGCAGGTTGCTAGTTTTACTCATTTTTAAAATGGCAGTATGTCAAAATGAACGTAACAAAGTCTTGATTTGCATTTTCCTGATTATTAATGATTTTGAAAATCTTGTTTATTGAATGTAAGTATAGATAAAAGATATTTAACATATTTAATGTTTAACATTATATTCTAAAATTAATTTTTTATATGCATTAACTTACTTTTCAGAATTAGATATTAAATTTAAATTTCTGGGGCGCCTGGGTGGCACAGTGGTTAAGCGTCTGCCTTCGGCTCAGGGCGTGATCCTGGCATTATGGGATCGAGCCCCACGTCAGGCTCCTCAGCTATGAGCCTGCTTCTTCCTCTCCCACTCCACCTGCTTGTGTTCCCTCTCTCGCTGGCTGTCTCTATCTCTGTCTAATAAATAAATAAAATCTTTAAAAAAAAATAAAAATAAAAATAAATTTAAATTTCTAACCAACTAATACCTCAGTAAAAAAAAAAAAAAATCTTTCCTTACCCTGTGCTTGGAAGCTTGGTTGCTTATAATTTCTACTGATATTTTGTTTTCTTCATGAATTTAAGTCTTTATACCATTTGGAGTAGACTTTTTTATACAGTGTGTGTTATAGGCTGAACCACATCCTCCCAAAACTCATATATTAAAGCCTAATCCTCACTCCCTCAGAAGGTGACTGTATTTGGAGACAGAGTCATGAATGAGGTTAATTAAGGTTAAAGGAGGGCATCTGGGTGAACTCCTAATCCTGTCTAAGTTCCATCCTTATTACAGGAAATCTGGGCATACGAGGGGACACCAGGGATTCTTCTGCCCAGGGGAACGACCACGTGAGGACACGGCCAGAAGGCAGCCATCTGCAAGCGAAGGAGAGAGGTCTCAGGAGAAACCAAGCCTGCCCACACCTCGATCTTGGACTTCCAGACTCCAGAACCGTGAGAAAAACTTCTGTCCTTTAAGCCACCTGGTCTGTGGTAATTTACTATGGCAGCTCTGGAAAACTCATCCAGTGGGAGATGGGGATTTTTCTTTGTTTTGATATGGAAAAACCACTGGATTCTAGTTCTGTTCACTGAACAGTCCCTCCTTTCCTCACTGATCTGTCATGATTCTTTGGTCATATATGAAAGGTCCATATAATGTGGGCCTATTTCTAGACACTTTATTCTGTTTCTTCCATTGATCAGTGTATCCCTGTGAGAGGGCTGTGTTTTCTCACTTGCTACAGCTTCATTATAAGTCCTGACAGCTGGCAGAGAAAGGCCTTCCATCTTTTCTTCTTCTTTAAAGGGACTTTGGTATTTTTTAAAAAGATTTACTTATTTATTTGAGAGAGAGGGGGAGAAAGAGTGGGTGAAGGGAAAGGGCAGAGGGAGAGAGACAATATCAAGCAGACTCCTCGCTGAGCTCAGAGCCCGATATGGGGCTCATTTTCACAACCCTGAGATCATAACCTGAGCCAAAACCAGGAGTCAGACACTTAACCATCTGTTCCACCAAGGTGCCCCAGGGAATTTGCTGGTTTTGATCACTTACACTTTCCTATGAAGTTTAAAATCAGCTTGTCAGGTGTCACTAGAATCGTACTGGGATTTTAACTGTATGTGCATTAAACCTATAGAACTACAGAGAAATAATATTTTGTAATTAAAGAATGATCTCTGGGGGAAAGTACACTTACTTCCTTTTTGGTTCCATGGACTGCAGTGCTGGTTCTGTCCACGTGATGGCACCACAAACCGAAAAATCCGACTTCCACAGTTGGCCGGAGGATCTCAGAACATACATACAGTGTTCATCTTTTAGAAAATACCGGAACGTTTTGGAGGGTAGACCAGAATTGCATATGGAATGTGCGAGTCTATCGAGTGCTGAAATACATTTGGCAAAAATATAGACAATAGTATATGGTAACCAAAGAACTGAAATAATAATGAAAAATATCCTGGCCATCTGTTCTTCACAGTCCTTTTCTCTCAGGAGGCCATAACCAAATAGAGAGAAAAAGTTCCTTATTAACCAATAAAGTAAAGGTATGGTGTAAAATGAGCTCTGGAAGTTAAGGTGGTCTTTTCTAACCAGCAAGCCTGCTCCAGGCTAGTGAATAGGTTTGCAACCATCTGGGGAGCAAAGGTCACCACCCCCTAGGTTATGAATAAAGGGGAGGATTATGTAAATCTTCATTTCCACCCCCAGCCTCACCCTCCTTCCAGCCCTGATCATCTTGGGAGTAAAGTCTACTTTTACTTAGGAGAAACATGCCTGTGCTTGCCCTGAACTGTTTAAAGAATCAAAAAGGCTTTCCCTTTCTACTCAGTAATGCCAGCGAAGCCTCCTTCCTCCATTAGAGGTCGGAAGTGTTTGACACACAATGTCTCTGAGAATGCTTGTTTCATTGACACCGTGCATACCTGGACTTGATAGTGGGCTGGAGGAAACCCTCTTTCTAAGTACCTTCCAGGGGTTCATTTAACCAGGCAATGTAACTAGCACTGGCATTTAGTATCAAAAAATGGTTTACCACATCCTGTTAATTTAGACAAAAAGATGTGTCTACTGCTCAGTAACATAACTTGGATGGCCTACTAACATATACAGAGAGAGAACAGTTCACTAAACCCCAGTTTCCTCATCTATACAATGGCAACAGCAATATTTCCCAGTCAGAATTGTTGTAGGATGACATAAGGCATTTCAAAAAACTATACGTGATGCATTGCACTTAAGTGCTCAAGAAATGTTACACTGTTGCCACCAGAGCAAGATACAAGGTGTTCCTAGGTCAGCCAAAGTGAAGAGTAAAATCTGGGACTAGGAAACTTAAGCCATGTTGTAGCTCATTGGCCTCTGTTCCTCCCTTCATCCTACCAATGCCCCTGCAGGGGAGAAGGCCTTGCATGCCCCTCCCCAGCACCAGGGCAGCCACGTGACTTCTGGAGCCATTAAAGGACGCACAGTGCATAACCCCTTCTGAATAAGAAGTGAGAGATGACTTCAACTGTAAACCATGATTAGTACCAGGAGTGCTTTTAACACCACTAACAGCAGGATTATTCATGAGAGCCAACATATGAAAATAGCCTGTGTCCCTCAACAGATAATAAAGAAAACATGGTATGTGTATGCAATGGAGTTATTACTTGACCTTTAAAAGGAAGGAAGTCCTCTCATTTGAGACTACAGTGATGAACCTGGAGGGTATGATGCTATTTAAATCATCCAGAGAAAAGAAGACCAATACTGAATGGTGTGACTTAGGTGGAACCTAACTAAAAGTCCAACTCATAGAAATAGTAAAATCATGGTTTTCAGGGGCCTGGACAGGGCCTGCAGAGGAGAGGGAGCCATCCAGGAAAAGGACAGGCCAGTACACCAATGACGTTTCTCAAGCTACTACATCCAGCCAATTTGCATTTGTTTTATTTTGCTTTGTTTTAGTTTGTCTTGAAGTATTGCAGATATTAAAGAAAGTGTGAAAAATATTATAATGAGTATCCATGTACCCACCAGGCAGTTTGTGATATAAAAGATTATTAATGAAATTGAGCTCATGGGCTTCTCAGTCATGTAGGTCAACAGACCTGTTTTGTGTAAGCCAGTTTGAGTTGTGGCTGTGTCCCTGGCCTCAGAGCTGAGTCCCAATACATATCCAGTAAAGTCTGCCCTAAGATCGTCTAAAAGCATAGTACAAAAATAAAAATAAATTAGGTAAATAAATACACAACATATCAGTAACAGTTTTAGTTGCAAGTGATGGATCCTATTGAAGTTTATATTGCATCTTTTTTTCTTTTTTTTTTTTAACTAAGATTGTAGTTTTTTAGAGCAGTTTTAGGTTTGCAGCAAAATGGAGGGGAAGGTACTGAGATTTCCTGTAGACTCCCTGCCCCACACAGGCAGGGCCTCCCCCATTAACAACTTGGTGTTGTACATTCTGTGAGTTTGGACAAATGTATAATGTCCTTTATCTATCATTCTGGTTTCATGCTGAGTATTTTCACTTCCCTAAAAGTCCTCTGTGCTCTGCTTATACCTAGCTTCCCCCTTCCCCAACCTCTAACAACCACTGATCTTTTTACTGTCTCCATAGTTTTGCCTCCTCCAGAATGTCATATATCTGGAATCATATAGTATGTAGCCTTTTTCAGACTGGTTTCTCCTCACGAATTAATGTGCATTTTAGGTTCCGCCACATATTATATGGCTTGATAGCTTATTTCTTATTAACACTGAAAAAGATTTCATTGTCTGGTGGTACCACAGTTTATCCTTTCAGCTACTGAAGGACATTCTGGTTGTTTCCAAGTTTTGGAAATTATGAAAAAGCTGCTTGTGCAGGTTTCGTGTGGACATAGGTTTTTAATTATTTTGGGTAAATACCAAGAAACCACAATTGCTGGATCATATGGTAAGAGTATGTTTAGTGTTAAAAGAAACTCAAAAGATTTTGCACCCTTTTTAAGCCTAAGGACAGAAAGTTTCAGTGAGCCTGGCCCTGATATTCTCCTGCACTTGGCTTGTCTTCACAGTGTGCTGCCAGGGTACCAGAAGGCCTTTTCTACTCTCACAGAAGTGTTCCTGTTTGACCTACCCCTAAAAGCTCTACTTAGAAGCAGAAAATACGAAGCACCCCCTGGCTTTGACCTATCTCGCCTGGACATCCATGTCTCTCCATGCTAAAGCCCTAGCAGCTGCCTCACAATGAGCTGTATGCTCTCATGGCACTTTTTAGACCCGTGCTGCTGACACTCCCACCCACCAGGAGGGCTTTGTCTGGAGTCAGGGACGCTGGGGCAGCCTTTGGTCTCATGCTCTTTGCAGCGTCTCTTCTTCTGAAAGCTTCATTTAATAGTGGTGGTCCTACCATGTCTCCATTAGCTGAGTTTGTGCTTGCTCTCCAGTTTCCAAAACTAGAGATACATATATAGTTGGTAAAACTATTTTAAAAAAAATTAAAAAGTACAAGGACCAATTAACAGAAAAACATTGATCATTGTTATTCTGGAGACGAGGGAGGATAATGTCACTGGGTAGGGCAAATGGGCTTCCAAAGTTGTGGTGATTTTTAGTTTCTCTACGGGAGTGTTAATACATCGTGCTCTTTAAATTATTATTCTCTAAAAATCGTATATTTATGTATAAACATTTCCATAAATGTTTATGTGTAAATATAACATATAGATATATATACACTTATATATGTTTTATTAACTCTGATGTGTGTTTATGTTTAACACCAAAAAAATCTGTTTTAGCTCAAAGGTTGTTCTCTCAGAATGATCCCTATAGCTTTCATTTATTCACTCAGCAAACATTTATTGAGCCCCTTCACATGACACGATAGACACTGCTAGAGATAGAGCAGTGAATAAGAAAGACATGGTCTCTGTTCTTACATTGTTATGAAAGTAACACTAAAAGGTAAGGGGGAATACAAGAATAAACAAACATGCATATATATATATATATATATATATATATATACACACACACATATATGAAAGTATTAGTGCTGCAGGCTCTGATGAAAATAGATGGGGTAGTAGAAGAGCCAGCAAGAGCAAATGGAGGGGTGAGAGGGAGTAGGAGGCAGTGTAAGGGTGGATTTTAGAGTGGAATGGTCAAAGAAGGCATCCCTAAAGAGACATTTAAGAGGAAGCCTGGGGCGCCTGGGTGGCACAGCGGTTAAGCATCTGCCTTCGGCTCAGGGCGTGATCCCGGCGTTATGGGATCGACCCACATCAGGCTCCTCTGCTATGAGCCTGCTTCTTCCTCTTCCACTCCCCCTGCTTGTGTTCCCTCGCTCGCTGCCTGTCTCTGTCTCTGTCAAATAAAGAAATAAAATCTTTAAAAAAAAAAAAAAAAGAGGAAGCCTGAATGAAGGGTGCGCAGGCAAACTGGGAGAATACCATCGAGTTAAAAGGAGCAACTAATGCAGGTCCTATAGACAGGAGGAAACTGGAAGTGTTGGAGGAATAGAAAGAAGGCAGTTGTGTCTGGGATCCAGTGGGGCAGGGAGGATGCTGGAGGGGACAACAAGGCTCACGGGCTAAACCTTGAAGAGCATTCTTACCGCCTGTGGTAAAGGTTGGGGTTTAACTCTCAGGCTATAGGGAACCACTTAAGGATCTCATGCAGAGGGCTGAGGTGTGGGATTTATATTTGGGAAGTATCACTCTGTCAGCTTTAAAGATACAGTAATACTGTTGAATGACGAGGTTAGGAGGAAGAAGGCCAGTAATTTGCTCAGGCAAGAGATGATGAACTCTGGAATGAAGACATGTCCTTGCATATGCAAAGCAGTGGGTAGACTCTATTTGGAATAGCACTAAGTCCCATCAGAGCTAAAGATGAGATCATTTTCATCATTCTCAGTAAAATTAGCAAGGATCACCTCACTCATCCCCATCGTGAGCATGTCACTCTCCTATGAAGTGTACAGAAAAAAGATTCTTAGTCAGGGGCTTCCTGATCTTACACCTATGTCTCTCATTCTTACACCTTCTTCATTACTTTCTCAGAACCCTCATACTTCATTAGAAGCCAAGCAAAAGCTCTCCTCCAGGCACCAGACTTACAAACTGCCACCAGCAGGGCCACCACCTCTAGCCCAGGTCAAATATTCAAAAATAGATAGGGATTCAACTGTATACCATTTGGAATAAAGCGGATTTTGATCTGGGACATCTCAGGAATTTGGTTACATAATTAAAGAGTAAGAGAGGGGTACCTGGGTGTCTCAGTAGGATAAGTATCTGCCTTTGGCTCAGGTCATGATCCGGGGGTCCTGGGATCGAGCCCTGCATCAAGGTCTCTGCTCAGTGGGACGTCTGCTTCTCACTATGCCTCTGCCCTTCCCTGCTCATTCCCTCTCTCTCTCTCTCTCTCTCTCTGTGTCAAGTAAATAAATAAAATCTTAAAAAAAAAAAAAAAAAAAGAGCAGTTCATAGTCCTGAAGAGGTGAAAAGCAGCGGCTCTAGATTCAAGGCACGCAGTCTGAGTTTGAATTCAGGGTCTGGCACAGGCTGTATGATGGCGGGCACGTCGTTTGTCTCTCGGTGCCTCTGTTTCCTCACCTCTAAACTAGCGCGTGAAACCCATCTTTATGCTTGTTGTGAGAATTAAAAAAGAAAACCCATCTAAGGCATCTGGGAGACAGCGGGACACATGCTCGAGTGTGCAATTAGTGTGAACTATTACTGCTATTTTAGCCAGTGTACAAATTCCTTAAGAATTTTTAAGAACATGTATTTTTTTGATGAACTTTGAACACTTTGGAGATTTTTTGTTTTATTTTTTTCTTGCAACATTATCTCTCGAGTTCCATTCTAATAGTGAAGAAAATAAAAAAGTTCAGCAGGTGCCTAGAGATCATTCAGCAGAGTCCTAGGATATTAGTTCAGAAAAGGCCTGCATGCTCAATACTGGCTTGCTGGGGACTTTTAAATACCTGAGAAACTTTTAAAAACTACTAAGGTTTTAGTTATACCCTCAGATATTTTGCTTTAATTTATGTGGCCTGGAACCCCAGCATCAATATTTTTAAAAGCTCCTCAGGAAATTTTAGTGAATGACTAGAGATGAGAACCAATGACCCATTCAAATCCATTTTGCAGATGAGGAAACTGAAACTCTCTGTGGAGAATGACTGCCCCAAACTAGTTCATAATGTTAGAGATGGGGTAGACTCGGAAGACAAAAAGGAGATAGTCTTAAAATTCTGGTAAATTAACCAATAAAAGGAACATGTCATGATGAGAGGTATTTTTCCTAAGAGAAGAAAGAACAGCATGACTTTAGCCTGTACTCTTGTGAACATATCTATAAGGAAGCACAGGAAATAGGTTTCAGAGAAACTTGTGTGGCTGGAGCATCACACAGCTTATTTGAGGCCATTAACCCCTAATGCCCTGTACCCTTCAGCCTTTGCTTTCTGAATATTCAGTGGTTATCTGAAGCTGAATTGGCATCAGAGGTCTATTTCCTGCTGAGGGAAAAAAAGGGACTCTGGTTATCAGGGCCCTTTTAGACAGGTCCCTAGCCCCACCCATTCCCATAGTATTTGTTTTGTTGTTTTATTCACTTCCTACTACTCTTCATGGGGATAGAATTATACAGGACAGCATCCCATTTGGGAGGAGGGTAGGAGGAGTGAATCTATCGCAGTTCCTGTTCTCTGCTTTCCCTAATTTCTCACTCAGCATCAGTGTATAATGGAGATTATTCCGGGTCTTAATGCAAAGGATTTATTTTGTTTTCCATTGCCTTGTGTAATTTATTTTTAATTTTTATTTAAATTCAATTAATTAACATTAGTGTATTATTGGTTTCAGAGGTAGAGTTCAGTGATTCATCAGTCTTATATAGCACACAGTGCTCATTACATCTTGTGCCCTCCTTAATGTCCATCGCCCAGTTATCCCATCCCCCAACCCCCTCCACTCCAGCAACCCTGTTTGTTTCCTATGATTAAGAGTCTTTTATGGTTTGTCTCCCTCTCTGATTTCGTCTTGTTTTATTTTTCCCTCCCTTCCCCTATGATCCTCTGCTTTGTTTCTTAAATTCCACATATGAGTGAGATCATGATAATTGTCTTTCTCTGATTGACTTATTTCACTTAGCATATTACCTTCTAGTTCCATCCATGTCCTTGCAAATGGCACGATTTCATTTTTTTTTTTGATGGCTGAGTGGTATTCCATTGTATATATATACACCACCTCTTCATTATGCATTCCTCAGTCAGTGGACATCTGAGCTCTTTCTATAGTTTGGCTATTGTGGACATTGCTGCTATAAACATTGGAGTGCAGGTGCCACTTCTGATCACTACATTTGTATCTCTGGGGTAAATACCCAGTAGTGCAATTGCTGGGTTGTAGGGTAGCTCTATTTTTTCAACTTTTTGAGGGACCTCCATACTGTTTTCCAGAGTGGCTGCACCAGTTTGCATTCCCACCAATAGTGTAAGAGGGTTCCCCTTTCTCCACATCCTCACCAACATCTGTCATTTCCTGACTTCTTGATTTTAGCCATTCTGACTGGTGTCAGGTGGTATCTCATTGTAGTTTTGATTTGTATTTCCCTGATGCTGAGTGATGTGGAACATTTTTTCATGTGTCTGTTGGCCATTTGGATGTCTTCTTTGGAGAAATATCTGTTCATGTCTTCTGCCCATTTCTTGGCTGGATTATTTATTTTTGGGGTGTTGAGTTTGATAAGTTCTTTATAGATTTTAGATACTAGCCCTTTATCTTATAAGACATTTGCAAATATCTTCTCCCATTGTATCATTTGTCTTTTGGTTTTATCAACTGCTTTTTATCTTGATGAAGTCCCAATAGTTCACTTTTACCTTTGTTTCCCTTGCCTTTGGAGACATTTCTAGCAAGAAGTTGCTGCAGCCTAGGTCACAGAATTTGCTGCCTGTGTCCTCCTGTAGGATTTTGATGGATTCCTGTCTCACATTTAGGTCTTTCATCCAATTTGAATTTATTTTTGTGTATGGTGTAAGAAAATGGTCCAGTTTCATTCTTTCCAATGTTCCCAACACCATTTGTTAAAGAGACTGTCTTTTTTTCCCTTGGATATTCTTCCCTGCTTTGTTGAAGATTAGTTGACTATAGAGTTGAGCATCCATTTTTGGGTTCTCTATTCTGTTCCATTGATTTATGTGCCTGTTTTTGTGCCAGTACCATACTGTTTTGATGATCACAGCTTTGTCATACAGCTTGAAGTCCGGAATTGTGATGCCCCAGCTTTGGTTTTCTTTTTCAACATTCCTTTGGCTATTCAGGGTCTTTTCTGGTTCCATACAAATTTTAGGATAATTTGTTCCAGCTCTGTGAAAACACTTGATGGTATTTTAATAGAGATTGCATTGACTGTATAGATTGCTCTAGATAGTATAGACATTTTAGCAAAATTTGTTCTTCCAATCCATGAGCATGGAATGTTTTTCCATTTCTTTGTGTCTTCCTCAATTTCTTTCATGAGTGTTCTATAGTTTTCTGAGTACAGATCCTTTGCCTCTTTGGTAGGTTTATTCCTGGGTATCTTATGGTTTTGGTTGCAATTGTAAATGGGTTCGTCTCCTTAATTTCTCTTTTCTGTCTCATTGTTAGTGTATAGAAATGCAGCTGATTTATGTGCATTTATTTTATATCCTGCCACTTTGCTGAATTCCTGTATGAGTTCTAGCAGTTTTGGAGTGGAGTCTTTTGGGTTTTCCATATAGAGTATCATGTCATCTGGGAAGAGTGAGAATTTGACTTCTCTGCTGATTCGGATGCCTTTTATTTCTTTTTGTTGTCTGATTCCTGAGGCTAAGACTTCTAGTACTGTGTTGAACAACAGTAGCAATAGTGGACATCCCTGCCATGTTCCTGACCTTAAGGGAGAAGCTCTTAGTTTTTCCCCACTGAGAATGATATTCACTGTGGGCTTTTTGTAGATGGCTTTTATGATATTGAGGTATGTTCCCTCTATCCCTATACTGTGAGGAGTTGAAAGAATGATGTACTTTGTCAAATACTTTTTTTGCATCTATTGAGAGGATCATATGGTTCTTGTCCTTTCTCATATTAATGTAGTGTATCACATTGATTTGTGGATGTTGAACCACACTTGCAGCCCAGGAATAAACCCCACTTGATCATGGTGAATAGTTCTTTTAATGTACTGTTGAATTCTATTGGCTAGTGTCTTGGTGAGAATTCTTGCATCCATGTTCATCAGGGATATTGGCCTGTAATTCTCCTTTTTGGTGGGGTCTTCATCTGGTTTTGGGACAAGGTAATGCTAGCATCAGAGTTTGGAAGTTTTCATTCCATTTCTGTTTTTTTGTTTTGTTTTGTTTTGTTTTTTTTTGAACAGCTTCAGAAAAATAGGTATTACTTCTTCTTTAAATGTTTGGTAGAATTCCCCTGGGAAGCCCTCTGGCTCTGGACTCTTGTCTGTCCAGTTTCCTTGCTGGTTATGAATCTGTTTAGGTTTTCTATTTCTTCCTGTTTCAGTTTTGGTCATTTATACGTCTCTAGGAATGTATCCATTTCTTCCAGATTGCCTAATTTGTTGGCATATGGTTGTTCATAATATGTTCTTATAATTGTTTGTATTTCTTCTGTATTGTTGTGATCTCTCCTCTTTCATTTATGATTTTATTTATTTGAGTCCTTTCTGTTTTCTTTCTGATAAGTCTGGCCAGTGATTTTTCAATATTATTGATCCTTTCAGGGGCGCCTGGGTGGCACAGCGGTTAAGCGTCTGCCTTCGGCTCAGGGCGTGATCCCGGCGTTATGGGATCGAGCCCCACATCAGGCTCCTCCACTATGAGCCTGCTTCTTCCTCTCCCACTCCCCCTGCTTGTGTTCCCTCTCTCGCTGGCTGTCTCTATCCCTGTCAAATAAATAAAATCTTAAAAAAAAAAATATTATTGATCCTTTCAAAGAATCAGCTCCTAATTTCATTGATCAGTTCTACTGTTCTTTTGGTTTCTATTTCATTTATTTCTTCTCTAATCTTTATTAATTCTTTTCTCCTGCTGGGTTTAGGCTTTATTTGCTGTTCTTTCTCCAACTCTTTTAGGTGTAAGGTTAGGTTGTGTATTTGAGACCTTTCTTGTTTCTTGAGAAAGGCTTGTATTGCTACACTTCCCTCTTAGGACGGACTTTGCTGCATCCCAGAGGTTTTGAACGTTGTTTTCATTTTCATTTGTTTCCATGAATAGTGGATTTTAAAAAAAATTTATTTTCATTAAAAAAGTTTTTTTAATTTTTAAATTTAAAATTTTTAAAATTTTTTTTCGTTTCCTGGTAGACCAATTCTTTCTTTAGTAGGATGCTCTTTAACCTCCATGTATTTGAGTTCTTTCCAAAATTCCTCTTGCGATTGAGTTCCAGCTTCACAGCATTGTGGTCCGAAAATATGCAGGGAATGATCCCAGTCTTTTGGTACTGGTTGAGACTGATTTGTGACCCAGGATGTGATCTATTCTTGAGAATGTTCCATGTGCACCTGAGAAGAATGTGTATTCTGTTGCTTTAGGGTAGAATGCTCTGAATATATCTGTGAAGTCCATCTGGTCCAGTGTGTCATTCAGAGTTCTTGTTCTTGTTGATCTTCTGCTTAGATGATCTGTCCATTGCAGTGAGTGGGGTATTAAAGTCCCCTACTATTACTGTATTATTATCGATGTGTTTCTTTAATTTTGTTATTAATTGGCTTATATAATGGGCTGTTCCCCTGTTAGGGGCATAAATGTTTATAACTGTTAGAGCTTCTTGTTGGATAAACCCTTTAATTATGCTATAGTGTCCTTCCTCATCTCTTACTACAGTCTTCAGTTTAAAATCTAATTTGTCTGATATAAGGATTGCTACCTCAGCTTTCTTTTGATGTCCATTAGCATGATAAATGGTTTTCCACCCCCTCACTTCCCCTCACTTTCAATCTGGAGGTGTCTTTGGGTCTAAAATGACTCTCTTGCAAACAGCATATCGGTGGCTCTTGCTTTTTTATCCAATCTGATACCCTTTGTCTTTTGATTGGGATATTTAGCCCATTTACCTTTAGAGTAACTATTGAAAGATATGAATTTAGTGCCATTGTATTACCTGTAAAGTCACTTTTTCTGTAAATCGTCTTTATTCCTTCCTGATCTAGGTTACTTTTGTGCTCTCTCTTCGCTTAAGGATCCCTTTTAATATTTCTTGCCAGGCTGGTTTAGCAATCACAAATTCTTTTAGTTTCTGTTTTTCCTGGAAGCTTTTTATCTCTCCTATTTTGAACGACATCCTAGCTGGATTGGTATTCTTGGTTGCATATTTTTCTCACTTAGCACCCTGAATATATCATGCCAGTCCTTTCTGACTTTCCAGGTCTTTGTGAATAGGTTGGCTGCCAGTCTAATGTTTCTACCCTTGTAGGTTACAGACTTCTGTCCTGAGCTGCTTTTGGGATTTTTTTTCTTTATCTCTGAGATTTGCAAGTTTCACTATTATTTGTTGGGGTGTTGACCTATTTTATTGATTTTGCAGGGCTTTCTCTGTGCCTCCTAGATTTGAATGTCTGTATCCTTCCCCAGATTAGGGAAGTTCTCCACTGTACTTTGCTCTAATACACCGCCTTCTGTCCCCCACTATCTCTTTCCTTCTGGGATCCCAATTATTCTAATATTGTTTTGCTTTATGGTATCACTTATCTCTCTAATCTTCCCTCGTGATCCAGCAGTTGTTTATCTCTCTTTTTCTCAGCTTCTTTATTCTCCATCATTGGATTCTGTATTAATAATTGTCTCTTCTGTATCATTTATCCTGGCAGTTAGATCCTCCATTTTTTATTGCATCTCATTAATAACCTTTTTGATTTTGACTTGATTATATTTTAGTTCTTTTATTTCTCCAGAAAGGGATTCTCTAGTATCTTCTATGTTTTTTTTAAGTCCATCTAATATATTTATAATCATTATTCTGAGCTGTAGTTCTGACATCTTATATACATAATGATTAGGTCCCTGATAGTCAGTACTGCCTCTTGTTCTGTTTTTTGAGGTGAGTTTTTTCATCTTGTTCTATCCAGAGAAGGATAGATGAATGAGAGAACAAAATACTAAAATGGCAACAGTGACCCCAGAGAACTATCAGAAGACACCTGAAACAAACAAAATTTAAAAATTTTAAAAAAGGATATAATCAGACAAGTGAACAGAACAGAGCAATACCCTGGATCCTGTGTGTATTTTGATCTGTTTGTTAGAAAACTAGATCCCAAAATTGTAAAGAAAAAAAAAAACTTATATATGTAAAAAAATAAAATTAAATACAATGAAAGGATAGAATGTGACTGTAAAAATGAAAATTCAAAGACAAAAAAAGGGGCGGGGAAAAAAGGACCTATAACCTATAAATAGGTTAAAGAACAGAGCAATACACTATATCCTGAGTATATTTTGGTTGGTTTGTTAGAAGAACTACATCTCAAAATTGTAAAGAAAGAAACACTTACATATATATGCAAACATATAAAGACACACATATTTTATTTTTGTGTGTATATATTTGTAAGTAAAATTAAAATTTAATTAAAATAAATTATATACAATTGAACGGATAAGCATAAAATTAAGATAAAATTAAATACATTGAAAGGATAGAATGTAGCTATAAAGATGAAAATTAAAAAAGACTTTAACAAAAAAAAAAACAGAAGAAGAAAAAAGAGAGTATTATCATACAGGTGAAGGGAACAGAACCATACACTAGATTCTGGGTCTATTTTGGTCTGTTAGAAGAAAATGCATCCCAGGATAGAATGTAACTGTAAAAATGAAAATTAAAAAAGATTTAAAGAGTTGATAAAATAATAAATTGTTTGAAAAAGGAAAGAGAAAAAATTAAAATTGAAAGACTAAAGAATCGTGCAGGAAAAGCCATGAATTCTATGTGCTGTATTTCTCCAGCACTAGAGTTTTGTACTTCTCAATGATTGGTAAACTTGGTTTTAGCCAGATGTTCTTGCTGATCTGGGGGAGGGGCCTGCTGCACTGATTCTCATGTGTCTTTGCCCAGAGCGGAATTGCATTGCCCTTGCGGGGGGGGGGGGGGGGGGGGGCAGGCTAAGTAATCTGTTCCACATCACTCTGTGTGGCTTTTGTTCCCTGAAGGCTTTCCATGTTGCTCTAGAGGATGAGAATGGAAATGGCAGCTTACTAACCTCCAGCCCCAGAGCTGAAAGCCCCAGTTTTCATTGCGCCCTCAGGGAAAAGCAGTCAATCACTCCTGTCTGCCTGGTCTCCGTCCACACTCCATGGTCACCCAGCCTGTGACCGAGCATTACTGTCTTAGGCATGTGGCCCTGTTTTGGAGTCTCTAAATCCTGCAGACTTCTGTGGCTTGCACCTGCATCACTCCTCCCTGGGGAGGAAGGGGGCTTTTGCCAAGGTTTTGCCACTCTCTGGTACCCTGCTCAGAGAACAGTCGCCCAACTGTACTGTGGCTTATGGTATATGGTAACCCTGAGCTGAGAGCCCAGTCCTGGGCTCGCTCATTGCAGCCAGCCTCCCCACTATGATGCCTGGGAACTCTGCCACACTCAGCACCTGGTCTTCCTGTGACCCTGGAGATCCTGAGATCACACTGTCTGACCTACAATTCTGCCCTGCTTCACCACCTGAGCACCTTTCAGTCAGGGACATCCCTCACCAGAGCAGACTTCTAAAAGTTCTCATGTTGTGCTCTGCTGCTGTATCACTTCCCCGCAGCTGGCTTAGGGAGGCTCCCACCCCCTGCAGTCTGTATTTCCAAATATCGCCTCAGATTTACTTCTCTGCACCTCCTACCTTGCAGAAAGGGGTTGCTTTCTATTTGTAGAGTTGCACCTATTCTCTTCTTAGATCTCTGGTTGAGTTCACAGGTGTTCAGAGTGATTTGATAGCTATCCAGCTGAATTCCTGGGGCCAGACGACACTAAAGCCTCCTACTCCTCCACCATCTTGGACTGTATCCTCAATGCAAAGGATTTAGAGTAGTGCCTTCCTCTTCAAGCTAACCTACCTCCCCAGCCCCCTCCCACTGCCAGGTTTGAAATGGTCATTGTGGTCTTCACTGTCCTGTAGGTGGGAGAGAGTGTCTGCTATCCAGCAATTCTCACATCTAGCCTGACTATAGGGCAGTTTCAAATTATAGCCAGTTACTTAAAATTGGTGATATATTACACCTCTCAACATTTATTGAAGAAGTTGGCAGAATCCAACAATGACTGATTCATTGTCTGCTGTTAATCCTGGTTTACAGTACTCTCCTCAGCTGAACAAAAACTCTGTTGAAATAGTTTATCAGTTACCTGACTTGTGAAATCACATCCACAGTTTAAGATGAATGGTGAGTCTGTTTACTATAAGAATGCTAAATTATGCAGTTTTCCATTTTATTCATGAAGATGCAAAAAGATTTTCAATTTTTTTCATGTTGAATGATTGTTCGTTTCCCAGTGTCTGTTTATGTTCATCTGAAGGAGTAAAAGGGGAAAGCACTGGGGGAAGAGGGAGTGTTGTTCAACTGAAGCTGAAGTAAACTTCAAGTCATGTTATCTGATCTGTGTAGCAATTCGGAAAGACTTGTGATGAAAAGAGGGAGTCAGACTGAAAGGAGAAGTGTATACTACACATGAAAAGTAGTTTCAAAAACCCTCTTCTAAATGCGATGACTATGTATATTGTTCATATGTCCTTAGTAGTATTTGAAGAGATGTCAGGGATCACCCAATCCATTGTTGTCCTATGGATGAAGAAAGCAAGATCAAGAAGTTGTATTATTTGTCCAAGATGCTAGAATTATTTCTTTTAGATAAAATTGTTCTATACCTATGTAATTTTAGGTTGAACATGATTTTCCAGTGCCACATCTTTAAGTAAGTCAAGGTGTTTCAATGAAAGACATATTCATAATTTCAGAAAGTAGGAATTCCCTACTTTCACTGGGCTGAAGCTCAAGATTCATTAATAAGTCCCCTCTTTCTTACCACCAGCCTTACCAACGTCCAGACTCAAGAAACTCTGGATACATTTAGAATTCATCCAGCTCAAAGTCTACCTATAGTTGACCAAAGTGTTTCTCCATCCAAATTAGGAGACTAGTTTACCAAATAAGGTGGCAATCTGAATGAATAAAAAAAAATCTCTAATTGTCTCAACTTTTCATAAATTTCATTTCATTTTTTTAAAGATTTATCTATTTATTTTTTAGAGAGAGGACCCCCAAGTGAGTGGGAGTGGAAGGGGGGCTAGAGGGAGAAGGAGAGAGAGATCTCAAGCAGACTCTGTGCTACAGAGCCCTACACGGGATTCGATCCACAACCCTGAGATTATGACCTGAACTGAAATCAAGAGTTGGATGCTTAACCAACTGAGCCACCCAGGCGCCCCAACTTTTCCTGACTTTTAAAAGAATTGTCTTATTATTCATTCCCAATTTCTTTTAATTAAGACAATTTACATATAGTGCACAAATCTTAAATGGAGAGCTTGATGAATGGTTACACATAACCACCACAAAGATCAAGATATAGAGCATTTCTGGCATCCAAGAAGGCTCCCTCATGCACCTTCCAGTCTATAGTAATCCCCATTTTTCTGACCTCTACCATCATGTGTTCACAGATAAGCTTTCCATGATTTGAGAATGAAACCTTACAGTTTGTACTCTTGCACATAGCTTTTTAAAGTCTATATTATGTTTGTGAGATCCATCTATGTTGTAATGTATCAGTATTTCGGATTTCTTATTGCTATATGTAATATCCAATTGCATGGCTTTATCATATTCTAATTACCCACTGAATTGTTGAGGGGTCTTTGGAATGTTTCTAGAGCTTTGAGATATTATGAATTAAAGCAGTTATAAACAGAAATGGCCTTCATTTCTGTTGAGTATATACCTAGGAGTGAAAATCTTGAGCCTTTTTTTCTCTCATTATCAGTTTTTGTTTGTTTGTTTGTTTGTTTGTTTTTAAGCCCTGGACCATAGTCTAACTTTTCTAAGTTGCTCAATGAACCATAACAATGTACCTCTCTATAGGCATGACTCGTATTCCAAGGGGGCGGATTTCTCAGCTTAAAATGGAACACCAGTAGGGTACTATCTTTCATGATTCATTCCTCACAGCACTTTATAACCTCCTTCACTCTGGGGTTTTTGCCTGGAACCCTTCTATTCTGCCTTGATTAACTCTTTTTTATTCCATGAGGCTTAGGTCAGGTCTTGTCTTCCCTGACCATTCTGAACTGCATGCCTCTTTTCCTTATTCCCACTGTCCTCTGTGTATAACTATGTCTTTCTTAGCCCTTACCTCCTTGATCTGAAATGATCTTGTGTGTACAGCAGCCTCTTTCAGGAGGCTTTAGGTGCTACAAGGGAGATTGTTCATTATTGTATCCCCACTGCTTAGCACAATGCCTGGCAGAATGTCCCTGCCCAATCTGTATTGACAACCTTGTTCTTCTAACGTCTGGTTGGCGTTTCAGTAATGAAATCTTCTTTTAAATCACTTGATTCAAAGGAAATCCCGGGGGTTGAAAAAGTTCCAATACAATTTAAAAGGCAAACTTTCCATTGCTTTATGATCTCATCTTTTTAATTCAGCCTTTTCTAAGTTTTTACTCCATGGATTTGGTCTTTGAGAAATGCTGTTGAGTAAGGGTTCTATGTTGGAAACCTCTTATTCACCCAAGTGAGACAGCCAAGTGCAGTGGTTTAGCTCACAGGTGCTGGAGGCACACTGCTGGGCTACACTGGGCGGGGGATTATGTTACCCTTCTACTTGCATTTCCTCCCCTGTAACAGGATGAATTGCAGCCCTACCCCACAGGTTGTTGTGAGGGTGTACCGAGTAGTACACAAAGCGTTTAGAAGACCTAGTGAGTGCCCAGACTGTTATTAAACAAAGTGAAACCGTTTTTCTTTCTGCCTACTAGAAGATCACAGAAAGGTCACAAGTCAAGCGGAATATACTTTGTAAGATTACTGTCTTATCAACTTAAAGGAATATTAACAAACCAAAATTGGGACACCGGTTTGACAAGTGGAAACGTAACCTATGGGACTGGTACATAGTATTTGAAATGAAGACTGTTTTAGCAATCCTTCGAGCAAAGAAATAAACAAGACCTCCACGTAACTACATTTCCAAATGTTTCTTCTTAAAACATTTTAAGTGCAAGTGAAATGGGTTTTACTGATTCTGAAGTGAGGACTGCAAATATTCTGCAAATAAAAAAGCATCTGGGCTCCATGCATCGTTTTCTGATACAGTTGGAGAATTATTGATAAGGATGAAGGGCTGGACTTCCTTTTTCAAAACTCATGCCATGTGTCTTAATTCTGGTACATCTGATAAGAACTTCCTCTACAACCAGGAAACTTTGCAAGTATGAAATGATCTGAAAGGAGGGGGTAAAGAAGAGGAACACTAAAAAGAGGAACACTGAAGCAGGTTTAACCAAAGGAATAGAGGAGAGTTTGGCTCAACGGTTTCAAGGTAAGTGTTGGCTAATGAAAAACTGTAAGGAACAAGTTCATTTTAAATTATGACTTTTTTATGTTACCAGACATAGTTTTTAGGTGGCCTTCGGTGGCAATAGGGGGAAAAATCAGTTTACAAACTGAGGGTGATGTAAATCTGTCTTTACCAGTATATATGCTTACACGTTAAGATTAGGCTTTGCTATTGTCTTGTTTCCAAACAGAAGGGCAGTATTCTGTCTTTGTAGATTCCAGAAGTCTATCAATCATTTGTGATTTTAAAACAAATGAATAATTGCAGTATTCTGTCTTTGTAGATTCCAGAAGTCTATCAATCATTTGTGATTTTAAAACAAATGAATAATTGTTAGGTAGTGTGTTGGAACTGTTTCCCAAAACAGGAACAGCCTTCTTGCAGATTGGGCAAAGTGAGACTTGTTGGGGTGTTAAGCCAGCTTTGAAGGGCTCTTGTTTAACATATGGTTTTCATTCTAGTAGGTCTTTCCATTTTACCTGTCAGAGTTTTTGCTATTAAGTTGTTTTAGAGCAAAGAAAAAGATGCATTCTTCTCTCCTAAGAAGTCTTCTCGTATTTATCTCAGTAAGCACTTCTATGACAGTTTTACTATTTGGAATGTTCTGGATTGTCTACATAGAACAATATAGATGGTGAAAATAAATTCTCGTCTTGGAAATTGGGAGGGCAATTTATTACCTTATCCTCAGCAATAGTCAACCTTCCCCACTTTTGTTGCAAGCCTAGAATTTTAAAAAGGTGATTCATTTTAATCTATATTTGAAATTCAGTTCAAAATGCTACCAAATTTTTACTTAAATTGGTAATCACTTATACCATAAATTATCTTACTTACCATCAGTTCTTATCTCTTTTAGAAAGGAAATGAGGTCCTAATGGTTCACTAAAGTCATTTGCCAAATATTTGCGTTTGGACACAGCATTGTGTCTGGTCTTTACAAAGGAAGGAACCTAAAAAGGTTCCAAAGAGATTAATAGATGTCTAGATCTGGCATGTCTGTCCATACAGTTTTTTCAAATAAATTTTGTAAAAGTTAACTGTATTTCATATGTCATTAGGTGTTTTGGGTGAAATGCCAAACTGAAACTTTTCACATTGATGTATTCCAACCTTGAAGAAATTTAAAAACATTTGGTATCATGTGTTATCCAAATGCTGTTTGCTCCATTCACTAACAAATATTCAAGAAAGTAACTCTTCTGTGTCTGCACTGGTTTTTGGTAATATAAAGATAAATAAGAACTCCATTCCTCGAGAAGCTGAGAGCAAATCAAGCTATAAATTTTAGCAATAGATATTCTTGATAGCCATTTATAGAATTTTGGTTAAGAATAGTATTTTGGGGTAAATTTTACTTGAATCTTGATTCAGTCACTTTTTAGTTATTCAAGAAGTTAAATTCTTTAATCCTCTCCTTACTCTTCTGTAAAATAGACATAACAGTAGTATCTGATTCATATGGCATTTGTAGGATCAACTGAGATAATCCATGTAAAAGCGTTTAGAAGCTGATCCAAAATAAGCTCTTAACTAAATATTATGGTGACATTCAATAGATGTTGATCATCTCACAAGCACTATTAACAATATTAGATGACTATAGTTCACAACACTGTATTGTATATGTGAAGGTTGCTAAGAGAGTAGGTCTTAAAAGTTATTATGAGAAGAAAAAAATTGTACCTATGTGAGGTGATGGTCATCAACTAAATTTGGTGTGGCCATTGTTTCACAATATGTATTCATGTTGTATTTCACATATGTATTCATATGTCAGATCATCATGCTGTATACCTTGAACCGATACAATGTTGTATATCGATTATATATCTCAATAAAATTAGAAATAGCAACAATAGTGAAAATGGTATTAGATGTAACTATTTCTGTGTCTAGGCTGAAAACATACAGTAATAATGTTTTGTTGATCAAATCATAATACAACACTCAGTCTGGTTGAATAGTTTTCATTTCTCTCCTCTTTGCCCTTTTTAAAGCCTTGGCAGAAAACATTCTGAAATTATCTTAATTGAAAAGTTGTTTGCTGGAAGTTGTGAGAACACTAGTGATAGAAAGCCTTTCAAAGTTCGTTTTAGATATTTTGTGTTAGGTCAAAGAGCTCTTTTCTTCTTTTAAATATAAACTATACCCTTTAGGGGTGCCTGGGTGGCTCAGTTGGTTAAGCATCTGTCTTCAGCTCAGGTCATGATCCCAGGGTCCTGGAAATGAGCTTTGCATCAGGCTGCCTGCTCAGTGGGGAGTCTGCTTCTCCCTCTCCTCCTCGTCCCCACTTGTTTTCTCTCTCACTATCTCTCTCTCTAATAGATGAATAAATTCTTAAAACAAAACATCTATACCCTTTAGAAGACATATCTTAAGTTTTAAACAACTTAAGCAATTAGATGCTGAGCTTTGGAGTCATTTGTTTCTTGACTCCCTTATTTAATAAATATCAGTTGAATTTCTTTTCTGCACTAGGTACTATGCTATTCTCTCGGAATATACAGATGAAAAGACCTGATCCCTGCCCACCATTTAACCAGGTAGGAAGACACACAATTTCCTATACCTCAGACTGTCATGCTATAATAGAGAATTGACTCATTAATAGGGGAATGCAGAACAAGGAATGATTAAGGAAAAGGCCTCACGGAGGAGGTGATAAATAATGGAAATTATTGCACAGGTGTACCTTGTCCCTTCCTCTTATTGCATTGAAAACATTGTCTTTCACTTGAAAATTACTAGCTTTATTGCCAAAAGCCATGCTGAAATCTAATTGATAAAACCACTCAGGCTTGAGCAGGTAGAAGTTCTCTTTTTCTCTTCTCACAACAGCTAGTACTATATTCTCTTTTGAGGCAGGAACTAACTAAATGATAGTGCTTAATGTATTGGGAGATATTGACAGATTTTTCTGTTATGCTACATAATATGCAATTAATTTGTTTTTTAATTTATAGGAGGTGTCTGGATGGCAGATCATTCAACCTTCTCTTTCTTGAGTTTTCTGCTCTGCCATTATCTTCCACTCATTACTGCTTCATTTTGTGATTCATTGATAGAAAGTGAAGTGGAGTCGATTAAAATCCCTCCCGACACGGTACAATTATACACTAAGGATTGTAATGTAAGAAGCATCCCATACAATGAAAAGGATCGTCCAAGGCTAAGTTTATTCAATCTCTCCTCTAATTGTATCAGGACTTTGCCAAATGACGTTCTTCCACGTCTGGAAAAGAAATGCCTAAAAGATCTCCCAGAATTACTTATTAACTATACCCTAAAAGGAATTACATTTGTCTGCACCTGTGAATTCATTAAGGGCTCCCCCATACCACTAAACAACACTGCTTGTGCAGAAATGTTGAAAAGCTGTGGAAATACATCCGTGGCCACTTCTATAGGAATTTCCCTTCTTTTCCTCTTGTTGATCTGTGGAATTGGGTGTGTTTGGCGCTGGAAACACTGGAACCCCATGCAATTTACCTTACCAAGGGTCTTGCAAAGGAGAAGCAGCAGGAAAAAAGATTATACTAAGACACTCTCAAGTCTCCTCGCTATCAGCTCAAGGAATAAAATCTCAGTGCAGAACCAAGACTGCAGAACTTCTGGGAGAGGGACTAACACACATGACAACTATGAAAACGTGGAACGTGGTGCCCCCAAACCTAAAGAAGAAACCGACAAAGAACTATATGAGAACATTCGCCAGACCAGTTTCGAGGAGCATATCTATGGAAATGAGATGTCATCTCAATATTATAACTTCCAGAAGCCTAGTACTTCTGAGGTCCCTCAAGATGAAGACATATATATTCTTCCAGATTCATAATGGCTTTTGAAAATACTGGGTTTAGTTATTAGAGGATAAATATTCACTGGGACTTTTATTTTACTGATGTCATTGTTAATCACGTTCTTCAGATGAAACTCAATGATCTTTTCTCTGTCTCCACCCTTCTGAACCTTCTCTTTGTGAAACACTGCAGGTTAAATCCTCTTCACTCACCTTTCCCTAGATTAATTCTGCATTATGTTGTATTGATTCTTCCTTCTAAATGTTACCTGTTACCTTTTTCTCTTATTTCTATCGCTGCCGTCTTTTTCTGGCTCCAGACTGTGTCAGTCTTCTAACTTGTCTTACCGGCTCCAGTTTCTACACGTTCAGTCCGTTCCCATGATGCTGCCAAATTTATCTTCAGAAAATATTCCCAATGCCACACCACTCCTTTGCTTACAATCTCTTAATGGCTCCTCTTTGCAGAAGACATACTACTTAAAATTCTAACTCCAGAACTTAGGATTTTCCACAGTTGCACACTTTTCCAGTGACTTCTACTAATTTCTCATGTCTCTGCTTTCATCAGAATCACCTGAAAACAGGCCAGACTCATCCCTTCTCCTTGGCTTTGCTTGTCTGCCCCCTTTCATGCCTGCCTTAGACGGCAACTTCTTCCACAAGTCTGAATTATTCCAAACCTACCTTTACCTTTTCCTTTTCTGATCTCCTGTAGATTTTGCTGCCTTTTAATTCTCTGGGTATTTAAACATATGAATGTTTTCTATGACATTTTACGATTTATTGTTATATGAGAATGTCTTAAATTCCTTGCTAAATAACAAGGAAGTGCCTCATCTTCGTATTTTAGCTCCACTGCCTAGACCATCCTATGAGGCATTTGGTGTTGTTCAATTGACAAGAAATTAATTTGTACCTTTTTCTCACTAGCTTTGAGAAAAATCTAATGAATTCATCCATTCAAGAAATATTTTTGGAGTACCTTCTATCTCCTTTTACTCTGCACATGGCTGGAGTAAAACAGTAAAAAGAAAGGCATAGGTCCTGAACGCATATTGTCTAGCAGGGAAGAAAAGACAATAAATAAACAAATACTGTGCTGCTTCTTAAGCTATGATATCTTACTCCTGAACTCAGCCTTTTATGTGCTGCTCTGAATTGCTCAGGCTGAGGCTCTGCAAAGCACATTTTTCCTTTGCCGAGTGGGTCCCTATTAGGCTCTGTTCATAGGGTGCAGCGTGGAAGATGGGTAGATGAGAGGAACCAAATGGGACTTGCTCTTTCTTGCTCTCCTTGTTTTCCCAGCCATGCATTTTACTCCAGCATCACCAATTATTTGCAGTTTCTAGTTTTTTCCATCATTCCCAGAAAAGGCTTGAGTGCGCCCTGTCAGAGGTGCCAGCACCAGCCAGGTGACACCCTTCCCTTAGAATCTGAGAAGCAGCTCCGCAGAGCCTCCTCCAAGCTCCTGAGGTACGGATGGAAACAAATGGGACTGTCAGAGCTCCAGACGCAGCCCCGGCGCGGGGCCATCTCCTGGACTCACTGTCTTTGTGGCATCTCCGGGTCCTCTTTCATCTTCTCAAACAAGACCTTTTTGCTAATTCTCTGTATTAAACTCTCCCTGTTCAAACAAACTGGTATGGTTTCTATTTCCCCGGGTGGACCCCAATGTACAAATAGAAAAGGTGGAGTAGTGCTTTGAAGAAAAATAAATAAAAAATCTGTTTTTGAGAGCATGGGGGTTAGGTAGGGAAGAATTTTAGTAGGATGATCAAAAGAGGCTTCTCTGAGGACACACTTAAGCTGGGCCTTGAGGATGAAAGGAGTTAACCGGGCAAATTCTAGATGGGGTGGGATGGCACCAGCATATGAAAAGCTTTGGCATTTGGTTAAGACTGGGGTGGCTGCAGTGCAGATAAAGCCATTGACAGTGCCGCCCTAGTCTTTGGAGGAAGGGCCACAGGGCTTACTGATAGACTCACTTTGTGTGTTCTGTAGGGGAGTGTTAAGATTGAGGGGTTGTGGGAAACAGAGAAATCTAGAAGAACCATTTTATTTCTAGCTGGAGCATCAGGGGCAATTTAAAGTATTTCAATGAAATGAGCAAGACTTAGAGAGGAAACAGCTTTGGAGGCTGTGTCAGGAATGACTTGGGCTGCCAGTAACAGAAAACATGACTACTTTGGCTTAGACACATACACTTTCATTCATTTCAAATAACGTTGACATGAAGTGAGGCATTTGAGGGCTAGCGAACTAGTCTAACGGTACCATCAGAGATCCATGTTCTTTCTCTTTCCTCTCTGCCATCCTTAGTGCTGTAACTTTCATCCTCATTTGTATTACTTCATGATCATCCAGTGCTTTTGGAACCTGCAAGCCTCGTATCTCTGTTCCAGGCCTCAAGAAGGATGAAAGGAAAAGACAACATCAGGAGATATCTATTTATATGTTATTGGCCAGAATTGTGTTACACGGATGCATGGAAACCACCAGGTATTGGAGTGGATGGGAAGCTGAATTGTGACCTTTGATGGCCTCATAGGAAAGGAGGCAAGGGAAAAAGTTGTAAATAGAAGTTAGGTCAGTAACCTACTACCAAAGGGGCAAAATCAATTTTGGACATGTTTATTCTGACGTGTCCTGAGACCCAAGTAGAAATATCCAGTTTGCAGTGGTACATACACATTTGGATTTTGGAGGAGAGCTCCTAACTGGATATGTGCTATTGAGAGCTGTAAGCATGTAGATGGTATCTACAGGAGCAGGGATTTATGGGATCACATGGAGCAAAGAGTAGAGAACCAAGAAAAAAGGAGAGGAATCCAAAGTTCCCCTCAGACTGCAATATTTCAGAGATAGATCAGTGAGGAGAATCTAGCAAATGAGCCTGAGAATGAATGGCCAGTGGGGAGTGCCATGAATTCTTATGGAATGGTGGTTGATATTGTGAAATAGACGATATATTGACCCATACATTATAGTTCACTTTCTAGAGATAGGATGAGTATTTGATACTTGTTTATTCTTTTTGGCCAAAAAAGATAGTAAAAATCTATGTAGAGGAAGTATTTAGTCCATGATCTTTTACCCAGTTCCCATTTTGACTTGTTTTTTGAATTAATTGTAAGTTCTTTATCAGCTGAAAATCGCTTCCTCCTTTCCTTCCTAGCACTTCTCGATGGGGGTGGGCAAAGAGGAATAAAGGAGATTGTCATTCACCTTCTCTTTTTACTCTACATACTCTCCATTCTTCATCCTTTCTCCAGTTTTGATTCCTTGTACTCTTCCTCCTTCTCTCATTTCCCACTCCCCCCTCACTTCTCCACAACCCCCTTCTTTGCTCTCCCTCTCTCTGTCTCCTTCAAATTTTTATCTGCTCCTTGCATCCTTCATTCCAATATTTCTCTGCCTTCTTGAAATCCAAAAAGTACAAATGTTCTTGAGAGGTAAAGATAATAAAATCTCTCTGCATCTACTGAGAGCAGCAGTTTGTATTTGTGTTATATTAGCAACAAAAGTGACCACTTGTACCACAATTAAAAGAGGAAGAATGTCAGGGATGCGAGAAGGGAGACAGGAATATCAAATATAATGCGTGTAGCTTTGCTGCGTACTCCTGGAAATGTAGGCATGTTCACATCCTGTGACCTATAGCTAATCTCTGTATGACTCCGTCGCCAACATCCAGCAACAGCGAGCACCTGGCTTCTTCAGCTTGCTCAGCCTTCAGCTCGAAACATTTCACTGCACATACTTGATGAGTTTTCACCAATGAGTGGCAAGCTGTTGAACAATATTAACATGATATTTTGACTTACGTTTTACTTTTGCTGCTTGGCGAACAATAAATATGTCAGAGAATCAGCTTGGCTACTTTTGTTACTGTTAAGACAAGAGGACCTCAGACCAGAACAAGGGAAAAAAAGAGACACTGCTTCTATTTTTGAAGGTCTAAGAGTCATTGACCATAGTTAAGGTATTGTGTACTAGATTATAATCATCATCTGCTTTCTCTGCTTTGGAGTCAAGAATAGGAAGCTTCCAGGTAGAAGGAGGCTCCTTAAAGACATCAGAAGACTGTTGTTTGGATTTGAAGAATACTATTTGAGGAAACTAAGCTCTACTGGTCTGAAGAAGTGCGGGAAATACAGTCATTTAATTGAGTGTTGGCATCAGAGTGGTGCTCACCTTATAGAATTCTCTGGAAGAATTTGTATAGAATTGGTATTTCTTAAGTGTTTGCATCGGTGAGGCTCTGTGAGCCTGGAATTTTCTTTATGAGGAGATTTAAAAATATAAATTCAATTTCTTTGAGATAGGAGTATTAAGTTGTCTATTCTTTTTTTTTTTTTTTTTAAAGATTTTATTTATTTATGTGACAGAGAGACAGCCAGCGAGAGAGGGAACACAGCAGGGGAGTGAGAGAGGAAGAAGCAGGCTCCCAGCAGAGAAGCCTGATATGGGGCCTCGATCCCACAACGCCGGGATCACGCCCTGAGCCGAAGGCAGACGCTTAACGACTGCGCTACCCAGGCGCCCCTAAGTTGTCTATTCTTGAATGAACTCTGATAGTTAATCTTTCAGGACATTTGTCCATTTTTCCTAAGTTGTTGAATTTATTAGTGTAAAATTATTCATAACATTCCCTTATCATCTTTTTAATATCTGTATGTAATAATATCATCTCTCTCGTTCTTGATGTTGGTAATTTGTGTCTTCTCTCTTTTCAAGTGGTTTTACTGATTTTCTTTATTGGTTGTAGGTTTTCTATTTCCTTGATTGCTTCTCTTAATTATATTTTTTCTGCTTAATTAGCTTCAATTAGCTCATCTCTTTCTAGTTTCTCAAAGTGGAAGCTGATGTCATTAGTTTGAGTTCTTTCTTCTTTGTATTTGTTAGGGCCATACATTTTTCTGTTAGTACCGCTTTAACTGTATTTCATACATTTTGATCTGTTTTTATTTCTATTCAGTACAAAATACTTTCTAACTTCCCTTTTTATTATTTTGAACTTTGCGTTATTTAGAAGCTCGTTATTTAACTTAGAAATGTTTGAGAATTTTCCAAGTACTTTCCTTACTGATTTATAATTTAAATTCACTGTGGTCAGAGAACATATTTTATATGATTTGAATTCTTTTAGATTTGAAATTTGTTCTGTGGACTGAAATAGGGTTTATCTGGGTAACTGTTTCATGTGAACTTGAAGAAAATGTGTATTCTGCTATTGGGCATAGTATGCTATAAGTGGCATTTAGTTCCAGTTAGTTCAAGGTGGTTGACAATATGGTTCAAGTCCTTTATATTATTTTTTTATTGAAACACAATTTACATACCTCAGATTTTATCTTTTTAAAGCATACAATTTAGTGGTTCTTAGTATATTCACAAAGCTGTGTAAATTTCATAACTGTCTAATTCCAGAATATTTTCATCATCCACAAAAGAGGTTCCCTGGGCAGTCACTCTCCATATTCCTTTCTTCGTTCCCTGATGTCTTGGTTCAGTCTGCTGTTAACAAAAAAATATAATTAAAAAAAATAGAGTTCATTTCTCCCAGTTCTGGAGTCTGGGAGGTCCCAAGATCAAGGTGTCAGTAGATTCAGTGTTTGGTGAGAGCTCACTTCCTTGTTCTTAGATCGCCATGTTCTCATTGTGTGCTTCCATGGTGGCAGGTGGAGGGAGTTCTCTGAGATCTCTTTCATAAAGGCACTAATACTATCTATGACCTAACTGCCTCCCCAAGTGCTACTTCCAAATACCATCACATTAGGTATTAGGTTTTGACATTTGAATTGTGGGGAAACAAATATTCAGTCATAGCACCTGGCAACCACTACTCTACTTTCTTTCTCTATATATTTGACTACTCTGGATATTTCATATAAATAGAATCATATAATATGTGGCCTTTCCATGACAGACTTCTTTCACTTGGCATAACATTTTAGCACATACCAGTATTTCATTCCTCTTTATGGTTGAATAATACTACCTTGTATAAATATGTTACATTTTGTTTATCCAGTCTTAAATTGTTGGGCATTTGAGTTAATGCCTCTGTGTTCTTGCTGGGTTTTCTGTCATTTGTTCTATTACTAAGAGATGACTGTTGAATTTTCTGACTGTATTTATGGATTTTGCCTGTTTCTCCTTACAATTTTGTCTTTTTTTTTTTTTTGGCTTTGTCTGATATATTTTAAAGTTCTGTTATTAGGTAAAGAAACATTAAGTATTATTATGTCTTCTTAATTATTTGACCCCTTTATCATTATCAAATCATGGTCCTTATTCCTGGCAATAATCTTTACTCTGAAATATCCTTTGTCTGATATTAGTATAGCCATTTCAGCTTTCTTTTAATTAGTTGTAGCATGAGATATCTTTTCCACCCATTTACTTTTAACCTATTTGTGCCTTTATATTGATAAGAGATTTCTTGTAGGCAGCATATAGTTAGGTCTTGCTTTCTTATCCAGTCTGACAATCTCTGCTTTCATTTGGGGTATTCATACCACTTACATTTAATGTGATTATTAATATGGCTTTAAATATGACATCTTGCAGTTTACTTTCTATTTTTTTCCATATGTTCCTTGTTTTCCTTTTTCTTCTTATTCTTCCTTCTTTTGGGATAATTGGGTTTTTATTTGTTTAAGAATATTTTTTTCGTCAGAGACAGAGAGAGTGCGCGTACACACACAAACAGGGGGAGTGGCAGGCAGAGGGAGAGGCAGGCTCCCTGCTGAGCAGGGGGCTTGATGCGGGACTCTATCCAAGGATCCTGGGATCATGACCTGAGCCAAAGGCAGATGCTTAACTGACTGAGCCACCCAGGCATCTGGGAATAATTCGGTTTTTAAAATGATTTAATTTTATTCCCTTGTTGACTTCTTAGCTCTAACCCTGTGGGGATTTTAGTGGTTGCGTTTGAATTTATATTATACATCTTTAACTGTCATAGTCCACATTCAGATTATATATCACTTCCTGTATAGTATAAGAACCTTACAAAAGTAAACTTCCATTGTTCTCCTCTAAGCCTGTGTGCTATATTTCTCATACATTTTACCTTTACATATGTTATGAACTCACAGTACATTGATCTTATTTTTGTTTAAGCAGTCAGTTGTCTTTTAAAGAAATTTAAATGATAATAGTCTTTTCTGTTTACCCACCTAGTTATCACTGTAGTTACCATTGCCAGTGTTCTTCATTCATTCTTCTAGATCCATCTTTCCATATGATATCATTTTACTTCTGCTGGAAGGACTTTTAGCAATTCCTATAGTGAAAGGTTGCTGTTGCTGAATTCTTTCATCTTTATATATCTGAAATATTTTTTATTTCATCTCGTTTTTGAAATATGTTTTTGTTGGGTATAGAATCCTAGGTTGATGGTAAAGATAATGTTCCACAGTCTTCTGGACTGTATTTTTGTCTAACAAGAAGTTCAGTTTTATTCTTATCACTGATCTTCTGTATGTAATTTTTTTTTTTCTTCTGGCTGCTTCTAAGATTTTTCTCTTCATCAGCGTTTTTCAGAAATTCTATTACCACGCACTTTGGTATGGTCTTTCTCGATATTTTTGTGCTTGGTGTTTTTAAAGCTTCTTAAATTTATGGTTTTATAGTTTTCATCAAATTTACAAATTTGTCTATTTCTATTGTTTTTCTATCCCTACCCCCTTTCTCTCCACTGGAAAATCCAATATGTGTGTATTGGCTTTTTTTGGTAGACTGAGAATGAAATGAGAGCAGAATATTCTGGTTAGAGGGTTTGACAGATTGTTAGAAAGTAAGGATTGCAGCTCAGAAGAGAGATCAGGGATGAAATATACATTTGGAATATATCTGCAAAGAGGTGGTAGTTGAAGCTTTAAGAGTTTTTGATTCTTCTGTATGATAATGATATAAAAAGTAGACAGAAGTGATCTGCCCTTATATCCTGGTTGTGTGCAGATGATTGACTACTAGTAAAAACATCAGTAATCACACATACCCTCATCATGGAAATGCATTTATGTAATCACTAGCCTCTTTGCCAGTCCTCAAACCTGCTTAATTTGGAGACATTACATTCTCTCATTCTTGGCTGCTTTTCCCCCAGATACTCACTTTGTGAACATCTCATTTCATTTAGTTCTCTGATCAAACAGCACCTACTCCGAGCTGACATACCAGTCTGAGGCAGCCTGTGCTATTACTCTCTGAGTCTTTTTAACCCTGCTTTAGTTTCTGTCATAGCACTTTTCACTACCTGATCAGTGATAGTGTCTGATTTTAATCTCCTCTCTCTACCTAGAATGTAAGATCCGTGAAAGCAGAAACATTCTTGTCTTACTTCCTGCTTGATCACCAGTACGATATGCTTAATTATATGTGCTGATCAAATTCATAAGTTTTTTTTCTTTAAGACTAACACTTGTGGTGGAATTACTGAAATATTTTGGAAAATAACATTATGGGAAGAGTTACATATATTACTTTGGGCATTACTAACATGCACGAATATATTAGGAAAGATTTTTATGTAAATTAAATGCCGTAAGACTTCTTTGGCATTTAATACAAGCAGACTTTGTCCCTGTGATCCCCAGTCATTGGAGTCAGGTGGTACCACATCAGATAGAATGAGAACAGAAAAGACCCAGTGCTTCGGCCCCTGGGAAGATCAGAACATTGGGCCTCATGAAGCAGAGGGAAAAGAAAGAAATCAAGATGGGGGAGATGATTCCTGTTTCCACATTTTTAACCACTATTCTACGCCACAATAAGTAGGTGGTTTGTAAAATTCAGAGGGTAGTAAGTCCAGTATCCCCTTTTTAGTGCCTACCTTATGTGATCACTTTTGCAGTGTGGTATTCTTGCTCCCTCTTATTTTCTTGCACTCCTTTAAGAGCTCCTTTTCTCTCGTATACTCATTCAGTGTGGTGGTTCTCCATGATGCTTTCCTTGGCTCCCAGCATCTTTACCTAACACTTTCTCTAGGTGATGTAGATGTTTTGTATATGAACTCTCTTGCCCTCATGTCTTTTGGAAGCATTTGACCCACATAGCTCACCATCACCATCTAATACTTATCTATATGATGTCCTTTAGACATCTGAAATTTGGCATGGGCCAAACTGATGGATTGGGGTCAGGGTTTGGTCATAACTCAGAAACAGAGACATAGTTAATGGTGGGAAAAAAGAAGGCTCGGACGTGAAGGGAGGGTGTCCATTGCACAGGCTGCTTGCTAATAATTTCAAAAACTGATAGTTCAAAATGTCCCAGTGTCAAAAACATTAGCCTCAAAATATCATCGTATCAGTATACCATGTACTGAATAGGTGTTTCCTCAATGCCTGGCTCAAATCCTCAGTTACTGAGGTCTGGTGGTGTAACATTCAGAAAACAGTGTGTCTTTCCTTTTCTTTTCCTGACTTTTAAGTGATCGGCTCTGAAACATAACAGTGTGTGTGTAGCAGCAAGAAGGGGTCCCGGCCTGCTAGGCTTCATGCTAATGGACTGGTCTGATTACTACAGGTTTTGTGGCTCAGTAGTGCTATTATTTCATTTACTCCCACAGTTTTGTTTGTTATATTTTTTTAGGTCTTCTTAGGATAACTACATTGAGCTGGACCTAAAAATCAGTGTTTAATGGACTAGATCATGAAAAAAACAAAAACAAAAAAACCTCACAGACCAGGTATTTGTCCATGTGGAGTGAATGAATATCTACTGACATCCACGTGAAAGATAGGAAGATTGCCAATATATATTGACTAAAAGGACCTTCTGGTAGATGTTTACAGTTGTATAGAAAGGAAGTTGCAGAACATCAAGGTCATGAAATTGATAACAAGTAACTTTAATGATCTTAGTAGAGTCAAATGATTTCAGGCATGTAACAAATATTTATCAAGTGTCTAGGATGTATCAAATACCGAGAGCCTAGGAATTCAGCAGTGGGGTTGGTGAAGGGAGGAGTAGGGGCAAACTCCATCTGTGCATTCACTGGGCTTGCACTTGCACAGTACGTATGGTGAGACTGGTGCAAGAAGGGAGCATGCTAGGGATAATGAAAGACTAACTAGGCTTGGGATTAAGGAAGCTTCCTTCCTAAACTAAGACCTAAAGGACAATCAGGGGATAGCCAGGCAGAGTGCCTGGGTGGCACAGTCAGTTAAGTGTCTGATTCTTGGTTTGGGCTCAGCTCTTGATCTCAGGGCCCTGATCTCAGGGTTGTGGGATTGAGCCTCGCATAAGTCTCTGTGCTCAGAGTGGATTCTGCTTGCGATTCTCTCTCCCCTCTCCCTCTGACACTCCCCCTGCTCTCTCTCTCTCTCTCTCAAATAAATAAATCTTAAAAAAATAAAAGGAGATAACCAGGCAAAGAGGCTGAGGGAATGATGTTGCAAAGAGGGGACCACATGTATGAGGACCTGGAGGATAGGGTATGTTCAAGGACCCGAAAGAAGACGAATACTGCTTAAGTCTAAGTGTAAATGGGGAAGGGCAAGAGGAAGTTAGTACCTGTGAGCAAAGGTCAGATGATACAGGGCTTTGTATGACAAGTTGAGGAGTTTGGACCTTATCCTAACAAAGAAGATATCCACAATATCAGAATACCATCTTGAAAGGCAGAAATGACACTGATTTTTCCCCAAACCAGAGGCTAATGCAAGAATTTCCCAGCTGCAGCAGAATATGGGAAGCACGATTCTGAGGTTCAGGATATAGGAGTTGATTTCAAGAAGCACATGTCTGTGAGTTACAAAATTAGCAGCGCTCTCCAGTGTTTTATTAAGGCTCCCATAGCTTTTAATTTAAATTCAGCTCCTGTAGCTTTGCATTTTGTGATTCTCCCAATAGAAAAGGGAATTAAGCAAACGAGAGAGGCTCAAACAAAAGGAAGCACAGAAGATGGTAAATTGCCAGCTGCAATCAAGGCTGGAGAAGGTGTGATGGCAGCTATTGACCTATGCCGTTGCCATGGAAACCAAAGCTCTGTGGTCCTGGAGTGCTTTCCCTTTTTAAGGACAGATCGGTTTTAGAGAATAGTTAAGACTGCAAATTTCCGAAGTTGGATCATCCATTGCCACACACATATTCCAAATTCTTTTTAGTGACCAGGACAATGGCTAGATGGGTCTGAGGTGAGCTCCCCAGAAGCCCAGAAGCTGGCAGAGGTTAAAGCTCAGCAAAGGACAGAGTTTAGCTGTTGCCTCAGGCCCACCTCTCCAGCTGCACACTATACTAGACTGACATATTAATCCTGATACTCAGAATTTAAGAGGAAGGATATCATTAACTGGGTTTTACGTATTAACATATGATTTTTTAAATAATCAAATTAGAAGATCTGAAACCCATGGAGCAAATACAGACAAATGTACTTCCTCTTTTTCATCCAAGGTGTGTGTGAGGAGACTGTAGTCCTTTTTAGGTTCCTGGCATTGGAGTACCTTCTGGGCACCAAGCACCATAATAATGTTGTGTGAATTATCTTTCTTTGTTCCCCCACTAACCGTATTGCATAGATTTTGCTGTTATCCCCATTTTATAGGAGAAGATTGAGATTTAGGGAAGTTAAAATTTGACCACATTTCTTAGTGTTAATTAAAAAAAAAAATGGAGGCAGTATTTGAACCCAATCATTTGGATGCCAGAGACTTGCTCAGGTTTTTTTATTACAGTATTTTTGGTTGATCATAGTATCTTCTGTCTCAGTATCATGGAATCTCCAATCTAGGGAATAACTGAAAGTCATCTAAACTGACTTCCTCATTTTGAAAATGAGAACAGTGAGCCCTAGGAAGTTTTTGTGACTTCCCCAAGTGAATTAATTCTCCCAGGGAATTAATGACTAACTGAAACCAGAACTTTGGGCTTTCAACATATCTTGCTGCCTTTCTTATCGACTGAACATATAAACATTGTGTTTGTTTTTTAATCCAAGTCTTTCTCATAGCAACCTCTTGAGTCTCCTTTCTGAAGACCTTGCCTTTTCTTTGTTCTGTTTTAGCTGAGCATTCTCTTCTCTGCATCTAGAATGGTGCTGATTTTTCCCAACATGAAGCAAAGCCCTTTTCCTAAAAGGGCAGAATATACAGTTTTCTTAATGCATGTGGTTCTTGTGTGGCCAGAATTCTGTAAGGAGAGCAATCAATCAGGAGTCGAGTGGCGAGTGGCGCACAACATGTCCTCATGGCCATTCTTTCCTAAAACGTCCTCTTTTGTTATCTTGTCTCATCTGGGAGAGTTTGTTTAGACTATATACACTTTTAACTCAATTATCTGATAAGAGAAAAACATGAGCAGCAGAAGGGGGGCAGGGCAGGGGGAGAAGGGAGAGGGGAAGGAGGAAGAAGTGGGGAAATGTCTGGTGTCTGTGGCAACTCCATTGCAGCGGGATGGCTGGAGAGTACCTTTGAAGGAACAGCTAATGACAAAGTAAATATCCTCTCTGGGCTGCTATGGCCTGGGCCTGGAAGCTATTTTCAGTCTCTTTGTTCCAGGAGACTTCAAGGAGAACCTTGTGCCTTATTGAGCAAGGAAAGAACCTAACATTCCTTTTAAGGGAAAATCTCCTTTTAAAAACAAGAGATGAAAAAGCAAAAGCAAAGCAATCGCTACTTTTTAATTTGCTAGATCAACTAAGGAAATCTTTGAGCAAGAATCTGGGAGAGGACTGGAAGAGAGGAGAGGGAAAATTTAGCCAAGGGGGACTGAGGAGATGCACAAGAAAGGGAAGCCTTGGTGGAGTTCTAGGTGGTCATGGAGAGAAAAAGTCCTGTGGAAAGTGAAATGCAGGCCTCTGTAGAGGCTAAGCAGGGGACAAGCGGTTGTGAATTAGACCTGCTGAAGGGCAGCTGGGCGCCGAGTCTTGTATGTGGAGCGAGCAGAACAGCTGCCCAAATTGTCCTGCCTTTTGGGACACTCTGCAGCCCAAACAGGAATACAACAAAATGTCTCCCTTAGCTCTACATCATGACACAGTGGTTGTTTCTGTCACTGCTAATGCCTCATGCAGGTCTGTAAAAAGGGTAAATATGGCTTAATTTTACCAATGAAAAGGTTTATAATTCAAGGATAGTATAGTACTAAAAGAAACCAGAGGGGAAGTGGGACTTGCTTCGTTTAAGAACGATTTTCACTTCCTCTTTTAATGAGCTGTTTTGCTTAATATAACAATACCTTCTTCACCCACATGTGTTGAAAAAGAAAGCTGTGAGGCTTCAATGAGGAAGAATCCCACCAATTGTACTTAGTGGGAAAAAATAAAAGCTGTAATGAAGATTGTTTATTTATTTATTTATTTTTTTAAAAGATTTTATTTATTTATTCGACAGAGATAGAGACAGCCAGCGAGAGAGGGAACACAAGCAGGGGGAGCGGGAGAGGAAGAAGCAGGCTCATAGCAGAGGAGCCTGATGTGGGGCTCGATCCCAGAACGCTGGGATCACGCCCTGAGCCGAAGGCAGACGCTTTAACCGCTGTGCCACCCAGGCGCCCTGAAGATTGTTTATTTTTAACATGTGGGTTGAGATCTTACTCTCTCCCCCTTTTCAAAGGCCAGATTAAATCCCAGGTCATATATGAAGCCTTCTTTAATACCAGCAATCCAAAATGACCTATCTGTTTGCCCACTTCCTTCCCTTCCATCCATTTATTCACCTAGCCATCCATTCATCCAACAAATATTTATTGAACCTATTAGTTACTGGGCATTGTGATAGGAGCAGAGGACTCAGTGCTGGATGAAAACATGCAATGCCTGCAGTCTAGATGAAAGCCCAAAATAAAAAAAAAATTAAAAAACAAATGCATAATTAGAAATATAAATAAATGCTCTGAAGGAAAAAAAAACATGGTGATATTGAAGCTTATAGAAGGTCTTGAACTTGACTTCTTCAGGCAGTCAGGGCAGGCGACTTGCGCTGGATTACCAGTGTACTAATTATACAAGCAGAATTTACCTAGAAAGAAAACAAGAATTAATGACTGCCTTTCTGCAAATGAGGCCCATTATTATAGAACATTATCATTTGTGTTGGCTTGTTTGTTTAAAAGAAAGGGCAAAATCTCAAATTGCTTTGAAGGGTTTGTAAACTGGTATTTAAAATAATTAGAAAGAAACATGAAAATGTTAGTTGGGAAAATTCCACAGAGATTAGCGTTCTTTACACAGGTCTGGCACAAACTTAAATATTTCTTGGCAGTGTCAGAGAGTGGAAGAAATAAATGCTAAAACATAGCACAGAACCTGCATTTGTATTGCAGTTCTTGTGACTATTAGCTGTGTGGCATTGCAAAAGTTATTTAACCTCTCTGAGCCAGAAAATCCACAGCTTAGAAGTGGTAATAAGAAGTGGTAATAATAACTCTGAAAAGTTATTGTGAATACTGAATGTGGGGCGCCCGGTGGCTCAGTCGGTTAAGCATCTGCCTTCAGCTCAGGTCATGATGCTTGGGTCCTGGGATTGAGCCCTGTATCAGGCTCCCTGCTCAGTGGGGTTCTGCTTCTCCCTCTCCCTCTGCCTGTCCCCTGCTTGTTCTCTCTCTCTCAAATAAATAAAATCTTTTTAAAAAGGATGTGAAAATACCTCCAACATTAAAATTGTTTAATGCCTGAGATGCGTGTAAAACATTCATCTGCTGAATGATCGTCTCAGTTACCTTACCTACCTGTCCTTGCTGGGCTCTTAAAGACTACTTTGTATGATTTTTTTTTTTCTTCAAAGACTTTGTGCATTGAAATATTTTTCTCAATGAAACCAGCTTAATTTATTCTATAATAATTCCCTTTGTGATTTGCAACAATCATGCACTTTAAACTACCAGTCAGAACTTCTGATAGGCACGATTGCAACTGTATTTATATATTTTTCAAATAAAAGAAAACAGATTTGCCTACACTATTTTCATGATCCTTTTTGTAATTCAAAATAAGTACCCCTCATGTGAACAGTGAAGCAGCTTTGGTCCGAATTCTTTTCCAGGAAAACCAAGGGCAAGAATGCTGAGCCAAGAGCAAGGTTGAAGGAGGTTGGACTGGAAATAGATGAGGTATGTGCCCCACCCCACCACACCAGTCTGGAGGGTACCAATGCACGAAGAACATCTAAATGCCTATTTTCAACCTGTGTTGATGAAGAAATGTGTATATATATGTAGACTCAAAACCATACTCTTTGTTGTTTCTGAGGTTTCCATTGATTCTACCGCTAAGTCATTGACTCACACGTGTGGTATGATTCTGTTGTTACATGAGATCTCATCTTCTGAAACTTGTCAGACTTAGTTTTCAGTGAGCTCTAAAACATAGGGTATTAAAATAGCATGGTCAAAAAAAATTCAAAATAGATTTATCCAAACATACTTTTTTGCTTATTTATTTTAGGTGAGTAAATATGACTTTAAACATAATTTATATACACTAAATCAAATTATAAAAATCATTTCAATAAATAAAAATGAAATAACTTTAAAAAAATAACACACTCAAGTCTACATTTCTGCCCCAGCTTTTTGTACACCTTAATTCCTGTCCTTAACTGCTAATATTTTACAAGCTGCCCTTCACAGAGCATTATGGAGTGCCTCGAGAAATTCTCATGATAGATGTGGAAGTAATATCTTAGGGAAAGAAAGTCCATAAAAATTATATCCACTCCCTCTGGCCCTGGCATGTTGATATCAGTGACCCTCTGCAATTACCAAGATTGTCAGTATGGCCTGGGGTTACTTTCCTCACTGTGAGCTGCTAGTTGAGTGTGTGCACTTGCCTAGGAGTAAGGATGGCAGAGGGCTGTTGTTGCCCAGGTCAAGGTGATTTAAGGGAGTCAGAGGCCCACTTATACATCCCTCCTGTCTGTCACAGAATTTAAAACTCCCACCAGTACAGAGTTTTCCCCTGTTCCACAGTCTCTAGAATTACTGTGTTTGGATGTACAAAGATATAGAAAAATATATAAAATCCATGTGTGATGTGATCTTCAACCATTACTGCTTCTTAATACTTTCATGAGTTAATGCTTCACATAAGTGATAGGGATTTGGAGAAGAGCCACTGCACACTTGATCAACTAATGAACTGCTTTCTTCTGAGATAAAGGGTAGTTGAGTGCAGAGGTTCTGGGATACTGGCTACATTTGGGGGTGGGAATACCAGGCAAGTTTAGGCAGCTTTGGGTAAAAAGATAACTTGAGGAAATAATGTCAAATTGTCTTCATACCGCTTCTGTGTTCTTCCCTTCTGGTCCCTGATTATCCTTTTTAATCTCTTATTTTCATCACTATGTCTACTTAATTCACAGCGTCTCTCATGGCGCTCTAGGCATTAGTGCATGCAATAGCTCAGCGCAATATTAAACTGAGGATACAGATACGTGAAAGGCAATTCTCTGCCTCAGAGGAGTTTACGTTATGCTTACTCTTATAACCATTTTTTTCACTTTCAAATCATGGACTAATATTGCCACCCACTTATTAATTTGCATTATTGTGCCTGCAAACCCCTGAAACCCAGTGTCATTCTAGGTACAGCATGCATTCCTTTATTAAAAAAAAAAAAACAACAACAGAGCTTTCCTATGCCAGGGACTTTTCTAGACTGTAGTGACAGAAAGATGATCTCAAAGAACTCAGAGACTATTGTGAAAGCCACAAAAATTAACCAACAGTCTTAGTACACCATGATAAGTGCTATCTTTAGTAGAAATGCAGGCTCATAGCTATGTGAACGGAGATGAGGAAGTCTGCATCTGCCCGAGGAGGTAAAGTGTGTCATCTGGAAGAAAGTCATGTTGAGCTAAGATTGAGGGGTAACAAAAGGTTTCATGGCTGTGGAAGTTCCTGGAAATGTTGGATACAAGACATACAAGATATTCACATCTTGATATGTGCATCTAGGCATGATCACTCTGGGAACCCTGTAAGGCATCATGAGAAAACAAGAAGCATCGTGATAAATTCTGAGCAACCAGAGGTCAGAGGGAGTTTTGATGCTTGGAAAACACTAAAAGTGAGAGAAAGCCCCAAGAAAGAGAGGTGGAAAGCTGATAACATAAACATACGTGCCCACTTCTTCTTAGTATTTTGTAAAGAATATATATGTGAGTATAAATAGCATTTCAAAGAGAGGAAATTTAGTAAGGGGATTGGTTACAAAGGTGTTGCAGGATTTTCAATAAGGGGGTTGGTTGCAAAAAGGAGTAGATAATTTTACTTAGAAGATCAGTTACGGCAGGAATCTATCCCCTTCTCTGCTGCAGGCAGAACCAAAGCGAGATGGGGCAGCCTAGAGTGCACAGTTACTGGGCCCCTGAGACTGCTGTCTGGGAAGTCAAGCTGTGTGAGCAGGAATCCAGGAAGGGATGCCCATCAGCCACTCGTACTGCAGGAGTCCCGCCAGAGGGCAGAACTAAAAGCTTCTCACTACATCTCACCTTCCCATCTAACAAAAAGCCAAGTGACAAGGGGGTCTGGAAGTTTCCAAAATATGTGTACAACTTTCCATTTACAGCGGTATAGAGGAGAATGTAGAAAAATGGCTGGGTTTGAGAGATAGGAGACACTCTCTGGTGACTACATGTCCTGACTTGGGAAATCTCTTGCCCTCAGTCCCTTCTTCCTCCACCACCAGCTCTCCATCCACAAAGAACAATATGGAGGACACACACATACTTGTTTTCATTTTCTTCCTCATTACCCACATAGACAGTCGTGTCTACTCTCAGGAAATGGGAAATCTCTCTGTGTCCTAGAAGTAAATCAGAGGAAGTGTGAACAAATAGGAGAGATGCAGGTTCAGGAGTGAGCCTTTAAAAACAACCAGAGAAGGTTAGTAGTAATTATCTCAGGGAAATAATAGTCTCCTCCATTCCCAATCCATTCTTTACCAACACAAAGAAAAGAACATATCCACTTATTTTATACATTTATGCTTTCCTCTTAATATTTTTAGGTCAGCATATCTGCTTCACTCCCACTGTTACAGATGTAAGTAGAAACTAAGTTGTGTTTTTACAACCTAGTTTCCGATAATGAAATGTGACAAAGCTAACTCCAATAAGCAGCTATTCATGTTGTTCAAATATGCTCTATTGTACATATTTGGACAGAAAAATAAGATGCTTCTGTTTCAAAAGGAGATTAAATAGCTAAAGATTAGAGAACAATGACAACTAGAAAACTCAATAGAAGAATAAAAATAGATACATAGCCAAAGAAAGAAATTTGGGTTTTCAGTTTAATTTATGGAAGAGTTCTGATTTTAATAGAAAAAAATAATTACATTTGTTGCTTTAAGAGATTAATATAAAAATGAAAAGGAGTTAAAGTAAACACAGTAAAAACAAATTATATGCTTTTGCTTTTACATTTCTTTTTCCTTTGTGCAACCTTGAATTTTTAAAGGTACCATACACTAGTGGTGGTGGTATTCTTTTGGTTACATGTTAAATGGTAATTAGTGTCACTTGACTGGAAATTTAGGATAAGACATCAGGAAATGCCAGGACTTGAGAACATAAAACAAATTCATACCCTTCAATTAATTTGCAAAGTTATAAAAGCATCCTGTAACTACTGGATATCTGGAGGCAATTTTCATGGCATGGGCTCCTAATAGATACATTTTTTGGAAGGATTTCACCATAATCTCATCTCTAAGATGATTCCATCTAATAAGAAAGTCCTGCAGACTTTTTCCCTAGTTGTTTCCTCTTGCTAGAATGCTTTCCCCAAGGGATTTCCTCTCTCTTCGAGTGTGGCCACCGGAAGTGCCTCACTCACTTTATAATTGCAGCTGACACTTTCCTAAGGCAGCCAATATCTTAAGACATCAATTAACCAAAAATGGCAACTCTGATAGATAATTTTTTATAGATGTAACAGTAATATATTTACATGGTTCAATATTCAAAAGATAGAAGAGAAGATACAGTGAAGTTTTCCTTTTTGTTCCCTTCCATACTTCCCACTCTCACTCTCGATGCCAGCAAAGGCGGTGAGATCCACAGACATGACCTACAGTTAGTGGTGGATCACTCCACAGGGTGGGGCCCACAGCCGGTTCCTCTGTTAATAACAATGTGGAGAGTTTACACTATTACAGGACACATGCTCCTGAGGCATGTTACACAGTTTAATGGACCATGATATTTCATTTTCTATCTCATATGGATAATTACTTTAAAGAAATCCCTGGAGCACCAAAACATTAGTTGTGATATAGAGTGAGTGTTATTTCTTTGGAGAGCAGTGATCAATTCTTTAATGCTTGTGGGGAGCACCTCATGGAGAAGAACACCCATGACTATTTGTATTTTGTTTAATGGTTGTATTAGTCAAGACTATACAGAGAAACGGAAAATATATGTGTGTGCATAATAAATCTGTTTACATATATGCACACACATATGTAAACAGATTTATTATAAGGAATTGGCTTACATGATTATGAAGGCTGAGAAGTCATGGGATCTGCCTTCTGCAAGCTGGAGACCCAGGAAGGCAGGTGGTGTATAGTTCAAGACCTGAGATCCAGAGAGCTGATGGTGTAGATTCTTGTCAGGGTCTGAAAACTGAGAAGGAGAAGTGCCAAAGGTAGGAGATCTTTATGCAGTTCAAACACTGAGGCACAGACAACAGGAATCCACCCTTCTTTCACCCTTTTGTTCTGTTCAGGCCCTCTAACGATTGGGTGTTACCCATGTACATGGGCAGGGCCGTTTGTTTTATTCAATTCAGTAACTCAAATGCTAATATTTTTGGGAAACCACCTCACAGACACACGCAGGATAATGTTTCACCAGCCATATGGGCATCCTCTGGTCCAGTCAAGTTGACATAAAATTAGCCATCACAATGGTCAGTTTATTAAACTTACATATGTAACAAATGAAACATAAACAACACATGAATAATTAAATTTCCTTTCTATGTAAATGGGAAATAGGAATTTACTGTGACTCATTTTTGTGAATACTTCAAACCCTCTAAAAAGGCAAAACTTACACATAAACTTAGCAGATTTATTGTTCTACTAACATGTAGAACTAGTCTATAGTTTCAGTAACGTGCGCTTAATTAATTCCTTTATTGCTTCCCACCTGATGTTAGTGCCTTCCAGGGATATATCTATGCTAATTTTGATAAATAAATAGAGCTGTAGTAGTATTTATTTTGATAACTTCTTGCAGTTGGAGTAGTCTTAGTAGATGTACAAGTCATAGAACGTCTTCTCAGACCAGCCAAGGATTTTCATTAGGAACAGACAGGACAGACAATTTGACTGCTTTCCCCAAAGTGAGCGCTCTGTTAGTGGACACATTTTATTTGTTATTTCACTAACTCTAAGTCCTCATTTCTTGTGTTGATATTATTATTGGCATTATTTTGTCTCCTGGTGTCTTCCCCCAGCCATAATGTATTTTAGATAATCGCTTAGCTAGCACTTCATACGTCACTGTCTTGTTGTTATATTTCTGTCACTCTGCTATGACCCAGTCTGTCAGCATTATTATAAACAGATGTATTCCTTATTACAATTTTATTGTTATCAGTGGTGCTATCTAGGAGCTTCACTTTCTGGCCGTGAGGGGCTAACTGGAGGTAGTTCGTTCTCCTCATAAAGAACGTTGATTTGTTATTTATTATCCTGAAACAGTGATGATTTCCTTCTCTACCTGGCCTTGTGTGTGGCCACTGACACCGACTACCTGTTGAACTCCCTTTCCATCTGATTTTTGTATTGGATCACTTGGAATGCTCATTCCTTCATAGTTTTGTCTTAGATTCCATATTTTCCCCAGAACTTCTTGGCTTTCTCCAGGCTTCTTTTCTTTATTCTTTTCCCTATGCACAGATGGAAGCAAGAGCATATCTATTTTTTATAAACAGACATAGAGCAGCTATATAAAAATACAGAAAACTGAACACCTTTATATATAGTAGTGTTAAAAAACAAAAATTCAACTGAGTAGATGTGAAGATCTCATTGGCTTTATTAAGCAATTCATGAATTGGACACCATCCCAGCTAGCAAGTAGAGGGGAGCTCCAAGGAGTTGAACCAAATGGAAGGTTTTTATAGGAAGGAGGGTGGGGCAAGGAAGTTATTATCAACAAAGGAAAAGAAAGGATTATTCCAGGCAAGGTTACCTTCCCCTAGGGGGAAGGGTAGAGAGTCTCATTAGATAGATCACCTCATCTTCCTTTTTGGGAATGTTTAGGGCCCATGTGACAGATTACCTCATTGGTGCTGACCAGAAAATCCCTGACTGACCAGCTAAGACTACACTTCTGGGGAGAGGTTGAAACTGCAGTTAAGTTAGGTATTAAGCCCCTGTTTGGTAACTTGGCTTCCGTGGCTCCTTTCCAAAATAGGCGGGCCTGTTTTGTTTTGTTTTCTTTTTTTTTTTTAACAGTAGTAACTTTTTTGTGTGTGTTAAAGTCATTGTAAATTTAAACATACTCTATTATATTCACCCTTTTTTTGCACTGCTAGTATTTTTAAAAATATATGCAAACTGTTCTCTGTGGAATGGTATTAGGAACTCACTGCTTTACACAGCAAACATTGTTCAAATTAACACAGTAATTATTATTTTTGTTGTTGTTGTTTAAAGTTCAAATGATCACAACCTTACTGATGAAACACTTTCGTGCAGGTTTGTCCTTTCAGCACTGCCTGCTTCTTGGTAAAAATTGGGCATATTCTGATATTTCTCTCTCCTAAGACATGAAATTCATTGCCTTCTGCAATACCCCTTGCCTCTTACTTAAGGGCAATATGAGAATAAAAAATCTCGTTGCTAGGATTGCACAAGAGTGTTGGGGGTGGGCAAAAATGTTCCTTCTGCGTTCGATTCATTTTCATTAGTAACAGAGGTAAAATAAATGTGTGTGTCTATGTGTGTGTGTGTATATAGGTACACACATGTATATATATACACACATTTTAAGGCGTGAATTCACTCTGATTTTTCTAATTTAATCATATGAAATTTCATCAGTGACTAAGACTTCCTCTACGTGAACAGAAATGACATTTTTTTTAAAAAGTGTATTTATTTGAGAGAGAAAGAGTGAGCGAAAGAGAGCACAAGCCAAGGGGAGAGGCAGAGGGGGAGGGAGAGGCAGACTTCCCGCTGAGCACCCCAGAAAGCTTCAAATCTATACAAAAGAAGGGAAAAAAGGATAATGAACTCTATGAACCCATCACCTAGTTTCCATACATTTTTTTAAAGATAACTTAAGCAAATGGCCACTCCTGTTTAAACTGACTTTTAACCCCAACTCCTTGCCCATCATACCTGTCACTCCCCATCTCTGCTACTTGCCTCTCTGTGACCTCCAGAATCACTGACAGAAAATAGAGAACTCAGAAAGACAAGAATGAGTATGGTGGTTTGGATGCAACTAGAAACTGGCTGAACGAGACTCCCTGCCTTGCAGTAAGCTTATACCATTGGGGCGCCTGGGTGGCTCAGTTAGTTGAGTAACTGACTCTTAGTTTCTTTTCAGGGTCCTGAGATAGAGCCCCAAGTTTGGGCTCCCCACTCAGTACAGAGTCTGCTTGGGATTCTCTCTTCTCCCTCTCCCTCTGCCCCTTCCCCACCCCCACAGCATGTGCTCTCTCGCTCTCTCAAATCAATCAATCAGTCAGTCTTCAAAAAAAATAATAAAAGCTTATACCATAGTATTGAGATAATGAAAAAAGATTTGAAGAAAACTGTAAGGGACTCAGGACATATTTTATCACCAAAAACATTCTGTCCAAAACTGTAGGTTTTTAGGTAGATTTTAGAGATTTTCCTAATGATTTAGAAGTGTCTTGACACAGAGAACTATTACTGCACTGTTGACAACCCTTTGAGAAGATATTAGTAACTCTGCTTTATGTCGATGAGAAAACTGAGGTGTAGCAAAGTTAAATAATTGAGAAGGATCAGCGCCAGCGCTTAAATTCAGGTGTGTGTGGTTTCAAAGCTCATGCCCTTAATTAACCAGTGAAGTTGCTTTCTCTTGCTGTACCAAGAAGAGTTTGTGTGAGTTTTTTTGTCTGTTTGTTTGTTTTTTTAGTACATGATCACTTGAAAAACCAGAACAGGCATCTGGGAGAAGACTTGCGATTCCCTCCTAATGGAACCTTGTAGTAAATGCAGAAGCGAGAGTAAGCCGCGTGCAGGTGGTGGAGAGAAAACCACTGAGTTGTAGTTCATTTTGAAAAGTGAAACAGATGTATAAGAAACTAATCAGGATAATGGCACAGCCTCATCAACTTTTAGCAAGGATTTTTTTTTTTTACATTATATCAATAGTGGGTTTTTACATTAAATATTTAAATGGTGTGTTCTAACCACATTTTCATTATATTGATGACCTCAATCCATTTTCCAACCAGTCTAGCAAAGTTTAGGCTCAGCCAAATGCACTGACTCTGTAGCTAATGATCTGTACATTTCAATGGGGCAAGAAAAATCCCTTTACCTTTCACCTTCCCTTTACTTCTTCCTTCCCCAATTTGCTCCCTGTCAAGTTGCCAGAGATGTTCAAATGCCACAACTGGCTGTTTGAGGTCCTCTCAAATGTAGATTTTTCTCTCTTGGTGACAAGCGAACACATTAATTTGTACAAAGAAGTTGGCATTTGGTCTAGAAGCGAGAGATGGGAAAGATACCAAGAAAAAGGTGCCAAGACAGGGAGAGAGGGAGGAATAAGATGAGCCATGCTAAATGGGAATATAAAATTGTTTCCATCATTTTATAATTTCGCCCAAGATATTTTGGCACGGCAGTAAAATAGCACACTTTCACTCTTCTTTCAAGCCTTAAAGCTACTGAAGGTCACTTTTTAGGTAGGAAACAGAGTACCCAGAAAGGAGGAGGAAAGACACAACAAGCATGGGGCTAGAAAATTACTAAGCATATGGTGGATAAATGAAGATTCCTAGAGGAAGAACAGACAACTTTTTTTTTTTTTTTTGAGAGAAAAAGAGAGCGAGCATGAGCAGGGGGAGGGGCGGAGGGAGAGGGAGAGAGAGACTCTCCAGCCCACGCAGCACTGAGCACAAGCCCTACAGGGGATTCAGTCTCAGGATCCTGAGAAGTATCCCTGAGATCATGACCTGAGCAGAAATCAAGAGTCAGACGCTTAACCAATTGAGCCACTCAGGTGCCCTGAACAGACAGATTTTATAATTAAGTGATGCCATTAGTTCAATTAAAAGAAATGTGGAAAATTTTAAGAATCTGTCTGAAAGGAACTATGAAAACGTTTCTAGTTCCAGCAGAAAGCATAGAAAGCAATAAATAAATTAATTAATTAAGAGTGCTTCACATATGACTTAACAATTTTATTCTGAGAAGATGTTAATGGAGATTCTCTACCATGTGAAGACTTTTTAAAATTCCTGTTATAATATTGCCTCCTGAGGGCTTTGCATTATCATTTCTTGCTTGGTGTCTGAAGTGTAAAAGAGAATATTCTGAGATATGGTAGGTAAAAATCCACTATCACTTAACATGGGAGTTCACTATGTGATATCCAAGTAAATCTAAAACTAGCAATAAGAATCTTTAAAATATGAATTCTATAGAACTGTTAAAATTATAGATGTTAAAATTAGTGTAATTTGAAAGAATACTATCAACAAGTTACAGCATCTGTTATGAAGAAAGCATGCTTTGAATCTGCTGGCACTATATTTCCTACTGAACACATCAAGTAATGAGTTTGTCAAGTTTAAAAGCCTGAGTTGTGTGTTAAAATGTCATTCAATGATACTTTGGCTCTGGAAGAAGTATTTGACTTTTAAGCAGTATACTGTAGCAAATTCAGATTTTTGAAACTTCAGCTTTATAGCAAAGACAGCTTGTGAACATTACTGTTCACTTTTGAGCTCATATTCCCCTAGGGAGGTAAATAGATAATATTCAGAGGTGAATAAAGGTGCTATAGACATTCACATACAGGTCTTCCTATGGGCATATGTTTTCATTTACCTTCAGCAAACATCTAGGAGTGAGAGTATTGAGTCTTAGAGTAAATAGATATTTAACTTTATAGGAAACTGCCTGACGATTTTCAATGGTAGCTGTACCCTTGTGCATTCCTGCAGGGCATGAGTTCTAGCTGTTCCTCAGCACCCCCTCCTCCCCCNTCTTTTCATTGTATCCGTTCTGGCAGGTGACTTGTTACTCTAATTTGCATTTCTTGAGTGACTCTCAGTGTTGAAAAACTTTTCATATGCTTATTAGTCATCCATATATTTTCTCTACTTCTTGCCATTTCTTAGTGGGATTTTTATCTTTTTTTTTGAGTTGTAAGAGTATTTTATATCATCTGGATACATGCCCTATACCAGGTTTATTCCAATTCTTTTCTCCAACCCTGTGGCTTGTCTTCAAAGGCTCAGCTTTTCTTTCTGTATAAAAAATTACAAACTGTGTTCCACAGAGCATCAGAATTCTGCAGAACCACCTGGAACTGCTGAGGTGAGTAAGGCACTGACAAGTTCTGCTATCTATTTAATATTTTTAATGTTGAGGTACTGCATTACATTTTGCTTTAGCAAAACATTTTATTTTATTTTATTTATTTTTTTTTAAGATTTTTATTTATTTATTTGACAGAGATAGAGACAGCCAGCGAGAGGGGGGACACAAGCAGGGGAGTGGGAGAGGAAGAAGCAGGCTCCCAGCGGAGGAGCCCTGATGTGGGGCTCGATCCCATAATGCTGGGATCACGCCCTGAGCTGAAGGCAGACGCTTAACCGCTGTGCCACCCAGGCGCCCCCATAGCAAAACATTTTAAATTATCACTACAGCATAGCAGGTTGTGGTAATGTTTAAGTAGTAGTTTCAACTACAATCTGCTTTTCCAAACTTTTATTAAAGCAGTGATGTGAGCCTGTAGGCAGTATACGTAATGGGGTTGTCTTAAGACCTTAGGGGTCTTTTGACATTCTTAGGTTTCATGGTGTCCCCACAGTATTCTAAACGTTTAAAAACTACCCAGATATCACATGAAATATATTTACATTTTTACATTCACTTGCTTCTTTATGTTAGTATGGACTCACAGATATTTATTTTATACTTTGGGTTATAATCTAATGCTATTTATTTTATTTCTCAAATTGTCTTAGTTTTGGCCACTTGGAGCTCTTTAAGTTGACTCCTGTGTTCCTAAACATATTTTTCTCATTAAAAAAATCGAAATGGATCTTATAATTTTGCCTTTTGAAATTATTTGGGTACAGATAATGCATTTAATTGACATTTGGCTATAATTCTCAGCAATACCGAGGTATATTCAAGAATTCTTGCAAAGGGAAGAATTCTTACAAATTGCTTTCAAATGTAATAAAAGTTTTGTGATGATTAATAGAATAAGTAAATGTAAATTATATTTAGTTAGCACTTACTAATTCTGACTTTGAGTTTTATTTCGTGCACTTTAGAGTCAATACTTCCTTTTTGGGTTGTTTGTCTAAGGTCCTGGTTCCTGGAACAGCTCACAAGACCTAAACTCTGTACCTCAAGAAAAGCGTGCAGGAGGAAATAATCCATTCCTTGTAAATGCTTCTGCCGTGTAAGTGTCAGGGTAGCACCAGTAACTTCCCAGGTGTCTGCATTAAGATGGTACTTCTGCTGCTGTTTGCTCCTGTCTCCTGTTCGCTTTTTCCTGTCTCCTGTTCGCTTTTTCTGCGGCAAGGCTGAGCAGAAGAAAGTAACAGCTGTGATTAACATCAGATTCAGGAAAGAGAAAAGGGAATAAGTTGTAATGGAAAAGCCCACATAGTTACCACAGGAAATAGGCATCCGGGGGCAGGGGTGTTACAAGTAGAAATGAAAAGGGACTCACTCCACCAATGGGTTCCTGGAAGTGTTAGCTGAGCAGATTCCAAAAGCTAAGAGGTCTCACACCCACAGTGGATAAGAGCAGTAACTGCTAGTTCCCTCCTCTCATGTACCCCGCTAGTAACATGAAAACAGACAGAAACCATAGCAGATGAATACCCAGTAGGAACTGACTTTGGTAACACAAGTCTCTCATGTCACAGATTTCAACAGCCTAATGTAATACAGCATCTTGTTCCATACCACTCACAACAATTAAAAAAGAGAGACAAAGAGAGAGAGATTTATAAAAATACGGATTTCTCTCTTCCATTCTAAAAGGTTTGGATTCGGTTTGGGAAGCATCCCAGAAATCAGTACTTTTAAGTCTCCCAGGGACTTTTAGTAAGCAGTCAAATATTTAGGCTGATTTTCCATCTGTGTTACAACATTTTATATGGAATTTGAATCACATGTGGGAATTGGTGAGTCTCTTGGATTGAATATGATTTGTTGTTCATTGGAAGGGTACATGCTAAGAATTTGCTGCTTACTTTGGATGAATAAAAGGGTAAAGGAATCAGGACCTTAAATTCTAATCTAATAGCTCATGTATTATGGGCAGGACTGGGTTATATAATTTGCAGGGTTCTGTGGCAAAGGAAGATGCAGAGACTTGTTCAAAAATGATTGTGAATTTTAAGGCAGCAGAAGCAGAATATTAAATCTAGTGTGGGGACCCTTCAAAGCATGCAGCCCTGCGTGACTGCATGGATGACGCAGCCGTGCATTGCCCGGCCATGGGATTAAGACTCTGGTAAAATGCATTTTATGAAAGAAGTCCTCAGCTTCAAAAATAGAACTGCTGGCAGAATTAAGGTTAGACTTAATCATTTAGCAGAAATAGGGTAAAATGCTGACCATTATCATTAGCTAAGCATTTTCTTCTGTAGTAATGCAATATCTATCAGGGTAGAGTGCCTGGGCGGCTCAATCGTTCAAGCGTCTGCCTTTGGCTCAGGTCATGATCCCAGGGTCCTGGGACTGAGCCCGGATCATCATGGAGCTCCTTGCTCACCGGGGAAACTGCTTCTCCTTCTGCCTGCTACTCTCCCTGCTTGTGCTCTTTCTCTCTCTGTGTCAAATAAATAAATGAAATCTTTAAAAAAAAGATTTGAAGCTTTCCATTATATGTAATATATCCATAGGCATGTATGCATACATATATGCATGCACATGTGTGTATGTATGTATATGTACAAGAAAGATAGAAATGGACTGCGCCTACATGTCAACAAAGGGGAGAAATGGAAAAAATCGGGTGATAATCATTAGTAAACATTAATTTTTTTCCTTGCCCAAGTTGTGCATTGATTAAGGAAGTCAGAAGAGCAAGAAAAATGGAAAACAAAGTTATTTATTTATTATATATTGCTTATATTATTTATTATTTAATTTATTATGTTATCTATTACTGATATTTGTCAGTTTGGAGTGCACTTGCTAATGCTGCATCTGTAGTCTGGAAGGTTTACTGCGAGCCACAGGCAAACTTGGATATTCACATCCTTTCCTTTTGGGAGTTGTCCTTGTACAACATTGGGCTTGGAGCAAAGTAAAGTGAGTGTGTCTCTGAGAGCAACTGTGTCATAAAAGAAGAAAGGGAAGGAAAGGACCATGGACATTCACGCCCAGTTCCTCTTTCCAGGCTCACCAATATCTCTGGAAAAGTGAGCAAGAGGGTGGCAGAGAAGAGCTAAGAAATGTCCCACATGGAAGGGAGTAGTATGAGTGGGATATAAGGGTGCCTTCTTAAATGACCACTGGAACATTTTACTTGGGAAGTCAATCACTATTGACTAATAAACTCTTTGTAGTTCTACCCATCAGTTTTTGTTATTAAGATTAGATTCTTTATTATGCCTCCGTCTGAAGACTCTTCTGTTGACCCCATCCAAGGTAGCTTGAGTCTTGAGGTTTTGTTTAACATCATGAAGATAGAATATGGAAGAATTATGGCCTAAAAGTAGAAGGTGCCCCCGAAAGTACATTTTCTTGGGCCCAGTTAGAAGCTGGATTTAATTATTGGTTCAGGCTGATTCTTTGATGCTTCAGAGGAAGATTGTTCTTTTACATTGATTGTGGTTCTTGGGAGAGTGCTTAAAATTCCAAAAGATATTTCTGGCATTCAGATTTGCCCAGCTATCATTATTTTAGCATATATTTTCAAAATTACTGATCATTTTGACATTTGCCTTTAATATGCTCCCCCAAAGATTCAGTAGGTATGGTTAGGAATTGAGGAATACACTTTTTCTTCACAGACATGCTTGGCCATTTTATGACTGTTTTGTCCTGTGATACTGCATTGGCTTCTAATATCCACCATTGTCACATCAAGAGATATTACTTTCCTTCAAGCTCTTATGGACCTATATTTGTACCTCTTTTGTGGTATTTATTCCATAGCTTGTCTTGTCTTTACTGGGGACTGTTCTTGCCAATCCTGCAAAAAAGTAAGTTCCCAGAGAGCTGGGAATATAGCTACGTCTGCTCCTTTTTATCACGGCACCTGGTATAGAGTATTTGATAAATGTTTTCCGAATGGACAAATAATCACATGGCAAAAAACAAATAGAATTTCCTGGGTTTTTTTAAAACATTCCAGATTATTTGTTGTGCTTTTCTCTTCCTCTTATTCTTTCCTACACGCATCTTTCTGTGACCAAAAGTCCTCTGCCTTTGCATATTCTTTTCTGATATATTCTTTATTGACTAGTATGTGATTCTCTTCCATCTATTTCTATATTCCCTAATCTCCAGATTTTCTAGGCTTAAAATATAACAACCAAAAGATGAGAACATTGGGCAGAGAAAATAGACTGAGTTAAAATCCTCTTTGGATTTCTTAAAAACACTTGCTTTACCAAAAAGAATAATATGCTAAGTATTTTTTAATCAAATACTATAAAAGAGCATGTAGTATAAAGACAAATAATATGGCCCCAAATGTTACTAGCCCCATTACCACCCTCTCCTCTTGCAGTCACTTTTGATGGTTTTTAGATCTTTTTGTAAATAACTACTATATTTCTACATAGGATATTTACACTAGAATTCATTGGTCTTCATATGATTGGTGAGGTGTTATCCCACTTGGGCTGACACTCATATCATATTCTCTGTGCCTTTCACACATAGATGTATTTTCTATTGATTACAACTGGAACATTAAATAACATGCTTTAACCTTTATTTCATCACCTATAAATGGTTTCTCTCTCTCTTTCTATCTTTTTTTTAAATTTATTTATTTGACAGAGAGCACAAGCAGGCAGAGTAGCAGGGAGAGGGAGAGGGAGAAGCAGGTGCCCCACCAAGCAAGGAGCCCGATAAGGGGCTTGATCCCAGGACCCTGGGATAATGACCTGAGCCAAAGGCAGTTGCTTAACCAATGCCAATTTAGGCGTCCCTGAATGGTTTCTCTTAACATTTTTAAAATTAAGTACCTGCTATGGACTGATCATTTTGGGCCCCCACCCCACACCCAAATTCATATGTTGAAACTTAATCCCCAAATGTGATGGTAGGTGGAGACTTTAGGAGGAGATTAGGCATGCAGGTAGGGCCATCACGAATGGGATAAGTATTTAAAAGATGCCCCAGAGAGCTCCTTCACTCCTGCTGCCAAGTGAGGCCATGGCAAGAGATGGCTGTCTATGAATCAGGAAGCAGGTCCTCACCAGACACAGAATCTGCCGCTTTCCCAGCTTCCAGAACTGTGAGAGAACATTTCTGTTATTTATAAACTACTTAGTCTATGGTATTCTGTTATAGTAGCCCAAATGGATTAAAATAGCCCCTACTTCACCATCATCTGGGCACCTTTGTTCAGTGCACAAACTGTACAACCATACACTGAGCCCTGACTTTATTCTTCCTTTCCTCCTATCTGTTTTCCTTTCCCACTATTATCAAATGTACTTTACTTTCAACCTTTTACATTCTATTTTGTAACGTAATTACATGTACTTTGTATGTAGGTTGAATACTATGCCTGTATATTATTCTTTGTAGAAAAAAAGTTATGATTACACTTCCTTTCATTGTATAGCTTTTTTAAAGGTATTTATTTATTTATTTATTTGTTTGTTTGTTTATTTAGAAAGAGTGCAAGCTGGGGGAAGGACAGAGGGAGAGGGAGGGAGAGAATCCCAAGCAGACTGTGCACTGAACGCAGAGCCCGATGTGGGGCTCAATCTCAACTCCCCTGAGATGATGACCTGAGCTGAAATCAAGAGTTAGATGCTTAACTGACTGAGCCATCCAGGTGCCCTGCTTTTTCTTTTTCTGAAATTGCCATTTCTCCTTTTTATTCTCTTCCTCTCTCTCTCTCTGTCCCTCATCTTCTCCCTCTTCCTCTCCCTGTCTCTCTCTCTCTCTGTTTCTCCCTCCCCCTTATTTGGAACATTCCTTCCCTTATTTGAAGATAGATTATTTAATCTTGGCATCTTCTGCATGTAGGGATTTTCTAATTATTTTCTTGGGTTGAGTCCTGACCTCACTGTCTTCTAGCATCCAGTAGGTAGATGAGATGTTGATTCTTAGATTCTTGTCAGTTTTTTTCCTGTCTTGCTCCGTCATCATACTCTACCATCAGTAGAAATTTTGACATGTTCTCTTTCTCCTTATTGCTCTAACAGTTCACAACAGTTGCCTAGATATTGTTCTTTTTAAAATCAGGTTTTATGGGGGCGCCTGGGTGGCACAGCGGTTAAGCGTCTGCCTTCGGCTCAGGGCGTGATCCTGGCATTATGGGATCGAGTCCCACATCACTCTTCTGCTATGAGCCCTGCTTCTTCCTCTCCCACTCCCCCTGCTTGTGTTCCTTCTCTCTCTGGCTGTCTCTCTGTCAAATAAATAAATAAAATCTTTAAAAAAAAATTAAAAAAAAATCAGGTTTTATGGTATTCTAGTAAGCTTTTTTCACATGAAATCTTGTATCTTCTTTCAGCTTGGAAACTTAGCTTTTAAAATATACTTGCTGATTTCTTCACCTCCATTTTCTCTGTTCTTTCTTTCTGAAACTAAGGCAGAGATTAAATTGTTTGGTTGCAGGTCTTACTTTATGTTTATCTTCACATTTTTAGCTTCTTTTATTTAGATACTGTAATAGGTTATAGAACAAAACAGTGTGGATTCAGATCTTGCCTCCCCAACTTATTATCCGTGTGATTGCATAGGAATTTCTGAAACTTTCTTGCTTACATTTCCTCACCTATAGGATGGATAATAGTGATATCTACTTGTAAGGTTGTTTTGAGGACTAAATGACTTAATTCATTAGCACAGTGGCCATTACACAGACTAAATATTTTTAAAATGTTAGGTATTCTTTTTGGAAATTGCATAGCAGCTAAGTTCATTACACTCTAGAGCTAGACTGAATGGGTTTAATCCCAATTCATTAGCTAACTAACCTTGGACAAGTTGCCTAATCTCTGTATCCTTCAACTATAGAAAAAGGCATTATACCATTACATACGTCATAGGCGTGTATTAATTAAAATGCTTAGGATAGAGTTCCTGGCTATTTGGAAGAGTTCCTTGACTTCGTCTTTCAAAGTGAGAATAACTTTTATATTTTGTCAATCATGTTTTTAATATCCAAGACCAGTTTCATGTTCTCTCCTAGTTTCTTTTTCATAGCAGCCTGTTTATGGTTTGTGGATACACTATCATCTCAATTAATTTGACATTTTATTCCCAGAATAATCTTAATTTTTTTCTACTTGATCTTCAAAATGTGTTTATGTTTTTCTTTTGTTTTCATTTAGAAGTCTTTCCTAAAAGACCTGGTGAACGTCAATAGGCTACAGTTGACCGTCAAACAACAGTGGTTTGAACTATGTGGGTCCATTTATACATGAATACTTTTTGATAAATGCAACACAGTGCTGTAAATGTATCTTCTCTTCCTTATGATTTTCCAAATAACATTTTCTTTTCTCTTGATTATTTTATTGTAATAATACAGTATATATTATGCATAACATGCAAAATGTGTTACTTGATTGTTTATGTTATTAATAAGGTTTCCAATCAACAGTTAGGGAGCATCAAAACTTATATATGTATTTCTGACTTTATGGGGCATCAGTGCCCTAAACCCTGTGTGGTTCAAGAGTCAACTGTATTTTATATTTATATGAACAAGGTCATATAAAGTCTAACTTGGGCATTTGTGAACTAAGTGGTATAGTTAATAGTTTCTATTGCTTTGGCAGGGGGGTAGGTAAGAAGTTGATCATTATGTTGGATGGCCCCTAAATTTGAGGAATCAGTGAGCTTTGCTTTGGTGTGACAATATTCAGACTGGCTTCCCTGATTGTCCCAGACAGTTTTTCTTTAGGGAAGAGCCCTTATGTTTCAGGGATAAACCCTCAGGGACAAATGCCGGTCTTCTCGCCGTCAGGTCCAGTGGGGTAGGGAAGTCAGCTCTTCTGTGTTAAGACTTTCTATTAATTTCCCTTTTCTCACTCCCTCCGTTTGGCCCTGAGTGTGAAGGCTTGCAGAGACTCCACTGAGCAGGTTGTCTGCTTTTTCAGCAGCTGCACACATACGGCATGAATTCTGGGCATGGCCTCCTCCCACTTAGCCTGAATAGTAAACATCATCTTTAACCTTCTTCCTTCCAGAATCTTAGTGGAATTTCTTTTCTACTGATAGTCTCTCTCCCATTCTGTTTGTTGTTACAGGCAAATACATTTTTTATTCCTCCCTACAGATTTAATATGGATTTGTGAGGGAGAAGAGATAAATACAGATGCCCAGTCAGCCATCTTTAATGACCACTGTTGGAGATGCCTCAGCCTCATTTTGACACATTTTGGTTTTAATGACTTAGTCCCACATCACTGTCAGATATAAAGTGTGATATATGAAGAGGGCTATTTAACTATAAAGGCATTTGTCCTGAGTTTATAAATACTGAGGAGTATGGTGGCCCCTCTCTGCCTCTTGATACCTATAGCTCACGCCTTCCATGTGTCAGGAGGCTCTCCCTTGTTGGATGTATACTTTATTCAGTCTCCTTTTGATTATCGTAGTATTCCCAACAAGATATAACTTGGGGAATATTGGTAATATGCACATTTTTCTGTTGGTTGACATTATTTCTCCTCTTCCTTCCCCAGAGCCCTATCTATTCTCTTATGCCAGTGACATGGGCCAGCTAACAAGGAACTTTCTAGAAGCACCATTCCACACAAGGAACAGAGCTAGCTCTGAGAAACTCATTTGATTTTTTATAAATCTCCTACTGGGAAAAAATGCTTTGGATATTCTTTATGTGTGATGCCTAGGAAATAGAGTGGAGAAGAGGATAGACATGGTTCCTTTCATCTTATATCTGAGTTCTGTAGGATTCTCATTAGTCTAAACCAATCTTGTTCTTATCAGCTTTTCTGACTTGAGCATCCATCTGTGGAGTGTACTTCCGATCCTACCTAATATTCTGAAGGGAAATAGGAGTCAGTAAGAACCACACAGGAGAAAGCTTGGATGAACTTTGCTGCTCCCTGCCAAAGACTATGTTACTCCCTCTCTTTTGTTTCCTTAGGGGCTCTCTGAGTATGTGTGTGTGTGTTGGGTGGGGGAGGATGTTGACGAAAGGTGAGATTACTGTGTAACCAAACGTCTTTAAAAGGTTTTTTTTTTTTTTTCACCTACTCAGCATTTTAAGTTGGACATGAGAGGAAAGTAGAATTACATTTCCTGGAACACTGTATATTAACCACCTCTCTTATTTTCATCAGGGACCCACTTATGGTACTAACTAAATAACACATACAAATAAAGTCAAGAAGTACCACTATCATTGTTTTTCTGTTACAGATCCCACTTACCTTTTAGTTGCTCCAAATCTCCCTAACTATTACAAAAAGAGGGCAGCCTTAGAACTGTCACAATTTAGATTCTGGGCATAAAACTCTTTAGATGACATAGCAGTTTCTTTCTTTCTTTTTTTTTTTTCCTCCTAATGAGACTGACGGCCACTAGAGGCCCTCCAAGTCCAGAGCTCAGCAATGGAACTGGAATGTTAAATAGCTCTCAGCAGCATCACCAGCTGAGAGGTAACTGTGGGGTGATGAGTCCCTCTGAAAGCACAGATCTGCCAGTCATGCCCACAGCTGGCATATCAAACACCTGCAGTCTGTTCCACAGCCTGTGTAGGTTTCTCTTCTGAAAAGTACTGTATCAGGCCAACAATTGTTTCTGGGTTCATCCATTCACTTTTTATTCCTTTCTAGAACTTTTCTCTTACAATTATTGTGCTTCAAAACAGACTCTCGGGGCGCCTGGGTGGCACAGCGGTTAAGCGTCTGCCTTTGGCTCAGGGCGTGATCCCAGCGTTATGGGATCGAGCCACATCAGGCTCCTCCGCTATGAGCCTGCTTCTTCCTCTCCCACTCCCCCTGCTTGTGTTCCCTCTCTCGCTGGCTGTCTCTATCTCTGTCAAATAAATAAATAAATAAAATCTTAAAAAAAAAAAAAAAAAACAGACTCTCCATGCTTAGCATCTTCTGCGAGGGAGTTCACAAACTGGCAAAGATGATCCTAATTCCTTATTCGGCAGAGGCTCCACAGAAGATGCTTCCTTCTAACCATGAATAGTAATGCCCAGCATTTGATTCTCTGAATCAGACAAGCGATGGGTTGAGAAACCTCCACATTCTGTCTCGCTGCTATTTGGGTCTTTAGAGGTCTCGTTATGACAGCCTAGAACAGAACTTAATGGTCTGTCTTGTGCTCCACACAGGCTCTAATAAGAGTAAGAGACATTTTTGCATCTGGTTGATCCTTCTGTGTTTGGGAGCCAAACAACCTACTAAACAGGCCAGTGCCGGCATAACTGGGAACTAGAAATCTTCAACCCAAATCTTCCAGGCCAGTAATAAGGAGGGTTACAGACCTCGTCACTGTTTACTTGGGTGACTTGCCATTACCATTTGGATAAATCCAGTCTTCTTGATCATCTTATTCAAGTTCCCCACTGTTCTCCCAGTGTATCCCCATTGTTATCAACATTTTTTTCTAGTACATTTTTCCACTTTTCTTTTCATGATCTTTCATCCAAAGTTCATCTTTGTTAATGACTCACCTGCTTGACATTCTCTTAACAGTTTTCTGCAACAAGGGCTCAGGTTAGTTCCAGGAAGTTCAGTATTAAGCAAATTCCACTAGTCTCTCTTAGAGTGGGAGTGACCCTGAGCCCCTTGGTCCTTGAGAGAGATTCTATTCTTAACCTATTTCCCTAGTGAGGCTATAAGAGCTGCACAACATGGCAAACACGCTTGCCTTCTAGGGTCTTGGACCGACATATTAGGTCAGGTTATTTGTCCTTTGAGAGATACCCTAGAGTTTCAGTGAGCCTGGAAACATTTCACCTTGTCTTATCACAGTGGGACTGAACGGTATAGCACATAAATGTTACTGTTAAGAAATTCCATTATTAGCAGTTTATTTTAGCTTCCCTAAAATGGCACACAGTTGTAACCCAAGAAGGGAGACTATGATAGATAACTCATTTGCCATTAATTAGAAATATTGATTCTATGATTTAACACATTGTTCATTTTCTGTTTTAGATTTGCCTGACTGTCTAAGTCGCTTGAAAGAATAATCTGTTCAGAGCTCTTCAAGAGAAGAGGGTTGTGGATTTTTAAAAATTATTTTGGTTGGTTCATAACAAAATATCGAAATACCAAGTTTCTGATCTTCACCAAATGATCCTTTTACTTACCCCAAGGAAAAAAAATTGGAAGTTCTTGGATCAGCTTCTTTTCTTAAACCTTCTATTTCAAATCTGATGGTAAGTTCAAAGGGAAGCAATTGTTTTTCGGATTTTGACATTGATTTGTACAGAATCAACTTCCAAACCTTCAAGAACAGTTCTCGTACATTAACTTTGACCCATTGCTCCCTGTAATTGATTCCTTGTACCTTGATACAGTGGACCATTGGTTACTTGCTTTCTGAGATTGTCTCTTTATTCTAGGAGTCAAGGGTTAAAACAAGCTATTCTCTACCACATTCAGACATGGTGATTTCCATAGGGCGTAGTCATATCTATTTTCACGACCCTTCCTGTTGCATTTTGAAGAGCCACGTGATAAGCCCCCCAAAGTATGCTTCCTTGGCATAAGCACTTTTTTTTTTTTTTTTAGAAACTGCACACACAGGAAAAGCTCTCAAAACAGAGTAGGGAGGACCCTTTTGTAAGAGAAATCTGTATTTATAATGGAAATTTGCATTGGAAAGGAGCTTATACCAGCAAGAGAGATATGACCAGATCTTTTTCACCTGAGAGACTCCTCTGCATTTGCAGGGCAATCTCTGTTTATCAGACATTTCCTTCTCCTTCCTTCCTATGAATTGTTACCCCAGCACCTCCCAATATCTATCTTTTGTCTTTACCTGAACTGGTATTTAAGTCGGTGGCTTGGGCCACTTCATGGAGTTATTCCCTTTTCCTGGGTATCTCCCATGTATGTATACGTGAGGTATGCATGTGAATAAACTTCTCTTGTTTTTCCTCTCCTTAATCTGTCCTTTGATTACAGGGGGTCTCAGCCAAGAACTTAGTAGGGTAAAGGGAAAATTCTTTCTCCTCCTGTGCAACATTTAATGACCACTGAGAAGAACCTGGGGATGAAATTTACAATGATTAACTCTAGCTGCTGCTTCTGTGGAGTGGTAGGTGCGGTTGCTGGGAAACTGGGTGGAAGGAAACTAGAGAAAAGCAAAGCTTTTACATTTGCAGACTTACCCTGTATAGAGGTAAGAGTTGTTTCCAGGGTTTGATTCTCTGTAGCTTGATTTAATTTAGTTGATTGTGAGAAAATATATCTGCACGTTTAATAATTGTAGCAACATTTAGTGATATTTTAGGTGATGATTTATAATCTGAGGAATTATTTAGAAATCTATACTGGGAAGGTGCGTGCACACACACACACACACACACACACACACACACAAACCCCGAGTGCGATATCTAGAATGTGTAGCTTTTGCCAGAAAGCAGGGCCATAAATCAGTAAAATGGGAGTTTCAAACATTGGCTACCCAGCATGAAAAGCCCTCATTACTAAATCTGGGATGCACTTATAAATCAAAAGAAGCCCTGAGGTGGACAATAATTTATGTAAAAATTTTGGTTTTGACTACATAAGTGATTGCTCTAATTCACTACTTCTTTAGTCTTGATAACTCAAATTTGTTATTATTTAGTTAGCGTCACCATGAATTTATCAAGTGATTAGCTGAAAATCACAGATGTGATAATCAATTTACCTATAAGGATAAGCTGCATTGTTTTAAAAGCTTTCTACCTGCCCCATGCATACACCTTTCCTCATCCCCTTAACTAGAATGAATTTAGAGCCAAGATTAAAATCACCAGAAATCATAGTTAAAAATGTCATAATTTTGTATTAAACATATTTTAGCACAATAATAAGTAAATCATTTTTAAAATTATCTGCAGAGCATTAAAGCAAACAGAGGGTAAACCAACACCCCAACCCCACCTCAAGATGTTGGGATTTAATTGCTCCTGCGTGCAAGGCATAGGTAGCTATAAACACGCCACAGCTGATTCTGATTTGCCTGCAGGGTTACTAGCCCTTGACCCAGATGATTCCTTTTTCTCCAGCTCCTTTCTCTGGCAGGTCATCCTGCATACTAATGTCCTATCAATGCCTCAAACACTGTTTTATCACATCATTCCCCTGTTCCAATTTCTCACTTGCTCCCCATTATTGGGCCATTTTCTGCTGTTGAAACTGTAACTTCTATAAATGGGACAGGCTCCATTATACATAATAGTTAGCACTTAGTATTAATTTTAATGCTGGAGAATTATTTTAAAATTTAAATAAAATCTTTAAAAAAATAAAAATAAATAAAATTTAAAATACTGAGCATGATATATGAGTCTGGATTTTCAGGGTCAGAACCAGGTCTGTATTTTGTAAAATATATGGTTACCCATAGGGATGAAAAATTTCTTGCTTGGTGGATCATGTCTAGGAACCTGAAATTCCAGAATCAAGATTTTATTTTGGGGGGGTGCCAACAAAAGGAAATCATACTAAGATGCAAATATCCACAATAGGGAAATCTGGCATGGGATTGTTTTTCCTTTCTAACTGGACCATTAACTCAAAAGGAGATTTGATGGGGAATTGATAGAGAGACCTTGAGAACATGGGGCCTCTCCAGGAACCCTCAGAATGAGGAGAAGCCCATGAAAGGGAAGGATGTTACTTCACCATTTTCCAATAATTGTTCTGCTTTAAGGTGTGTGTGTGTGTGTGTGTGCTTCCACATTTGTGAAATATGCATAACAGAGTGGGGGAAATATTTAAGATTACAATAGTCTTCTAAGATTAGACAGTTGTCATTTACATAGCAGCAATCCCTTAGTTCAAAATTTTGAAACTGAGCAATGAGGGAGAACTTGTCCAATTAAATATGAAAAAAGTGCTATAAAGTTACAAAAATTATGTGTCATGAGAATAGTATTGGAAAATACATAGAGACGAATGGAGAGAAGGTCAGTAAATAGGCGTGCACATGTATGTGTATATATATATGCATATCAATATTATTTAGTGATAAAGATATAAATATGGCATCAAATCATGAAGCCATTAAAATAATAATGTACATTAAACAAAGTAATGTAGAAATGCATTATTTGCATAGAAAGTTAAAGCATGAGGCTCCTGTTTTATACATAGATCAGATCGGTTGATAATTCTGGAAAAACCCAATAAAACAAGAGGTTATCTCTATGTGGTACTTTAGATGATTTAAATTTTCCCTTTTTGTTTATCTGAATTTTTAAAATCTAAGTTATACTCATGTAACTTGTACAAAAACACTTTATCATTTAAAAAAGGCAAAAACTGAAAAGGTTTCTTTTTATATCAGAAGCTTATGACTCAGAGATAATTTATTTTGATACCATTTTATAATTATTCAGGGTTTTCAAGAGCTTAGACTGCTTGTAAAAATAGAAGCTCAAGGAATATAGAGTCACATCCGGGAAAAAAAAAGGGGCCCATAAAATCTCAATGAAAGATTGTATAAATGAAGTAAATACTGGGCTTACAGAATAAAATGCACAAAGGAATTATCTTCTAGCAAAGTGGATACAGTGGGTGAAAGTTACAACACTTTTATTGAGGCATGGGAACTACAAGCTCGGTCAGAGGAACTCATTTTATCAATATTTCAACTTTAAAGTGGTCAAACTAAAGGGAAAATAAAATTATTTTTTGCCTGTCGTTCTCCCTTTGCCCTTTTCCAGGGACAACCCAACAAAGATTGAAAATGTGTGAATAATGTTGAGGGTGGTGGCAAGCCATCCACAGGAGTGACATGACCTGAGAGCCCACACAAGAATTGAGGCAGCAATATTTTCCAGCAAGCCTGTGCTTCTATTGCTAAGGGAACTGTGTAAATCAAATAAATGCCGAACCTGTAATTCACCCAGACACAGCTCTTCCACCAGCTTGGTCAATCCAATTATGCAGGGGCAACGGGAAGAGTGCACGAGGACATATTAGGCAGCTTTCCACTGGCCAAAGGTAAAGAAATACACAACTCCACACTACCACCTACAGGGTGACCTCATAACTACGGCCACACAGAGCTTCCAGCTGCTGTCCCTCTGCCCAAACCACCTTCCCAAGACAACAGAGCGAGAGCACACTTTAAGTTTTATACATGCTACATCTTTATTTACAGTAAAGCCCCTTTAGTGATAAACAATAAATAACTGTTAAGGCTGTATGTCATTTGTAATTATTAACTTGTTCGATGCTCATAACCTAAGGCGGTAAGGACTGTCATCCTCTGCATTGCCCATACAAGGAAACAAAGGCACAGGGAGATTAGGTAACTTGATCAAGATCACCCAGTTAGTATGCGACAGAGGTGGGGTACAAACAAAACTTTCTCTTTAAGCCACACAGTGTGTTTTAAGAGAAAAAAAAAATGACCGAGTATAAGCTTAATGCAACTCACAAGGTTCCAACCCCAAAATAGGATCAAATAAGTGTCCTTCAACCTGACCAAACAGAACAGTGCTTCACCTCCTTGAGGGCAGAGAGAGGAAAGGACTAAGGAGGAATGAAGGGAGACACATCTTGAGTAATTAACAGCAAGGCCCACAGTGGATAAGCAAACTACGATATATCCATATGATGGAATATTACTCAGCAAGAAAACGAACAAATTATGGACCCTGAAATATGGTAACATGGATGAATCTCAAGTGCATTATGCCATACACGAATGATTCTGGAATCTTTTCAATTTATATGACTTGCTGTATGATTCACATTCTGGAAAAGGCATTACCTTGAAAGAGATCACACCAGTTGCCAGGATTGAAGGTGGGGAAGGGTTAGCTATAAGGTGCATGGGAGAGTTTTTGGGTAATGAACTCCTATATACATTTGTCATAACTCTCAGAAGTATACACTAAGAAGGGTGAATTTTACCATATCTAAATTATATCTTTATTTAAAAAAAAATACAGGACCCACAGCAACCAGTACCATTTCAAAATCTCTGTTAAAAAAAAAAATCTTAGTAAGTTAATGTCCTTTTTAATAGCTCTTCATTGAGCAGTTACTGCACATATACAGTGTGGTAGGGCTGAGAGAGTGCCACAACAACAGTAACACAAAGAACACACATGGTCCTGTCCTCAGGAAGCTCCAAGCCTGTTAGTTTAATGATAGGAATTTTTTTTAAGGTTTTATTTATTTATTTGACAGAGAGAGACAGCCAGCGAGAGAGGGAACACAAGCAGGGGGAGTGGGAGAGGAAGAAGCAGGCTTCCAGCAGAGCAGGGAGCCCGGTGCAGGGCTCGATCCCAGGACCCTGGGATCACACCCTGAGCCGAAGGCAGACGCTTAACGACTGAGCCACCCAGGCGCCCCTAATGATAGGAATTCATTCTCTCTGAAGAAACTTGAGGACCATGAGTAGCACAAAGGATATAACTTTTTCCTTTCGAGTGTACCCCCTCAAGCCTCACAGATTTTAATAGGTATGAAATGTAAATAATATGATAGTGCCTATGTGTAAAGTACAAAGTGGGGTACTTCACATGTACCCCAGGGGTGCCCTTACTGAACAAAATAGTTCATGTGTCCATTTATTTCACAAATATTTATTGAGTGCCCACCATACAGTAGGTGCTGAGGTGTGGTCATTAGCTTTATTTGTCAACTTGGCTAGGCTGTAGTCCCCAGTTGTTCAAACACTAATCCAGGTGTTGCCACAAAAGTATTTCGAAGATGTGTTTAAAGTCCATAATTGACTATTGTAATTACCAGATTACTCCCATGTCATCGCCATGAAACCATACAACTGGTAAGGACCAGATCTGTGCCTATCTTTTATATCCCTCTCTCCTTGGGTAACCCTCTCTCCTTGGGTAGTAGTCAGGAGTTAACCAGAATCACAGAACCACAGGAGATACATATCAAGATTTTTTGCAAGGAATTGGCCTGTGTGGTTGTGGGGGCTGGATAGATGAATATCAAATCTGTAGGGCTGGCATCAAGAAAGGCAGGCAGGAACTCGTGGACATGAGGTGAAGCTGTTATCCATGGGCCAAATTTCCTCTTCAGAGAAGCCAGCTCTGCTCTTACGGCCTTTCAACTGACTCAGACCCACCTCACCTAGATTATCTAGAATAATCTCATTTACTTACCTCAAGTTATGATGGTAGAAGTACAGTGGATATATTGGAAAATATCTAGCCTAGACTTCAGAATAGGATGGATTAAGACAGTGTCCTAGATGATAGAAAGTTTAAGAGTTAAAAAATTAACTGTGAATTAAGAGAATACAGTAAGTATGTGTATATGTGTGAGCGTGTGTGTATGTTTTGCAGGAAGAATGAGACAGTATTTCAAGCAGATGATCCAGCCTATACTAAAGTAAGAAGCAAAAGGAAATATGGCATAATGGAAGAGACTCAGTAAAGCTGGTACCTTCAAGGTAAGAGAGGAGGGCTTTGAGAATAAGCAGAAGCTAGATCATGAAGACCTTATGAGTCATGTTAAGTTGCGGGACATGGGGAAGCCATCAGAGGGTTTTAAGCATATGGAATACTTGATTAACTTTGGATTTCTGGATGATCACTCAGGTCACAGTATGGAGAATGGATTGGGAGAAAATGGAGGTTGAGGACTAGAAACAATAATTCAAAAGACTGCTGATGGTGACATAGTCTGGGTAGAAGACAATAGAAATGGAGATATTTTAATTGGATAGCAGAAAGGACAATACTTGGTGATTGATTGGATTTGAGGAATAATGGAGATTGAAAAGTCAATGTGAAGCCAAAATTTCTGACCCGAGCAATGAAATGGATGGTGGAACCATTTCAAAAGATGGAGGACACAGAGGAAGGAGCAAGGGTGGAAGAGGGAAGGGCTGTTTGGTCCAGCTATATTTGAGATATCCTTGGACATAAAGACGGAGATATCCAGTAGGCAGTTGGCCAAACCAGTCTAAAGGGCAGGAAAAGATCTGGGCTCACAATAGATTGTAGGAGACATTGTTAGATCAATGGAGACTGCAGTTGTAGGTGTGGATGAGATGACCAAGGATAGTAGAGAGGGTAGGAAAGAGACCAGGATATAACCTGGAGCAACCCTCACATATCCAATGTGGGAAAGAAGGAGAGCCTTCACAATAGCAGACACTGGTTTTCTAATCAGTTTAAAAACGTGACTTACATAATAAACTTCTGTAGGATTATTTTTCTCCACAATTCATATGTAATGTGAAACAGGATCCAAAGATATCAAAGTATCTTTCAATTGTAGATGTGCTCCTTTTCTCTACCAATGTGGTCTGGCTAGCATGAGCTTTATAGTTTGAAAAGCATTTTCACAGGCATATATCCTTTCATTTAATCCTGAAGAAAAAGTCTTACATGGTAGCTATTAGCATTCTTCCTGTTTTACATAGAAGGACATTGAGCCTCGATTCAATAACTTGTCCAACATTAAAATTTTCTTTTTCATTTTAACGTTTTTCTTTGAAAGTCATATGTAAGATTACTTTATTCCTGCGTCCTCTCAATTGTTTCTTCCTTATATTTACCCCCCGCCTTTTTTTCCTACTTGATGAGATTTAGCTTTACATTCAGTTCTGGTTTTTGTCCAGTTCTCGTCTAGTGATAACCACCTTGCTAGAGTCAATGCACACATGGACAGTTGTGCCATTGGCTTTGTCACACTGTAATCATTCAGTGTAGATGACATAGCCCTGTAAACCTGGGCTATTTTGCCAGTTTGCTCCCTGTTAGAGGGTCCTCATGCAACTCAGGTCCATCCCAGGGCCTCTGACCATTGGTCCCATCAATATAGCTCTTTACAGGAACATAATATCAAAACAGCCCTGGGGCTACGGCTGACCCTATATTACAGACAGGAAAATAAAGGCTTACAGAAGCCAAGAGGCTCATCAACGTTTCTTACTCTGAAAATGGAGTAGCTAAACTTGTTCATATCTTTGGGTGCTGTAGAATTAGCTTTCAGTATCTGCTTCCTCTTTGTAAATAGCGACTTAGTAAATCTTGATGGTCCGTGACTTTAGATTTATCTTTGTTTCTGTGTATTGGTTTGTCTGTGTATGAAATCGGGCCTCTGACCATCCACAGCAAGTTTCATGATTTTTCTAGGAACTAACCTTTTGCCAGAAGGTATATAGTTCTTTATAAAAACAGGGTAATAAAAAAAAATGTGAATCCTAGTGATTACATTTCTGCTTTAGTTTCAGACTCTCTTGGTGCCATAAAATAAAATTAAAATATGGGGATATTATTTTGTAACCTCTAAGTGTCTATAAATACTAAATTTTATCACCAGGACTATAATAATCAGTTATAAGGGAATTAATGAGAAACATCAATGTAAGTCTGTGATTAATGTAACAACATTGAAAGACCCTTGAAATTTCTTCTATATAAATTTATAAATCATAGAAGAATTCAGGTATAAATGTTTCCTTAGGCTACCCTCATCCATATAAGTACACAATATAATTAAAAATAGCATATCCTTCTACCTAAAAGTATCTTGAAAATCAGCAACTTTATCATTGTGGCAGTGACTTGTCCATAGCAAATAATCTCACGAAAAGCTCATATCTTTCTCCTTTTATTAATGATAACAATCAGAGTTTTATTTCAGGTGGACAAGGCCATCTTGCCACATGGTAAATCACCCTGCTTAAAAGTCCTCGATGAGCAATATATATATTTTTTCATCCAGATGAATTCAATTAATCCAGAATAGTTCCAGCATCAGTGAAAACAGTATGCAGATTTAGGATTGGATATAGAAGGCTGATGTTGTTCGGGAATGAGCCTCAGGGCCTTGGTGAATGCTCACAGTTAAGAGTGACTCCTTTTTTATTAATTAATTAATATTTATTTGATAGAAAGAGAGTGCTCATGCAAAAGACAGCTGGGGAAGGGCCAGAGGAAGAGGGAGAGAGAGAATTCTAAGCAGGCTCCATGCTCAGTATAGAGCCTGATGGAGCCTGACACTGGGCTTCATCTCACAACCCTGAGGTTATTACCTGAGCCAAAATCAAGAGTTGGACACTTAATCAACTAAGCCACCCAGGTGCCCCAGGAGTTACTCCTTTTTAATGGTAACATTTATTTCTATAAGGTTCTAACTGCTTGGTTCCCATAGAAACTCAAGTGCTGGAGTAATGACCCAGGGCATGACCCTGTATTTCCTGGGATGGCTATTAGGCGCAACATAAATCATTGCTCCTTTCACAAAACTGGCTTCCAATGTAGGGTTTTCCATTTGGTTGATAGGTGCTCTAGGCAATTTGCTTTACCTTTGGTTTTGTTTCCTCATCTATAACGTGAGGATTATAAAAATAAAGATTGCATCACAGTTGCTACAAAGATGTAAGGAATTACTACTTTATTACTTTACTTTTTCTTCAAAAATTTTATGGTACCACACATTTCATTTTGAAAGGAATTGAATCAATGTTACAGAATTATAAAAGGATAAGTATCTTATTTGGACATAAGAAACATAACGTAAAAAAGAAACCTGTGTGTTCTTTGAAAAACTGTCATCTTAGTATACCTGAAACTAATATAACACTGTTCGTTAACAATACTGGAATTAAAATAAAAAACTTAAAAAACAAAACAACAACAACAAAAACTATAAAGTCACTCAGGAGTAAAAAAAATTGTGAACCTAGTGAATCTCAGAAGATAGTAATTTTGAAAATTAAATAAGTAGTTTCATCCTTTAAAATTCATATCCCATGTTATATTCTATTTTCATTATCTTTCCAATTGATATTTTTCTTAATTCAAAATTTATGCTGTAAAACTTAGGATGGAGATTTTTGGATAGGAAAACTCTTCAGGATTTGATTTCTCTCTTTTTTTTTTAGATTTATTTATTTATTTATTAGAGAGAGAGCACAGGCAGGAGGGGCAGAGGGAGAGGGAGAGAGAGAATCTGAAGCAGACTCCGTGCTGAGTGTGAAGCCCAATGCGTGGCTCGATCTCATGACTCTGAGATCACGACCTGAGCCAAAACCAAGAGTTGGACGCTCAACCAACCAAACCACCTAGTTGCCTCACGATTTGGTTTCTCAGTATGCACCTAATGAGGACACCTGGCAATTTGTGTACTAGTTTGGGAGTAATTTTTTTTTTTTAATTAAGGAACTCAGAAATTTTGTAGTTACAAAACCAAATACCAAAGCTACTCTTTGATGTTATAGGGAATTACCCAAGAATTTCAAAAACTATCTTGCAGACCGTTTCTGGGGCTACTTATTCACACACATGGCAGATGTGTGCCGTGATGGATAAGCATGTAAGTCTAGGGTCATACACCTGAATTTTAACCCTTACATTTTTGCTTTTGAAAAAAAGCAAGCTTCCTGAACTTCTCATGACTTGATTTATTTATTTTTTTTCATCTACAAACAAAGATCATCCTAATGTATCCACTTGGTGAGTTTTAATGTGAGGAGAAAACGATAAAATAGCCCATGTAAAAAGCTTAGTAAGCTCCTGAAAAGCCAGCTGTCGCATGCGCTAGTAGACTTCTGCCTCAAAAGAATGACTTAGGATTGCCTTTGTCTGATTTGTGCCTGTGATCCATGAGAATGAGACAACACACAGGTTAGGAGTTTAAGCTGCAATCACTCACAAGCATATAAAACATAAAACTCATAGGGGGAGTTTTTTGTGTATCAGTATCCCTGCTGTTCCAGAAAATCATTTGAGCTGCCTGAGTTAAGCTTAATAATCATTTTGTGGATTCCAAGCTAACGAAAGAGCTCAGTAGCTGCCATTCTCCTGGCTCTGAGTGTTAGACTGGAGAGTACTCCCGACACTATGTATTCCATCCAACTCATTTCCTGAATAAGAAAATCAATTCTTCAAAATCTTGTACGATTTTTGTCTTTGTTCTATCACCTACCAGCCCCCCCCTTTTTTTTACAGGAAAACCAAGGAACCCAGTAAAGAAATAATGGAGTAAATTGAACTGAAATTCAGTTCCCTTGGGCTCAATTCAAATAGTGCTGAAGTGCCTGGGTATGAATGTTATGTTCCAACCGAGTATCTCCTCTGAGGGATGGAGGTAATTTCTCCCTGAAGTAGCTTCTGGGAATTAAGAACAACCACCACGAAAACGCTTCTTAAGAATCCATCTATGATGAAACACCTGAAGGGCAAACTCCCTGCTTGAAAGTTTGTACAGTTATATCATGAGGCCTAACAGGTGACTTTGAGAGAAACAATTATTGTGGCATGCTAAAAGCAACATGAATTGACAGAACCTAAGAATTCTCAGCTTTGACTGGCTACTGTTCACAGGGTGAATGCTTTTCTACTGAGACATAATGTTCCATTTGTCCAGGGATGAAAAAGCGAGGTCAGAAATTACATTTTTTATAGCACTAACACAACCTTTGCTTGGGTTTACAGGCGTAGCATAATGCAGAGTAGAAGCATTTCCCAGTAGAGTGGGGCCAACCCACTCCACTTTGCCTGGGATTTTTGAGGATTCAGCACCAAGAATCCCACACCCCAAGAAGCCCTTAGTCCTGGGCAAACCAAGGTCCAAGGTTGGACACCCTATGTCCCAAACCACATTAGTCCTACTCCTAGCTACATCTACAATGTGATTTTCAGGGTTACAAAAATCCTGTCACCAAAAAACCCCACCTTTTTCAGCTTGAAATATAGCATTTGAGAAAAGATAAGTCTAATCATGTTCATAAAATAGCTTAAAATCCTCCCTGTGGCTTATTGGTGACATAGTCATTCACACATTGTATGGCAACAGGGAGACAGTCCCAGGCCTCTTGCCACTAACTGTGCAGAAGGAAACCATACTACAAGCCACCTTAATATACTCCAGTAACTGCTGTGATGGCAGAAACTCTGAACATGATAGGAACTCAGGGAGGAATAAACTTGGAACCTGGAAGTTTCGAGGAAAACTTCCCAGAGGCAGGGATAGCTAAGCTGAGATCTTAAACAAATTCTTAGTTTAGTGCTAGAAGTCACTAAACAAAGTCTTATGCTAAGAAAGAAGGCTAGACAAGCACGTTTTCCTGAATATCATTCAACCTAAAACAGCAGACATTGTTGAGAAAAGGAGGTGCTCCAGAGTGGAAGGGGAATCCATTAAGACATCAGAAGGGGTATACCGGGTTCCTCCACAGCAAACTTCTCCCTTGATCCTGTTTGCCCTTACTTTCTGTAGGAAAAATCTAGTCCCCTGAACAATTTCCTCCTTCAAGTGCCCAAAGTCCCCCTGTAAAATACCAAAATGTCTTTTTCATTCTTATGTATGAAACCCCATTCATCTTTCCAAGATCCCCCGAACATCTCCATTTTCAACAAAGCTTCCTCACTCTTTGTAATCTTCCCTGATCTTTATCCTTCCTGAGCCTCCTAACCCCTTACTATTCATGACACATCTTTATGAGCTTCCTTATGTTTGATTTCCACTATTTTATTTCTTTTTATTCACTAATTCATCAAATTTTGTTAAACACCTACTATATGTGAGACATTCATCTAGGTCAAACAGAACCCCTGGTCTCCTGGAGCATATATTGCCTCTAAAAACAAATGAAAGAGGCACTTGGGTGGCTCAGTCAGTTGAGCGTCTGCCTTTGGCTCAGGTCATGATCCCAGGGTCCTGGGATTGAGCCCCATACGGGGCTCCCTGCTCGGTGGGGAGCCTGCTTCTCCCTCTCCCTCTGCTGCTCCTCTTGCTTGCGTTCTCTCTCTCTCCCTCTCAAATAAATAAATAAAATCTTTAAAAAAAATGAACAAATAAAACAAAAAACTCGACAAGATTATGAGTGCTAAAACGTACAGTCCATGTCATATATGCCTGTTTTGTCCTCTATAGTGCTGAAAACAACCGTGGTGCATATTAAGCAATCAATAAACATTTGTTGATTTGAGTAATTAAAGCACTCTGTAGTGGAATTGTTCTTATTAGGAATCATATTCAAAGGAGATGAAAGAGAGATGGTATATAGAGATTCCTCAAGGGTCCAGTTGAAATGTGATGATACACGTAACCATCTCTCACTGTGTCATCCTGGGGATGTTAGAATATGCAAGTTCAGGGGTGTCTGGGTGGCTTAGTTGTTAAGTGTCTGCCTTCGGCTCAGGTCATGATCCCAGGGTCCTGGAATCGAGCCCCATGTTGGGTTCCCTGCTCAGTGGGGAGCCTGCTTCTCTCTCTCCCACTTCCCCTGCCTGTGTTCTCTCTCTCGCTGTCTCTCTCCGTCAAATAAATAAATAAAATCTTAAAAAAAAAAACAAAGAATATGCAAGTTCAAAGAGGGAAATAGAATTGGAATTTTGGGAAATGCTCCTTATAATGAAAAATATAAATAGTTTTTCTCTCTACCAAGCTCAGTAGGGTAGTTAGCATGTAAAATGCAAAAAGAACTAGAAAGATCCGAGTTTTTTTGTGACCTGCAGAAGTTAGTATTTCCTTTGATTCTCAATTTGTTCATCTTTAAAATAGGATGATGCATGGATACCCCCTATTTGCCCTCCTTCTCTGCCCTACTCCACCTTCTCTATCCTACTGTGTCTTAGGAGGCTGAGTACATGGACTGCGTTAATAGGCTCCATAGCTTTGGCTTCTGATTGGGTTCAGCCAATGGGGAGCTAGCAGGAGGCAGAGGGTAGGAGGGCTGGTTATTTTTTTCCACTGCAGGCTCCATCTTTAAAAGCAGTTTCTCCTATAGTTCCAGTGAATACCCTCTTCCTGGGCCATGGCCACCTGGCTGTAACTTCTCTCTGGTTCCCTGTTGATTCTAGCCCCAGGGTATTCTATTTTCCCTTAGTGGTTTCCACTAACTTTGCCCACAGTTCTGCATAAAACTCCTTTATTAAATTTTCTACAAATGACTCATGTTTGTGCCATCTTTTCCTGTTGATATAGACAACAGTCATATTTGTATCTTACTAATGTAAACATTAAGTTCAACCATGTGAAATGTCTAGAAGAGCCTGTAGTATAAAGTACTTCTTGGGTAAGTACGGCTCCCTCACCTTCCTTCTCCTTCCTGAGGTGCACTCTGGCCTTCTTAAAGACATGCTACTAATTTATGCTAGCATGCAATCAGTGCTTAATGAGATCTTTATTACTATGCAGGAAAACTTTTGTTTACATCAGGGTTATTAGCAGATAAAATCAAGAAAATGCATCTTTCAAAAAGTCACAGCAATATAAAGTTGTATTTCAACTATAATTGTTTCACTCAGAGTTAATATGTGCTTAAGAATGATATAATATTCCTCCTTTCAGAAACCCATACTCAGACTATGAAAGAGCTAAAGGATCAGATAGAAGAAAAATCCTTATTTGACATGATAACACCTTCATGGCCAAAATATTGCTCACAAATATTTGTTTTAAAGATGATTGATAATCTTTCCAGCTCAAGTTTCCTATAAATTTTGTATCAGGGAGACTAACTGAGAATTAAATGTGACAGAAGAGCTGTTGAGAAATGCCTGAATCCCCTTTTTGTCCATAACGTGATCATAGAAGAATGAAAGGTGTTATTTCCTTGCACTAGGGGTGACAAGGCCTGTGAGTTCTCAGGAATTCCTAACTTCCTTACCCTCTGGGGCTAGTTAACAGAGAAGAAGTAATCATCTGTTTTGGTTGCACCAGGAGGAATTTTCTAGACACATCTTTGATATTAAAGGCTTAGATCTGTGTAAACAAAGTGGATTTCTTAAAGAGAAAACTAATCGACAGAAGTACTGTGATTGAGGGTTGAAGAGAGGTCCTATGAGGTTGATAAATCCCTTAGGTTGGGAAGGTAGTAGGAGTTCTATGTCAAGAGCAGCAGAGAAAGGGGCTTATTGGAATGCAGAGCCTTTGAACTGGTAGAGCCCAATGCAGTGTTGGCCTATGTATTGTAGGTTGTAGCAAAGGCTACATGTTCCATGGCTTTGTGTATCTGAGTCTTTTTAAAATGTGACTTTGCAGCTCCTGTCATCAAGAAGTAGAGTTCATTTCTCCACTTCTTGAATCTGAGCTAAATTGTTACTTCTTCTGGCCAATATAATACAGCAGAAGGGATGCTAGGTTGGTTCTGGATCTAGGCCTCAAGAGACATAGTATGTTCCTGCTCTATCTCTTAGACCCCTGAAAAGCTGCCATGCATACAGATTGAAGATAGCCTACTAGACGATGAAAGACACATGGCCTAGTCTTTCCCCCATTCCCCATCCAAAACCCAAATAATGCCAAGAAACAAAGGCTTTTGGTGACTGGTAGCTAGCTGCAGAAGTATGCATGAATCCAACTGAGACAGAGAGAGCTTTTCAACAAAGCCCAGTCCCAGTTGTCAACCCACAGAATCATGAACTGAGAATGATTGTTGTTTAAATCCCTAAATTTAGAAGATGGTTGTTACACAGCAAAGCAAACTGATACATTATGTGCTTATGACCTTGGGACTTCTACCAGGATCTCTGTGGCTTAGGTTGGCATGAGGAAAATGATGTGACTTGCCTGCACAGGGGCCATGTTAACCTGAGAAAGAGCACATCAGTGACTGTCAAAGACATCTGGCATGTACCATTTTACTGTCCTGTCTATCCTCCAGGGTTCTTGTGCAATCCAACGAAGAAGGAAGCAGAAACCCTCCCCCCATTCTTGTCAAATCATTTGATACTGAACTTGTAACCATCTTAATGTGTGTGGACTTGGGTCAAATTTAATTTTAGTTAGAAAAACAGTAAAGCTTAGGTTCTGAAGCTTAATTATCATGTCACATTTTAAAAATACTAAAATTTAAAATGCTGTACATGCCCCTGTTTGAAGGTCATATTATACTTCAACTCTCCTTAGATTTTATACCCTGTTTCTCAACCAGCATAGAGGACAGAACTATCAGATCTTCTTTCTGGAGGAAGTTTCTGACTTCTCAGTTAATGTTGGTAACATCATGATGTTTGAGCTAAAATTTGGTCAAGTTATGAGACAACAAATAAGTGTTCCAGTTCTGGAGTAATGATTGTTGAAATATTTATATTTACAAAGAGCTCTGGTCTTGATGTCATGTGAATTGTATATTAGTCCTGGCTCTGTTATTAATAAGGGTGATGTTAGGTGAGTCTTTACCCATTTTTGATCCTTGATTTCTTTATCTGCCAATTCAGAAAGAACTTGGTAATCTTTAAATTACTTTGAAGGGCTCCCAGATTATATCTCTCATTCTACATTTACATTTAGACAAACTCTTATCCAGAGGCATACTTTACGTCCCCATAAAAGATCTGTGAACTGATTACTCTCTCCTATACGTCTTTAAAGCAGTTACTAATGATGAGAGTGGGCAGGCAGCTAATCAGGCACTGTTGTGTGTTATCTCTGACATGATGTCTGGTTATCTGTTACCTCTTACATATTTGGTCTCCTGAATAAGTTCGGAGCCTCCATGAGGATGAGGATGGTGTGTTATCCTTTTTTAACTCTCCATTTTAAATTATAATATGTAAGCTTAAAAATAACTCAGTGGAAATTATTGATACACATAAAAATGGACTATATTAATAAATTGCAACATACTTTCAGAATAGTCTTTTTTCCAATATTAGTCAGAGCCCTTCAATAACACTGCATGACCTTTGGGATTAGGTAGGTCATTTCAGCTTTCTGGGACCTAATTTCTTAACTGTAAAATGGGCAAATTGAGCTAAATTAATAATAATAAATAAGATCCCTTTGTGTACGAGTCTATCAGTTTTTAAATGCTATGGAGGTTCAGGACATAGATGTTTGTTATGAACCTCATTCTTCTTTGCTGGCCTTGGCTATGAGATGTAAGCTTAGCTTAGAGTTATGAGCAGGTAACTCTAGGCACCCAGCTCCTGGTGGCATGCTAGGAGTCACGGGTAGTCTGGCTGGCTGTCAACAGCATGCTCTTCCAGCTTGCTCCCCTAACCTCCCACCCTCACCCCCAACACACACACTATCCCACACTATTTCAGATTATCACAATTTGACCCTACTTGATGGAATTTTACCATTTAATAGATCTGACACAGACATGGATTGATAACAAAGTGAATGATAGATAAACTAGATAAATGCAAACAACAGAATGAATACTGGTAGATATTAAATAAAAGCAGGGTAGTAAAAATCCAATCAATAATGAATAGTGTTTTGGAACAACAACAACAAAAAAAAGCTGAACTCAGAGACAGAGATTTAAGAGTTCTCATTCCAGCCTATTCCTCTAATGATCCATGTGACTCTGGGCATGTCGCCTTCTTTCGGCCTCAGGGCCTTTGAGCCTGCTCTATATTCCAGTATGGGGTGCTTATGTTACATACTCCCTGACATTCACTGGTGGCCCTTTTAGCTTCTATTAACTATATTCTGCCTTTTAAAATCTTTTTAATATCAACCCCTCATCCCAGATTCATATGTAAATGAAGAAGGCTTCCCTCTTTTCTCAATAAAAGCCAGAATATTCTGGGGGCGCCTGGGTGGCTCAGTCAGTTAAGCATCTGCCTTGAGTTCAGGGTCCTGGGATTGAGCCCCATGTCTGCTTCTCCCTCTCCTTCTCCCTCTGCCCTTTCCCCCTGATCCTGCTCCCTCTCTCTCTCTCAAATAAATAAAAGAAAATCTTAAAAAAAAAAAAAGTGAGAATATTCTAACTTTTAGGTAATCCTTTGGTTGTAAGGGTTTGATTCTTGTTAAATTACAGAGATCCCTGGGAATTGTTAAGTTTTTAAATAATGAGACATTTATATTTCAGTAAAATGGCAAAGGGGAAAAAGCAGCAAACTTTATAGTCCCCTGATGCTCTGTGGTAAACACTATCAGCTATCTGATATATATATCTGATATATACCTGGTCTACCCTTCTTTTGTGATGAAATTCCTGATTTTCAGCTGGGCATATGTTCACCCAGAATGGGGGCTACATTTCTCAGCCTTTGCCTTGCAATTAGGTATGATCATAAGATTAAATTCTTTCTAGGCACTGTAATATAAGAGCCCTGGTGTATTTAAAGGAATGGGGGAATGCCTGTCATCCTTCCTTCTTGCTGATTACAATATGGATATGAGAGCTGGAGCTTCAGCAGCCATCTGGTGACCTTGAGAATGAAACTCATAGATGGTGGCCTGATTCCAAGCAAAGCTGAAGTGCTCTTGCTCTGACTTTAGGGAGAAAATCAGGTCCAGTCCACTTTTGTTTGTTTAGTTCATCCCTGGCTAGTTTTTTTTTTTTTTTTTTTTTAATTCCCTCTACCCACATAGATACAGCCAACTGAGGGATGAGAAAGAGGACAGAATTAAGTTTCCCAAAACCTTTTGGAACTCTAGTTTTTTTCACAACTCAATTTTCATGGGTTCTTCCACAAATAAAAGACATAATAGGAAACTGAAAAGGTATTTCATTGCTAGAAAATGTTAAGAAGGCAAGAACTTCTCAAAGAATAGTAAATCTACAACATCATCATTTGAAACATTTAAATATGTTCTATGATAACAGATTCTTTGAATTCTGAAAATTTTAGAAAGTAATGATAGTATAAAAATTACAGGAAATTCTTCTGAAGAAAGTAGCTGTACAGATTTTTATTAAGTTCCAAGTAAGTATATATATTTAATTGTCAGTATTATTATTATTTTTTGGCACTTCTCTTGGGAAAAAATATAAAGAGATGCACCTTTACATAGATCTTTTTAAAAACAGGTACAGAAGTCTTACTCCTAGTAAGTGCTACCATGAAACGTAGTGATACTAGGTTCACTTCATCTTTTATTTGTTATTAGTTAATTTAAATGAAATTGCTCTAACCATCACATCAGCTACGAGTGGAACATTTTTAATTGTATTTTCTGAGAAGTTGTTTCCGTAGGTGATATAGCATTCTACTCTCAATGATCAGAAAATTAGAAGACAGATCTTAGATTTCTTAAGAAAAATAGAATACAAAAACAAAAAAACCAGAAAACAACCTAAAATTAATGAGGTATTTTGAACACAGTAGGCTCCCAACACATTGTTGTTGCATTATTGAGTCAATCTGTGAAATTTTTGAATATTTCTTACATACACATTCTTTTAAGGTAATCATTCTCAAACTATGGAAAAGGACCATTTGCATGGGAGTTGCTGAAGTGTTTGTTTAAAATGCTAATTCCTGGACTCTAATCACAAATAGTGAATCAGAATCCCTATGCATGTCTTGAGAGTGTGAATTTTACCTCCCCCAAGAGATTTTCAAGCACATTTGAGTTTCAGAACCTCTGTTCCACTGCTTTCTGTAATGCAAAGAAGTTTCAAGCTGATTCAGGTTATTACTTCCATGCCTCTGAGCCAATATGAAGTTGATTCTTTTTCCATTCTGCCTCCAACAATAATCATTTCGCCCTCATGCAAAAGTCAGGAATCATTACTGGACTGATTAATTCTTAAAGGGAGAGCTGTCCCTAGATAGGTAGAGAGAACACGGATAGCACACATACGAGTCAAATGAGGGGGAAAATAAGTATAACAAAAGTGAGGTTAGATTTCAAAAGCATTTTGAACTAATCTGGGATGAGTACATTTGTCACGTAAGGAATAATTGCGTTAAAGAAAGAACAGGGTAACTTAATAGAGGTCTCCTATCTCATTCTGTGACGGTGTTTCTGGGCTCTGGTGATGAATGTGTTCATTTTATGTGACTTGCTTTGGGTAAATAACCCAGTGCCCTATCAGCTCTCCAGCCTGCGGCCAACAGCGCCTGTGTGTGCGCGCTAATGACGGTGGAAGGTGCCTGGGGGAGGGCCTCGGGAGGGGCTACCCAGCTCAATCGCGCCCCTGGCACTTGCTAAGAGATTCTCAGCCCTTTCTCTGCAGCTGCTACTTGAAGACTCCACGCTTTCCCTCCAGAGGAAAGAAACCATCTATCTAAATCAGCTGTACGCTCCACGTCTCTCGTTTCTCCCTCCGCCAGCCGCCACCCCCACCCCTTCTATTGTGTTGTGCGTTTAGCTCAGCTTCCTGCGTAAGACCCTAACCTCATTTGTAGCAGCAGGCGTTACTGAGAATTTCGGAATCTCGAGTTGCAATGGAGCTGTACGGAAAGGTGAGCAGAAGGGAGTTCCTCTGCATGCTCTGCGCGAAACGTCGCTTTGACGGACTTTGGGGTGTGTGTGTGTATGTATGTATGTGTGTGTGCGCGCGCGCCTTGTCAATGCAATTGTGTGAGTGAACTACTTTTTTTTTTTATGTGTGTGCTATTTATCATCTTTCTCCCCCGCGTTTGTTGAATGAAATTGAAAAAGCACTCCACGCTGCCTATGGAAATACGTAAACTTTCCCGTTTCGGGATAAGGAGGCGTAGGGCGGAGAGTCCCAGAACGCGGCGCCGGTTTCGTTAGTATTGGGAATTAGCACAAGGTAGTGCGTTTCCTAACCAGAAAATCACAATCTAGACACGGAAGGCTGTGAGTAGAAAAGAAAAATTCACCGTTGATACCAACTGGAGTCACTTTCTCCCGCACCTCGCGAAGAAATGGGCTCCGAGCAGTAACAACCAGGAGCGATTCCAACGGAGGAGAAGGGAGGCTCCGCGGCCAAGTCTGACTGGAGGAGACCGCCTGTTTTGTGCCTGTTTGCCGGGAGATGTAGTTCAGGGCTCGCTGGTTTGCGAGAAAAGCTCCCAGCGTTAAGACTACAACTCCCAGGAGCGCGCGGGACTCCGGGCCAGTACGCGTGTGCGGCGCCGAGGGGACAGCTCCGGTGCTGATGTTGGAGCCGGTTAGTGAACCCCAAGAGTGCAGAGTGTGGAACGTGGAGCGCGCGAGCGGTGCATGCTTGACCCAGCGCCCGGGCCAGCGCTGTCTTAACCAGAGAGAAAGGACGTTTTGAGAACAATGAGACACGAAGCTCACATGCAGGTGGGTCTATACAGAAAGTGTGGCCTCAGAAGGAATTGAGACAGATGGCTTTTTCCCTTGCTCCAAGCGCAAATTGTGCTCGACCTCAGGGAAGGTCTAGGCTTTGACTCGGTCTTGGGGACACTCTTGGGTTCCTCTACGCTCTGCGGGGCTGTGATTGGGCTGTCTTGATGAGGGATACGGGTATTTAATATCTTCCCAGGGTCCGCAAGAAGGGTGTGAATGTCCGTCTAAAATGTAAGCCGGAGCAAACAAAAGTCCGGGAAACATGCAGTCTCGTGTTGCCATTGATCTTCCCTCCTGGGTGGCCTGGTTTGTGAACCTGGTGCAAGTGCAGGGACTTCAGATCTGGGGTTGCGAGGTCACTATTGGACTCGGGATAGAGCGAATTCCACTTGGTTAAGAGCGCGTTAAGAAAGGCTAAGACAATGTTAGGGTCCCCCAAAGTCCCTTGTCTTCAATTAGAGTCCTAGTAGTATCAGGGGAGAATAGTAAACACATGCTAGAGGTATGGCAGCCTTTAATCTCTGTCCACAAAACTACTACTCCTGCATTTTGGAGACCCCCCCTCTGAGCTCTCCTGAGTGGTGTGCCCATTTGTTGTGCGTTCCTATTCCCCATTCAGTTAGGTTTGCTTACTTCGGCTTCAGTGGAAAGATACCTCTGCCTAAGCATGTTGTTTAGGCAGATTTTGTTTTTAAGTAAAAATGAGTGGTACTTTCTCCTTTGTATGTACAACCAGTTTTGCTAAACATCAGCCTGTGTTCATTAACCTAGCAGAGTGATCCCGTTGCGTAATAGAGAGGCACTTTATGAATGGGGCTGATAGGAGAATGGAATACACCATTTGGAACATGTTGTCTCTCTTGAGAGCCCACCTCTGCTGCCAAATCTAACAATATAAATATTTGCCTTTAATTCTTGCTTAAACGTTTCCCAATTGTTTTCTTCTCGAATCAAAGACTAAACATATGCTTCAATTTACTTTTAACTTATTTCATGGGTTATGTATATTAAGATATACAGATATTTTTCCCCATTTAACATCACTGTTAAATGGGGAAAAATATCTGTAGAATTTAATTGTTTGTTGAGGGATTATATAATGAAAGCCTTCAAATTACATTATGAGTTATTGAAAATTTGATTTGTTCTAGAAAACAGTGGCCCCATTGTGTATCTTCTAATACCTCTGTTTGTGACTTAGCTTTTCATTATAGACCTGATGTGAAAAGAATCTGGACAGACAATAAAGGTACAGGCTGTTGTAATCAAGATATATTGGCTTATGATAATTTTCCATTACTGGGGGTACTGCCAGGAGCCAACTGGCTAAATTAATCATATTTGATTATAAGTAAACATTGACAGTAGACTTTACAAGTAGATTGTTAGTATTTAAAGTCAACCTCATATATGCACTGAAGTCTATCAAAATAAATTACTAAAAAAAACCTATGCTGCATCTGAATTTTTATTTTCTTAGAAGAGTTGCTTAGGATGTTCACAAGGCCATTAAAATGTTATAGACTGTATAAAATTAATGCCTTAGGAAGAATTTAAATTATTTCATATCAACTATTTAGTAGGCACTATAATTCTCTATTTTAATCAGAACTTCAATGAAGAATTATAAAAATAGGTAATAAAATTAGTTTACTTGTGAATAAAGTTATTTTATATTTATATTGTTTTTATTCATTGGGTTAGATTTTTGAAATTTAAAAATTAAATGTCCAAATTCTATAATGAATTATATGTATATTTTAAGAAATCAAAGACTATTTTCTGAGGTATATTTAATTAAAACACATTCACTGATACCATTTAACAAGTAAATAGTTGCTATGATGACTCTATCAGATTTTCAAATATATTATGATCAGGGTTTCAAATAAATATAATGATAGAAAGAATAAAAACTATAAATATGCTTTATATTTTCTTTAAGTGGCAAGTAATGTCTCAGGAACCACACTTCTGGAGTATAATCATATTCCAGGTGACTTTGATACATGAAAATGCACAAGATAAATAGCTAACATTTCTTTTTTTTTTTTCCTATTTAAAATCCGAACCACATCATCATTTGAGATATGTGTCTCCCAATTTTTTACTTAGGTTTCTGAAAGTGAGCCACAAGCAAACCTCATTTTACAGTTCAATTATCCTAAGAGATTCTTTTCCCCATTTAAAAATATTTAGTTCATTTGTTGATGTGAAACAAAACAAGCTCTTTAATTGCTGACTTCTTAATTTATTTATTTTCTTAATTCAAGGAAATCTTTAAAAATTATGTAATGTCTTTTAAAAAGCATTTGATCTGCCTATATAAATAGCTTAGTGGTCTGTTCAAGGTAGTTGTCTTTGACATATGAATATTTTCTGAAGAATATTTCTCTCTGAATTGAAGCAAAATGAGGGATAATAATTGTTTTTTTTATAGTGACTATTAAAATAATACATAATGATAGTCTTTGATGTCTGTATTTCCTTTGTGACTAAATAACCAGGAATAGCATTTGGTAAGTGTTCCAAATAATGGGTTAGAATTTTAATGCAGGAGATGGTCATTTTGTGTTTTCTCATTCAGTGAGTCCATAAATCCTGAGGGCCAAATGAAATGGGGAATAGCAGTGTTCATGACTTGAGGGCAAAACTCTGATGAACAAATAGTCATTTGATTCAAGAGCCAGAATGAACGAATTCTAGTTTATCTTGTGCTTTGTCTGTGCCAAGCACCATTCCTTGCATTCAGATCTCATTGTGTGTGTGTGTGTGTGTGTGTGTGTGTGAGAGAGAGAGAGAGAGAGAGAGAGACTGTGTGTGTGTGTAAAAAACAAAAAAATACTAGAGATCACCATTACCCTAATTACAGGCAAGGTACTGGAGCTTATTAAGATTAAATAACTTTTCCAACATGACAAAATCAAAATCTGCCAGATTTCTGTCTAGAAAGTCCATGTTCTTTCTTCTGTTAGTGGGTTCCTCAAGAAGACGCACAGAGGTGATGTAAAGAATAAGGGCACTATTGATATAGTTTGATTCATTCATATGGTTCAGAAGAAAGAAAAATTGTCCTATTTATAAAATAAACTTGTGTAAACTAAACCAAATATTTAAGAAGGGCCAATGTTTTAAAAAAAAATTGTTTGCTTTCTGTCTCTGGAATTTCAATTTCTTGTAGATTTACTTATTCTCTTGCAGGACCAAAGTGGGATCCATTGTCTCTCACTAAATGCTGGTCTTTAGTGTTGTTGTCTTCAAGCTTTATGGGTCATCCCATAAATGTACAGCCTTTGGACTATTTAGGAAATCAAAGAAAAACATTTGCCCAAAGCATGAAGCACAGTGCAAAAAAAAAAAAAAGTTGTTTGGCTAAAAATGAGGAGGACTGAAGAAAGAATATAGATGTATGCTGAAGATGAAGTTGAGGTGAAAACTATAATAGATATTAAATATAGTCATACTTCATACAAAAACAACTTACAAAGGATTAAAGTCTAAATATCACTGTTTCATTCGGCTATGGAAGTACTTGGCATTCTTGCATTTCATTATTGTTGTTGCCTGACCAAATCTAGCCTTGTGATGATCCCTTTATCTTTGTAAGAAATGAACATTTAGTCCTCACCCCTTATAGAACCAGAGAAAACTTCTGGTTAACATTGGAGAAACAAAGACTTTCTGACTTTATTTGAACAAATTCTGGAAGTATCCATCTTTCTTCTGTAAAGGAAAGTGGAGTATAGAAAAGGGAATTACCTGTAGTAAAAATAAAACCTCTATGATGTAAGAATCATTTTCCATTTCCACTTTTTCAGTCTAAGAAGTTGTGGATTTATTACATGGTATAACCACAGTTTTTCCCTGCCATTCTAAGCTTACACTGGAACTGAAAATTCCTTTCCTGACCATCAGATTCCAAGAAAGAAATACATTTTCATGCTAAGGAATGGGTTTTCCTAGGACTGTTGATACACAAAGGACACTCAACCTAAGTATAAACAGCTGTGCCACCTCAAAAATGTTTTATAGGTAAAAGATTATCCAACCATTTTCTCCTTTTTTTCATTCCTTAATTGGGTTCAGAGGGTCTAAGAAGAACAATCTTAGTAGGTAACCATGACCTGTGAAGATGAAAGCTTTTAGATTTACTTGGAATTAGGTAGATTTTAACATTTTTCATTTATTTACATTTTTTAGATATTTATATACTTTGAAATGCATAAATCTTAAGTGAACAATTTGATGATTTTTGATAAATGGATATTCCTGTGTAACACACACTACTACAAAGGCACAGAATGTTTCCAACCAACCCCAGAAGTTCTTTCATTCATATTTTTTTTCTAGTTAATCCCCTGACTTAAAGTCTTGACTTTTGTTTAAATCATAAAGCAGCTTGATTTATTCTAGAACTTCTTATAGTTCTGTGAAACATACAATGAGAACATATAGTAGAACATACATTATCTACTCCTGAGTCTTTCTTATTTTGCTTAGTATAATGTGTATGGGATTAATCTATGTTGTCGCATGTATCAATAATCATTCCATTTTATTGATGCATATTATAATTTTCTATCAAGCTACCATACTTCCATACTTGTAAAATCCATTATTCTGTTGGTGGATTTTGAGGTAATTTACAGTTTGGGACTGTTATGGTTAAGGCTATAAACATTATCATATTGGTCTTTTGTAATATGCTTTCATTTCTTTTGGATAAATACCTAGAAGTAGAATTGTTGGGATAAAGGGTGAGTGTTATGCTTAACTCTATAAGAAAGTCAAATGGTAGTACCATTTAATATTCTTATCAGCAATGTATGAGCCTTCCAGTAGCTTTACAATCCTCAACAACATTTGGTGTTGGTTGTCGTTTTAATTTTGGCCACTTTAATGGGTGTTTTATGGCATCTCATTGTGATTTGAATTTGCATTTTCCTGATGACCAGTGATTTTGGCACATTTTCATCTATTTACTGGTCATTTTTATATTCCTTTATTAAAGTTTTCTTTAGCCATTTGTTCTTTATGGAAGGTTGTTTTATTGTTTACTTATAGACTTTAATATAAATTTGAAACTAGTCCTTTATTAGATATATACAAACATTACATATATTTAATTTGTTAATATATATTAATATATATTATATTTAAAAAACATTTTCTGCCAGTCTGTAGCTTGAATACTCATACTCTTAATAGTGTCTTTTGATGAAGATTTTTTAATTTTGTTGAAATCTAGGTTATTCATAATAGGTGGGCTCTCTCTCTCTCTCTATATATATATATATGGACTCCACACTTACTTCAATTTGTTTGTCTTGACTATGTCCTAAGACCTTGCTACATTTATTTATTTATAGTGGTTTTTTTTTTTTTAGATTGCTTAAGAATTTCTACAGGAACAGTAATATCTGCAAATAAAGGCAGTTTACTTCTTCCTTTCCAATGACCTCTTTTTTTTTTCCCTCTATCTTATTCCACAGGGTAGGGCATCCAGTACAATGTTGAGTAGAAATGAGTAGATAGCCTCATTTTGTTCTCAGTCTTAGGGGGAAAGCCTTACATCTTTCACCATTTCATATGAACTTAGCTGTGGTTGTTTTGTTGTTGTTGCTGCTGTTGTTATTGGTATGATACCCTTACTATATTGAGAAAATTTCTTTTGATTCTTAATTTGCTGAGAGTATTTGTTTTTAACATTAAATGAATGTTTAATTTTGTCAAATATTTTTCTTGCATCTGTTGTGGTGATCGCATAATGAGTCTCCTGTATTTTGTTGGATTATATTGATTGATTTTTTAGTTAATCTGGCATTCCTTAGATAAACCCCAGTTAACTATGATGTATTGTTTTTTCTATGTATCTCTGGATTCGGTTTGATTATATTTCTTCGATTATTTTTGCATTTAAATTCATGATGGATATTGGTGTATGATTTTCTTGTAATGTTTTTATGTTGCAATATTGGAGTTATGCAGGCCTTTTAAAACAAACTGAGAAGTGTTCTTTTCACCACTGTTTTCCAAATGATTATAGTATCTAAGATAGGTATATTTGGGTTCATAAAGTATTTGATAGAGTTCATAAATGAAGCCATTGGAACCTGGAGTTTTCTTTGTGGAAAAAAAAATTGAACAACTTCAGCTATCAAAATATGTACAAATATCTCTATCATTCAGCTATTTATTCTGTCTATCTGTCTATCTATCTATCTATCCATTGATCAATCTATCATCTATAATTTATCTCCCTTTAGTATACTGTGGCAGGAAGAATAGCCACCGTCCCTCCTCCAAGTCTAACTATGGCCTAATCCCTAGAACAATCCATAGAATAAATTATATTACATAACAAAAGGGACTTTGCAGATATAGTGAATGTTATGCATTTTAAAATAGGGAAGTTAATTTGGATTATCAGTGGGTGCAGTCTAATCACATGAGTTGTTAAGAGTGGAGAACTTTGTGTGGCTACAGTCAGAGAGATGTGGAAGAAGGGAAAGTCAGAGATTTGAAGCATTGAGGCTTGTTGGCTTGAAGGTGAAGTCAAAATGTCAAAATGTCCAAGCCTCCAGGTAAGAATGAACATTGATTTTGGCTTTGTAAGGCCTGAGCAGAGTGAAGAGTACTCAGCTGAGTCACACTGTGTCCAGACTTTTGACCCATATAGTTACTGGGTTTTGTTTTAAATATCCATTATAGCAGCAGTAGAAAACTAATTATGTACATATCAATTTTCTATTTCATCTTGGGTCAGTTTTGTTAAGTTATATTTTTTTACCTAATTTTTCAAATTTACTAACAAAGTTATTCAAAATATTTTTTAGTACTATTTAATTTTTCTCTTTCATTCCTGTTATTGACAATTTGAATTCCTTCTCTCTCTCTTACTATTTTATTAGATGTTTATCAATGCCATTAATATCTTCAAATAACCAACTTTTGCCTTTGTTAACTTTTTTGTTGCTTATTTTGTATTTTATTGATTTATGCTTTTAAAAAATAACTGTGTTACTTATACTTTAGTAGGACCTTTTTTTATCATTCTCCTTAGAGTAGAAATTTAGATCACTGAGTTTAAATATTTCTTTTTTTCTAATAAACATAACCAATTAAAATAATAAATCTCCCTCTAAGTACTACTTTAGCTGATGCTTACAAATTTCTGAGTGCAGTATTTGCATTGTATTTTATTTCAAACTCTGTGCTCCTTTTTTTGTGACGTTTTCCTTAATCCTTGGGTTTAGAAGTATGTTGTTACTTCCCAAATATCTGCTCATTTTCCAGATATTTTATTGATATTGATGTCTAAGTAACTTCTTTTGCTACCAGAGAATGTATTATTTAAGATTTTAATCTTTTGAAATTTTTGGACTTGTTTTTATGCCAGCATGTGGTCTAATTTCATGAACACTCCAAGTGCACTGCACATGTGGCATGTGAGACACAGTCATTGAGGAATGTCAGTTAAGTCATGGTGTTGTATGGTGTTGTTAAGATCATACATATCCTTATTGATTTTTGGTCTACTTTATCAATTACTGAGAAAAAAATCTCCAATTATGATTATTAATTTATCTATTTCTCCTTTTAGTTCTATCAGTTTGTACTTCATATTTTTTGAACTTCTCTTTTGAGATATGTACACAATTGTAATTGTGTCTTCCAGAAATTTTTCCTTTTTGTTACTGTGAAATGTTCCTTTCTATCTCTGGCAATGTTCCTTGTCTTAACTTGTATTTAATCTGATACTAATATACTCTTGCTTTCTTAGTAGTGTTATATATATATATATATATACACACACACACACACGTATATACACACACACACGTATATATACACACACACACGCATGTATATATATAAACACACATATACGTATATATATACATACATGCATATATATATATATATTCATACTTTCACTTTTAATTTCTATGTGTATGTGTCTTTATATTTAAAGTATGAATCGTGTGGTCAGAATAGAGTTGGGCCTTACATTTTTAGCCAGTCTGGAAAATCTCTGCCTTTTAATTGAATTTTTTTGTCTGCTTTCATGTTTTGCAGTTATTTGATGCGGTTGGATTTAAAGTTATCTTTTCACTATTTGTTTTTTTTATTCTATCTGTACTTCTGTTTCTCTGTTTCTTCTTTTCTTATTTTGCTTAATTACCTATTTCATTTTATTTCCTGTGTTGACTTTTTAATTATACATGTTTGCTTTTTTCTTTGGTGTTTATTCTAAGGATTATATTATGTGTCTTCAACTTGTTATTTATTCTACGTAACATTGTGTTACTTCACATAAGGTACAGTGACTTTTCAATAATGATTTCATTTACCTCATCCTTTGTGAAATTGTCATCATATATATTACATCTGCCTTTGCTATAAGTGCTCAATACAGTTCTATAATTTTAGCTTTAAACAATCATAGGTATTTTTTTAATAGAAGAAAAGAAAAACATTATGTATCCATTTTTATGTTTGCCCATCACCTATCTGCCATTTCTGGTGCTCTTTCTGTAAATTTGAGTTTCTGTCCAATGTCCTTTTCTTTCAGCCTGAACAACTTCTTTTAGCATTTCCTGTGGTACAGATCCGCTGGCAACAAATACCCTCAGTTTTTTGTTTATCTGCTTGTGTTTTTTATTTCGCTTATATTTTTGAATGATAGTTTTGCTGCATATAAAAGTTTTTGTTGCTTTTTTTTTCTTTTAGCATTTTAGGTTATTTCATTGTCTGCTGACCTCCATTTGGTATGAAGTCAGCAGTTCTTCATATTATTGGACCCTTCTTTGGTATTTGTCACTTTTTCTGTTTTCTAGTCAACTTTGAATTTGAGCAGTTTGACTATGATGTGCCTAGATGTATTTTTCTTTATATTTGTAGAGGTTGAGTGAGGTTCTAATAGAATTAAGTTCATGGTTTTCACCAAATTTGAAAAATATTTACATATTATATCTTCAAATATTTTTCCATCCCATTACTGACTCCTTTTTTTCATCTGAGACTCCAGTTACATCTGTGTTAGACTTCAGATGCTGTTCCAAAGATTGGTGAGACTCTACTAATTTTTTTCTTTCTCTTAAATTGTACAGTTTCTGTTGATTTGTCTCAAGGTCACTGACTTCTGCCACCTGTGGCTTTTGTTAAGCCCACTGAAGTACTTTTCATTTCAGTTAATGTACTTTTCCCTTTAGGTTTAATATTGGCTTCTTTTACAATAGAAACATGTTGTCAAGAAAAGATACATATAAACTCTTGGGATGAGATGTTTGAGTATTGGAAGGGTTTAATAGGATTTATTTCTGATACTGTGCAGGAACGAAGAAAAAACTGAGCTTCTCATAGAAACAGTGAGATAGAAATGTAAATAATAATAGCGATTTGATTATTCCACGTAGATTTCTGGGAAAAATATTTATATTTACATTTTAATTTTTTTTCATTTATATTTTTATTCTTCATTGCATTTGTCATGCTACATTTTTTTCTTTGTGTTTTGAAAATAAAATTGTGGGCTTTATGACACTTTTGAAAATTTGAACAAAGTGTAAAATTGTAAAAATAAAATCATTTTAAGAGTTGCTTTATCTTGCCAACTAATATATTCCTTAACAGCTTCAACTCTGCAGAAGCAAAATACCTTTTCAAACCCCAACATGTTTCTGACTGGTTTGAAACATTATGTCAGTTTTATTGGGGTCATGAAATATTTTTCTATCCACTAAATGATGAAACCAAAGGGTGAATGTTCTAGGCCTTCAGTTGTTTAGAGAATGGTAAAAGATAGGGTCAGGATTCCCTGATATGCTCTCCAATAAGCTGATTGAATTGGATCCAGTAGTAGGAATTTTGATCTAACAAACCTAAAAGAGTCTTTTTTTTTTTTTTAAAGATTTTATTTATTTATTCGACAGAGATAGAGACAGCCAGCGAGAGAGGGAACACGCAGGGGGAGTGGGAGAGGAAGAAGCAGGCTACCAGCGGAGGAGCCTGATGTGGGGCTCGATCCCATAACGCCGGCATCACGCCCTGAGCCGAAGGCAGATGCTTAACCGCTGTGCCACCCAGGCGCCCCAAACCTAAAAGAGTCTTATTTTGTGCCTCCTTGACCTTCTGACTGAGAAAAACCTGGCACCATTATCACTTTGCTTCCACATTATCACCTGTTTATGGTCTGGGAATCCAAATCATAATTTAAGTTTAAGAGGTAAGGCATTGAGCCCCTCAGTTTTAGTTTGCCTGCTTTTAGTTTAACTTTAGCTCATCAAGGGTGTTATTTGTTAGTCTTCCAGTGGCTCAGATGTATGTCTGAGTCTCATCAACTAGAGAAACTTGCAAGCCAATGTTGATAATTTCTGTTCAAATGGCCATAGCTTTAGGAGCCTTATAGGATTTGGAGAAAGAATGCACGTACCAGTTAGCACAATATGACTTTCACGTCATACTCATCTATGGTGTTTGCAATAAAAGGTGGGTTTTCTTTTGAATGTTGTAATTCACTTAGCACTTGTTTGAGTGGTAGGACTGATAAAAAGGGATAAGAGGAACACAGTACACCTGTGGCTGTGAATGCTCTTTTATAACTGCATGGATAGGTTTGTTTTTTGTAGTAAATAATAGTAGCAATAGCTTTTGAATGAAAAGCCAGGATAATTGTGTCTACCTAAGTCACTCTGTAAATCATTCTAATTGGTGGGCCTGCACAGTATAGAAACACAAGTACATTAATTAATAACCCACCAAGTTTCTCAAGAATGGTTCAGATATTCCCTTTGTGTCATAAGTGCATGGACAATTGCTTGTTTTCCCCTATATGTGACCTACCTTGATGAATGGAATAAGGGAAGAGAAATGTCAGGATTTGGAAGAAATCTTTATAGAAAATCCCTGTGGTATTTTTCAAGGGCTTACATCTTTAAAATATTTTTTTTTCATTTTTTTATTATGTCATGTTAGTCACCATACAGTACATCATTAGTTTTTGATGTAGTGTTCCATGGTTCATTGTTTGCGTATAACACCCAGTGCTCATTGCAATACGTGCCCTCCTTAATTCACCAGCCTAACACATCCCCCTCCCCCCTCCCCTCGGAAACCCTCAGTTTGTTTCCTGGAGTCCATAGTCTCTCATGGTTCGTCTCTGCCTCCGATATGCCCCCCTTCATTTTTCCCTTCCTTCTCCTAATGTCCTCCATGCTATTCCTTATGTTCCACATATAAGTGAAACCATATGATAATTGTCTTTCTCTGCTTGACTTATTTCACTTAGCATAACCCCCTTCAGTTTCATCCATGTCAGTGCAAATGGTGGGTATCCATCCTTTCTGATGGCTGAGTAATATTCCACTGTATATATGAACCACGTCTTTATCCATTCATCTGTTGAAGGGCATCTCGGCTCCTTCCACAATTTGGCTATTGTGAACATTGCTGCTATGAACATTGGGGTGCACGTGCACCTTCTCTTCACTACATCTGTATCTTTGGGGTAAATACCTAATAGTGCAATTGCTGGGTCATAGAGTACCTCTATTCTTAACTTTTTGAGGAAACTCCATATTGTTTTCCAGAGTGGCTGTACCAGCTTGCATTCCCACCAACAGTGTAAGAGGGTTCCCCTTTTTCCACATCCTTGCCAACTTTGTTGTTTCCTGTTTTGTTAATTTTTCCCATTCTAACTGGTGTAAGGTGGTATCTCATTGTGGTTTTGATTTGTATTTCCCTGATGGCTAATGATGTTGAGCAGTTTTCATGTATCAGTTAGCCATTTGTATGTCTTCTTTAGAGAAGTGTCTATTGATGTCTTCTACCCATTTTTTGACTGGTTTATTTGTTTTTTAAGTGCTGAGTTTGAGAAGTTCTTCATAGATCTTGGATACCAGCCCTTTATCTGTAATGTCATTTGCAAATATCTTCTCCCATTCCGTAGGCTGCCTCTTAGTTTTGTTGACTGTTTCCTTTGCTGTACAGAAGCTTTTTATCTTGATGAAGTCCCAAAAGGTCATTTTTGCTTTTGTTTCACTTGCCTTTGGAGACTTGTCTTGAAAGAAGTTACGGTGGCTGATGTCGAAGAGGTTGCTGCCTATGTTCTCCTCTAGGATTTTGATGGATTCCTGTGTCACATTGAGGTCTTTCATCCATTTTGAGTTTATCTTTGTGTATGGTGTAAGGGAATGGCCCAGTTTCAGTCTTCTGTATATTGCTGTCCAATTTTCCCAGCACCACTTATTGAAGAGAATGTTTTTCAGTGTTTAATATTTTAAAAATGTTTAATGTTTTAAAAATGTTTAGTGATAAAAATTCCTTAGGTAATACATATATTAATATTAAGATTTAGGCTTTTTTCCCGCAGCGGGAATTTTTAGAGTATTTTATTAGGTATTTTTAAGAGAGGCTTTTCATTATACCGCAGAGTACTGGGTGTATCTATCCTGTTTAATTTTTCTTTTCTTTTCAGGAAGAGGTATTCTTACAAGGATATTCTTTATTTTGTGGTTTCTATTTGGATACTGGCCTCCTGTAGCTGTCAGGTGCTTTCTTATGGAGTGAGGAGAAGTAAAGTCCAATTGTGTGTTATTTTTAAAAATGACTGATGGAGAAAGTCAAGGCCAGCTCCCACAGAGCTGAACAGAACAGAGCCACATTTGCTCTGAGAACATAATTACTGTTTCTTACGATGCCATGCCTCCTCATACTCCTGACGGAGACCTCACAGTGAGTTATATTATTGGCCCTTAGAAGGTTCTGGATCTTACCAGAGCTAAGATAATGAACACATTTTTCAGAAATCAGCTCATCTAAGCAGGCTGGGCATTCTAGAGTATAGATTTCTTTGCAGAGTCAATATGGTGATGAGCTCTGTTGTCACTGTTGGCAGAAGGGGTGTCTGGTGAAGACAGCAACTGGTAGAGAGTGCTAGGATCCCATTTTCCACATCTTGGGGATCTCAGCCTAAATGTCAGATCACTCAGTCTCCTCCTACATGTATCCCTGACACACTGGCTATGCACACCTGCCCTGGCTTCCATGTGGACGTTTGCTAAGCCAGTGAATTCTAAACCTGACTGGTCAAAAGAACCACATGGGATGCTTAAAAATTATAGATGCCATTGGATATTTTAATTCTGTAGAATTCAGTACATTTCCCCAGTTTTGGGAATCTCTGATCTAGTGTATTCTATGAGAATTTACCTTTGTATTCCTGAGTAAAAATGTATCCGACTAGAGAGAGCAGGTATTTGAGAACACCATGTCTGCTATTTCTTGCTAACAAGAAATGATGAAAAAACTTATGTATATGTTATTCATGTCCATGAGAAAAGTTTTAAATGAGTCTTTACATTTTGTGGCTAAGATAGAGTCCCTTTTATTTTTATAAATTGACAAATTGACATCTGCGTATAGGAAGTATAGTTGTCAAGAATACTTGATTTTTTAAATATCTTAATCTCAGTTTTGTTTTAAAGAGTTGTATACAGGGAAGATCGTTTCTTGGCCATGTGGGGTCAGAGAGGGATGTGGGGCTTGGATTTTCAGCCATTCCTCCTGTTTGCATGCCCTAGTCAGGGTGACCAACCATTTCAGCTTTCTGGTTTTAGCACTGAAAGCCCTTCAGTGTCCCATGAAATCCCTCAGTCTTGGGGAAACCAGGAGAGTTGGTCACTCTAGCCACACCACATAATCAAGACACCTGGCATCTGCAATCTCAAGGCCATCTGTAGGTTAAGAGTTCTTATGCAGACCTGAGATTCCCTTTCCTCTAGTCATTCACTTCCAAACCCCAAACTTTTGTTGCTCTTTCTTTTCTACTTCTCTTTTTCAATATGGAATTTCGCTTTAGTGAAAACCTTTGCCTCTGTTTTAGAAGGTTTTTGGGAAAGGATGAAGATAACCAGACTGTATGCATGATACTATTCATATATATATGTTTATATATTTTTATATGTACATATGAAAGTCTCTTAATGAGTTCTCACCTTGAAATAATGTGGACTTTAAAAAAATCTATTATTATTGAAGTATAATTGACATGTAACATTGCAAAAGTTTAAAGTATATAACATGTTGATTTGATACATTTATATATTGTAATATGATTACCACTGTGGAATAATCAGGTCGTAAAATTGTCATTTCTTTTATATGGTGGTAAGAATTAAGATCTAGTCTCTTGGCAACCTTGAAGTGTATGATATAGTATTGGTGTTTATGATGGTATTGTGGACTTTGATGATTTGCCAAATTTAGTATCAGAAATTAGGTTGAACTTCACCTAAAGTCAATGCTAAGGCCAAATAAGAGGAGTTTCCCACAGTTCCTTTGTATTCTTGGTGCATCCTTTCTCATGCTTTTCTTACCATGTATTACTCGAATTCTGCCCCCTTATTAATCCAGACCTGAAACTCAGCTCTCTCCAGGTTTCTACAAAAGTCCATTCATACCCAAGAGTTTCATGAGGTTAGTAACTCTCTAGAAGTTCCTGGGTGTCCACAATGTCACAAGGTAGGTCATATCACAGGGCATATGACCATTGGCCACATTCCCTTCCCCACAGCCTCTCCAGACCACAGAACATTTCTATCTGCACACAGGCCTCAGCTTCTATCCTAGAGGTATTTTGCTGAGTGCTCTTTGTTCCATGTCATAATATTTGTAATGAAAGACTAAGATGTTTATCTCAGTAATTATGAAACTCTGCAGAGTGGGAGTGTTGGGCGTCAGACCTCCTGCCCTTTAATGATAGGAAATGAGAGGAATCATATTCTATAAAATTGATCATTTCCATTTTCAGAGAGTAGCATCAATGTTAGTTGGAGAAGAAAGTGAATGGCTTTATTCAAGGATCTAGCACATGCCAACAATTTTATTTTGTTGATCTTACTGCAACTCCTGTTTTATAGGCGAGGAAATTACAGCTTGGCATAATTTAAANCGTAGGCTGCCTCTTAGTTTTGTTGACTGTTTCCTTTGCTGTACAGAAGCTTTTTATCTTGATGAAGTCCCAAAAGGTCATTTTTGCTTTTGTTTCACTTGCCTTTGGAGACTTGTCTTGAAAGAAGTTACGGTGGCTGATGTCGAAGAGGTTGCTGCCTATGTTCTCCTCTAGGATTTTGATGGATTCCTGTGTCACATTGAGGTCTTTCATCCATTTTGAGTTTATCTTTGTGTATGGTGTAAGGGAATGGCCCAGTTTCAGTCTTCTGTATATTGCTGTCCAATTTTCCCAGCACCACTTATTGAAGAGAATGTTTTTCAGTGTTTAATATTTTAAAAATGTTTAATGTTTTAAAAATGTTTAGTGATAAAAATTCCTTAGGTAATACATATATTAATATTAAGATTTAGGCTTTTTTCCCGCAGCGGGAATTTTTAGAGTATTTTATTAGGTATTTTTAAGAGAGGCTTTTCATTATACCGCAGAGTACTGGGTGTATCTATCCTGTTTAATTTTTCTTTTCTTTTCAGGAAGAGGTATTCTTACAAGGATATTCTTTATTTTGTGGTTTCTATTTGGATACTGGCCTCCTGTAGCTGTCAGGTGCTTTCTTATGGAGTGAGGAGAAGTAAAGTCCAATTGTGTGTTATTTTTAAAAATGACTGATGGAGAAAGTCAAGGCCAGCTCCCACAGAGCTGAACAGAACAGAGCCACATTTGCTCTGAGAACATAATTACTGTTTCTTACGATGCCATGCCTCCTCATACTCCTGACGGAGACCTCACAGTGAGTTATATTATTGGCCCTTAGAAGGTTCTGGATCTTACCAGAGCTAAGATAATGAACACATTTTTCAGAAATCAGCTCATCTAAGCAGGCTGGGCATTCTAGAGTATAGATTTCTTTGCAGAGTCAATATGGTGATGAGCTCTGTTGTCACTGTTGGCAGAAGGGGTGTCTGGTGAAGACAGCAACTGGTAGAGAGTGCTAGGATCCCATTTTCCACATCTTGGGGATCTCAGCCTAAATGTCAGATCACTCAGTCTCCTCCTACATGTATCCCTGACACACTGGCTATGCACACCTGCCCTGGCTTCCATGTGGACGTTTGCTAAGCCAGTGAATTCTAAACCTGACTGGTCAAAAGAACCACATGGGATGCTTAAAAATTATAGATGCCATTGGATATTTTAATTCTGTAGAATTCAGTACATTTCCCCAGTTTTGGGAATCTCTGATCTAGTGTATTCTATGAGAATTTACCTTTGTATTCCTGAGTAAAAATGTATCCGACTAGAGAGAGCAGGTATTTGAGAACACCATGTCTGCTATTTCTTGCTAACAAGAAATGATGAAAAAACTTATGTATATGTTATTCATGTCCATGAGAAAAGTTTTAAATGAGTCTTTACATTTTGTGGCTAAGATAGAGTCCCTTTTATTTTTATAAATTGACAAATTGACATCTGCGTATAGGAAGTATAGTTGTCAAGAATACTTGATTTTTTAAATATCTTAATCTCAGTTTTGTTTTAAAGAGTTGTATACAGGGAAGATCGTTTCTTGGCCATGTGGGGTCAGAGAGGGATGTGGGGCTTGGATTTTCAGCCATTCCTCCTGTTTGCATGCCCTAGTCAGGGTGACCAACCATTTCAGCTTTCTGGTTTTAGCACTGAAAGCCCTTCAGTGTCCCATGAAATCCCTCAGTCTTGGGGAAACCAGGAGAGTTGGTCACTCTAGCCACACCACATAATCAAGACACCTGGCATCTGCAATCTCAAGGCCATCTGTAGGTTAAGAGTTCTTATGCAGACCTGAGATTCCCTTTCCTCTAGTCATTCACTTCCAAACCCCAAACTTTTGTTGCTCTTTCTTTTCTACTTCTCTTTTTCAATATGGAATTTCGCTTTAGTGAAAACCTTTGCCTCTGTTTTAGAAGGTTTTTGGGAAAGGATGAAGATAACCAGACTGTATGCATGATACTATTCATATATATATGTTTATATATTTTTATATGTACATATGAAAGTCTCTTAATGAGTTCTCACCTTGAAATAATGTGGACTTTAAAAAAATCTATTATTATTGAAGTATAATTGACATGTAACATTGCAAAAGTTTAAAGTATATAACATGTTGATTTGATACATTTATATATTGTAATATGATTACCACTGTGGAATAATCAGGTCGTAAAATTGTCATTTCTTTTATATGGTGGTAAGAATTAAGATCTAGTCTCTTGGCAACCTTGAAGTGTATGATATAGTATTGGTGTTTATGATGGTATTGTGGACTTTGATGATTTGCCAAATTTAGTATCAGAAATTAGGTTGAACTTCACCTAAAGTCAATGCTAAGGCCAAATAAGAGGAGTTTCCCACAGTTCCTTTGTATTCTTGGTGCATCCTTTCTCATGCTTTTCTTACCATGTATTACTCGAATTCTGCCCCCTTATTAATCCAGACCTGAAACTCAGCTCTCTCCAGGTTTCTACAAAAGTCCATTCATACCCAAGAGTTTCATGAGGTTAGTAACTCTCTAGAAGTTCCTGGGTGTCCACAATGTCACAAGGTAGGTCATATCACAGGGCATATGACCATTGGCCACATTCCCTTCCCCACAGCCTCTCCAGACCACAGAACATTTCTATCTGCACACAGGCCTCAGCTTCTATCCTAGAGGTATTTTGCTGAGTGCTCTTTGTTCCATGTCATAATATTTGTAATGAAAGACTAAGATGTTTATCTCAGTAATTATGAAACTCTGCAGAGTGGGAGTGTTGGGCGTCAGACCTCCTGCCCTTTAATGTTAGGAAATGAGAGGAATCATATTCTATAAAATTGATCATTTCCATTTTCAGAGAGTAGCATCAATGTTAGTTGGAGAAGAAAGTGAATGGCTTTATTCAAGGATCTAGCACATGCCAACAATTTTATTTTGTTGATCTTACTGCAACTCCTGTTTTATAGGCGAGGAAATTACAGCTTGGCATAATTTAAAAAATGACAAAATATGAAAAACCTTGACCAAGTTTACACAAGTAGCAGCCCTGGGATTCCTTCTCAGGCAGCCTGACCATCGAGTATTGCTCTTTACCCATATTCACATCACACCAAGAATATAGAATTTTCTTTTTCACAGATGTATCTGCATGCACATAATTTCAGAACTGCTAGAAAAGAAGTGGAATGTTGTTTTCCAACCTTTCTTCATGCTGTGATTTATAAAGCATGGATTACTAGTAGCTAGGGTACTCATCAGCATCGCAGGACTGCACTAATGACCCTCTGGCTTCAGCATTCATGAGGATGTGCAGGAGCTGCTGGGACCAGGGCTCTGCTTCATTGCAGCTGTCAGGATTACATCCTACCAGTCTGGAGAGCACCATGTGGTTCCCTTCCCAGATAACCTTGTTTACACTCTTCTCTCACATGGCCTGGGCATCCCCTTTACTGTGCTGCTGCACAGTCTGCATACAGGCTCTGTCTCCCCCTGGGAACCCTCTGTAACTACACCAGGAGTGAACTCTGGGGTGGGCTGGAGAACAGTATCTTTCATACTAGTAAGAATCATTTTGACATGGTTTGATACACTTCATTTTTCTATATACATCTAGATTTCCAGGAAGATTCAAAAACCATTATAATGAATTTTAAAGTATATCGAGATTAGATCATGCCTTTCTTCAACAAAGGAATAGATTTTTTTTCTAGAAGCAAAGAGAGGAAGTATCCTTGCTTCTTCTAATGTTCTCCTTTGTGGTTGCAATTTGAGGCTTATTAGTTTGGTGAAGAGGAGAGTGAACTAGCTGAACCCCCTATATATCTGTAACTCTTGAAGAACACATTTGGTCTAGGTAATGAGCGCTCAGTACACGTGCTGAGAGAAATCAAGATAACCTATTGAAAAACAAGGACCCCTCTACCTAAATTTCCTCTCAAATACCTTACCTTAATTTCTTCTTCAAAATGGAGGTAATGACTTCCGGTTTCCGCTCCTGTGCATAAGGAGCTTGGAAGTGGTTACTCCCATCCTCAGACAAGAAAAAAACTAAACAAAATGAAAATTACCAACTCTTAGATTCATCGGAGAATTGACCTCACAGAGAAAAATGCTGTGGGAGAGACCGATAACCTGATAAAATCACAAATTCCTGAAACAGAAACTCCCATGGGAACCCGTCCTGGGGTAGGAAAACCTGAACTGTAATTGATGAGTGGCTGGTGGCTCAGGGTGGACAAGTCCAAGAGATTGAAGCTCCAGGGGGTGCAGTTTGGGGGAGGGCACACTTGTGTGACTTTTACCCTCTGGACCCCTGTCAAGTTCTCACAGTGAGCGTTAGAGAAAATCCCCTCATGCTTCTGGCAGGGGGAGGGAGAAGGACCTCTTTCAAAATACACCCAGAGCATACTGTTTCGCTAACATGGGGGTACTAATAGATAGCCAAATCCTGGGGCAGTGACAGGATCAGGTGTGATCATGTATGGAAAGCACGAAGTACAGTGCCTATAAGGGCTGTTATTGTGGTGATTTTACTGTCTATGCATAAGCTGAAAGTTCTACTCATCTATGAGAGAGTATGCAGGAGATGGGGATCCAGAGATGGCCTGAAAGGAGTACTGTAAGATGTGGCTTAAGTAATGCATTTAAAATATACAGGGATTTGCATCTTGGAAGCGTTACTGTCATTTGGCATACCATCATATACATTCTCCCATGAGTCCCATGAAAGAGGAATTCACTCCCTGCTGACACGAAGAAATGAGACAAGGGCGGTTTCTGAATGCTGCCCTACTTTTCCAGGCCCTTTGCTTCAGAGCCAGGGTTAGAGTTTGAATGATCTAGTGCCTTGGCTGCTTCCAGTTTCCTGGACAGCATCTTCTCAGCTCAGCGGTGTTGTGTCCACAGCGGCATGAGCAGTGTTTTATTGCTTCTCCACTGGCTCATTCCAGGGCCAAGAGCAGCAGACACATACATGGAGAAATTGCTGGCCAGAGACTGCAAAGAGCATCACAATTCTGGTCCATTCAGAGAGACAAACAGGGAGGCAACCAACTGCCCAGACCAGGACCTTCCCCAGGAGAAATGATCTGGGGGCCAGATGACAGACATTCGGGAATCCTAACTATTCATATTTTCCTTATTGGTTTTAAAATTTTAGTGTTGACTTTAGAGCTCGCAGGAATGATTCTTTGTATTATGATTTTTCTTTTTTTCCCAGGCAACAATGATTAAGATTTGAAACTACTTGATGTATTTCTGTTCTTCCAATACATATGCCCCATCCTCACTTTCATCCTTCCTGTTTCAAAGAATATCATGTCCTTTTCTGGATAATTTGCCCTCGTTCATCTTCTCATTGACCCTCAGGCTGTTATCACTGGTAGTAGTGGGGATGTAGTACATTTAAAATCACTTCTTTTTGTTTTTCTCGTGAGATCAACAAAATGGTTTTGTGTGGTTCAGATTCTTAAGTGCCCAGAGGGATCCCTGAAAGTAATTTGCTTTTCCCGTTTATTTTGAAAAACAAATGTCAAAAATTCTGAAGTAGTCTGTGATTGCATGTGTTAGTCAGAGGTAATCTGTTTGGTCCCTAGTCAGTAGGACTTCTGGGGAAACTAGAATTAAAATTAAAATTGGCACATCAATTAAATCCAGGATCTGCTCACCTGCTGTTGAATGAAAGCACACCTAATGGGACGGCACAGTGGTTTCCCAGTGCACCAAGTCTCAGAGGTTAAGGATTTGCTTTAAGTTTGCCGAATTCCTTGATGACATATTGTAGAGGTCTCATCTGTAGATTTATATATATTCAACGGGGTAAAAGGTGTATTGCCATTTGTCTATAAACTGATTAGCATTTTGGTCAGAGCCTTAAATGAATGTGTAAAATTTTTACTGATCAAATGTAAGAATGGCATAAATCTGGAAGGGATAACCAAAGTTTCTGATGAAAGAACATAAAATTATCAGATCAGAATTGAATTGTAAATCAAAACAAACAATAGGAAATGTAACAGGGTACATACAAAGGTTGGCATTTCCATTAAAAAAAATCAATTGCCCAAGTATAGAATGGGGATAGGGGAGACCTATGTTTATTACAGTTAATGTGAAAAATGTCCTGACCGTTTGAGGAGACTTAATTAAGTGAGCTGTGATAAAATATAATAGTCTCATTTTACTCTGCACTACTGTATCTGGAATATTGTGACCAATTTTGGGAGCCACACATGGGACTTTGACATCTGGAGGGATGTCAGTTAACCTAGCAGGATGTGGGGGATTTTTCTGACATGACTTGTGTGGGGAAACGGGTAAGGCAGTTGGCGTCATCCAAGCGAAAGAAGGTGTATGGGGCTGTGATTTGTTCCTTCAGTCACCGGAATTTCTCTCAGATGGGAGAGGAATCAACTCTCTTGATTTATAAGGCAGAATCTAGAACACATGGGCAGAATCCATAGAGAAGGAAGTTTTAACTTTAAGAAAACAAACTGAGGGCTTCAGGGCGGGGGGAATGGGATAGGCTGGTAATGAGTATTAAGGAGGGCACATATTGCATGGTGCACTGGGTGGTATACGCAAGTAATGAATCATGGAACTTTACATCAAAAACTAGGAATGTACTGTATGGTGACTAACATAATATAATAAAAATATTATTATTAAAAAAAAGAAATTTAAAACATTTGCAGTTGTTCAGCAATGGAATGTGGTACTTAACAACCTCGTAAACTTTTTGTCACTCTGTGTGAAGGGCCCGGCTAGAATGCTAACCTGAGATGCCAGCAGAAGGGACTCTTGGAATGATTAGAAAGTTGGACTACCTTGAAGATTCTTTCCAACTCCCTGATTTTTTTAGTTAATTCAAGATTAATACAATTTAAGGAGTCATCTTTTTTTAAAGAGTTATCTTTTATATATCTTTTATGAAATCTGACCTACTTTCTGGGAGGTTACTCCATGTGTACTCATGTTTTCAAATATCAGCTATATTTTTCCATGAAAACTATGAAAATGTTCACATGACTTAGTATTTAGAAGTGTCAATAAATTGACATAGTGAAGACAAGTGTCTTTGACATTCATATGCTGTCAAACCACTTTATCTCTATTTTCGGTAAGATTAGGGACGTTTGTCAATCCTCTGGGCCAGGATGTATTTCATTATTCTGAATTTTAAAGAAAGACCTATGAACTCCCAGTGCACATTTTTCTTTTGATTGTGAATCTTACTGGGTATATAAATCAAGCAATAGTAAAAAAAAATTGTCTCCAAGAATAGCATGTAAGGAACTTCTCCAATTAGTCCTATAGAGGCTCTGGATACACCTGTTTACCAGCTTTGTCCTCCTTCATCCTAGACACCTTCTGTGCTCCCACCACCTTCTTTGCTGCCGACACTGCAAGGTATATCAGCCCTTGAAATTAAACATCTTCAATTTCTCATATCAGAGAAAACCCCAGTATGGTTTTCTCCATCTAAATCTCTATAACTATATTCAAAAAGTCTATATATTGATGATGCTGATATTGCTGCAGGTTTTGGAATCCACTTTTGGAATAGGTCTTGGGATAGATAGTAGGTGTTGGTCACATTTTCTTGTGAGGTATCCTGGAGATCCACAGGACTCAGTTGGATACCACCTTATAGTGATGGGATGCGATATATGGTAGTCTGTCACGCTGAGTATGGGCAGCTCTAGGAAAGTTGTTGTGTCTATTTTCTGACTGTGGCTTGGCTGAACATTCTTAACCCAGAACCTCGCATCTGGGCTGGTTCATATAAAAGATCTTCTTAACAAAGGCCATTTACAGGCCTGGCTGAACTTAGCACTTCCATAAGGGGGAGAGATTGTAGTAATTGGTGAAAGGACTAGGTCTGCAGGAATGGGGGTGCCATATGAAACAGTTTCCTGACTTTCTGGGGCTTCAGAAGTCATCAGAGCAAAACATCATTGTTCAAACTTACAGTCCCAGAATTATAATCCTGTTTTTGTCCTTGGCTGTCTGCTTGTGTTGGGGGAGGTTTACTTTAGCATATAGATGCCTGGGCCAGAAAGGAAAATCATAATATCTGCCTGTTGCAGTGGTCCAGTTTTGCTCACCAGCACTTATTCCAAGTTGTAATTATTGAGGACATCGGTGTGGTTACATGAACTTAAAAAGACAAATGCTTAAGCTGATCTTTAATAAATGTGAAATGCAACAAAATTTATATTGCCTTTAAATTTACTAATACATACAGGTTTCCTTTTTGTCCTTATTCTTATACATATAATTGTGTTCTCTTACTGGCACTAAGTATTTGTAGAAAGAGAATATGGTATCTCACCATCTCCTTTTTCCCCTTTCCCTTAATTTTTTATATATACAGGGCACGTTACTTCAACCGCCGATGTTGCCTTAGATGAAGTTGAGCACTATTTACTGTTTCAGGCATTCTGCTGTCTTCTTAGGGTTCTCTCTTGGCCACCTTCCCCAAGAGAAAGATAATTATTAATCAGATTTTATTGGAAATGGAACAAAAAAAAAGACTGTCTAGCTTAGCACCGCCCAATAGAATTTTCTGCAGGTATGCCAGTACTCTTTACCTCTCTGTCCAATACTGTTGCTCCTGGCCACCTGTGGCTATTGTGCCCTTGAAGTGTGGCCAGTGTGACTAGGAACTGAATTTTAATTTATATAATTTTAATTAATTTAATAATTTAATTAATTTAAATATAAGAAGATATTTGTGACTAGTGGCTACTATATTGGGGTGTGTTGGATACCATAGCAATTGCCAAAGAATTCATAGCATCAGAAAATGTAAGTAAATGCACTAATCAGTGGGATTCAGCATCTAAACTCTTCTTTTGAGCCAAATGGCACTTAGAAGTAATGCAGCATCACTGGGTGCCAGGTGGCTCAGTTGGTTGAGCGTCTGACTCTTGGTTTTGGTTCAGATCATGATATCGGTGTCGTGGGATCGAGCCCCACCTTAGCTCCGTGCTCAGCCCAGAGTCTGTTCGAGATTCTATCCCTCTCCCTTCCCCTCTACTCCTCCCCCTGCTTGCTCTCTCTCTCTCCCTAAAATAAATGAATAAAATCCTTAAGAAGTAATGCAGCATCAGCTTTGAGGATATTAAGGTGATCATCAAAAAGGTGAGAAAAAAATCAACATGCATCTAAAGCATTTATAATTAATAATAAAGATCATTCTCTCTGCTATGGTAGGTTCTTCACATATCTGCTTTACAGATATATCTTCTGTTCTTTTACAAATGTTCCAAGTTAGATACTATTTTTTCCATTTCATTTTAGAAAAAAACTGAGGCACAGCATTTTAAAATAATAAACCACCCCAAAGTCACACAGCCAGGAAATGTTAGAGCCAAGGTTTGAGCCCAGGTAGGATTCTTCAGTGATAAATTTCATAATGAGTATTTCCTACACTGTCTTTTAGAGCACATGTGCATGTCCCCCTAGTCATCATTGAGAACTAGGGTAGAAGTTGAGAACATGAGCCCTGTCACAACATTACTTGATTTGAGTTCTGTTTTCTACTGCTCATCACCTTTGTGAACTTGAGCACATTACTTAGTAATTCTGAGCCTCAATTTTCTCATTTTCTTATGAATCTACTTCATTGGTTGTTGTTAGGGTTAAATAAGTTTCTCACACAGTGTTTGAGCCATAAATACTTGTCATCGTCATTTTTAATTTGAAAGGACTGCCATTTATTTTAGGATGTTGCTTTAATGTGATGTTAATAGATGAAATAGATACATGCTTTGGGTGCACTTTCCTAGGAAATAAGAGAGACTCTAATATTCAGATAATACAGTAAGAAACACCCTGCTGTTCAACCACTTTGGTGTGTCCATCACCGGGTTTATAAAGTTTCAGAGCCCACATGCGCTGGCCAGTTCCTCATATCTTTGCTTTTCATGTAACCCTTATAGATGTCTCCTTTGGTGTCTTTGATTGGTTCAGAATGCTGAGCAGTGACAAACACCAACACAGCTGGAAAGAGCTGTAAGATTTGCTGTTCTGTCTTCTAGCAGGGAATTATTGCCATGGATACCAGCATCAGAGGAAAACTGGGGAGGATTCTCAACTGGTCTCCTGAGTGGTCTGACATCTGTTTCTGGCAAGGCCAATAATGAGTGTGCTGCTAGCTTCATATCTAATGGAAGACTGATCCATGTCTCTCTCTCTCTCTCTCTCTCTCTCTCTCCCTTTTTTAACCACAGATGGCCTCTTCCCAAGATGCCCGGTATGGCCAGAAAGACTCCTCTGATCAGAACTTCGACTACATGTTCAAATTGCTCATCATTGGCAATAGCAGTGTGGGGAAAACATCTTTCCTGTTCCGTTATGCAGATGACTCCTTTACATCTGCATTTGTCAGCACAGTTGGGATCGATTTCAAAGTAAAAACTGTATTCAAAAATGAAAAGAGGATCAAGCTTCAGATTTGGGTAAGTGACTTTGAAATGACAATGTTCTTCAGTCTAGGACATTGAACATAGATGTATCTAAGGGAAATGCTTTTTGCCTTGTTCTGTCCCCGTGGTGTCCACAGGCTCCATTTCCAGGTTCTTTGCTTGGAAAATTCTTTTCTGTTTCAAAGACAGTAGAGTGATGCCTCTTTAAGGTATGGAGACTGAATTATGCCTTGCTGTCAAGTGATCCTTCTTAGAGTCTTCAGAAGAAAGAAAATCCAAATATGTGTTGTGTTGGTGGTAGAAGGAACAATCATTGAGAAGCTAGGGTCTGCCTTTTATCATCTGTATGACCTTGAACACGTCTGTACAGCCCTCAATGCCACTTTTGTAATCTCCAAAATAGGCAAAGTCAATCTCGCCTTTTAGGTCATAGGAAGCATGCTGTCCCGGGCAGTATAAGGAAGATGGTAAATGCCCATACATAGAGAAAACTTAGGTTTGGTCCCTTTATAAAGCCCCAGCTAAAACTTTGAACATGGTCTGTTTATACTTCACAGACTGTTTTCTCAGCTCTATGAGTTATGTTTATGCACACAAACAAAACAAAACAAATAAAATAAAATATTTAGTTTAAACAGGGTTTTCCTCTAAACAGAAGGTTTCCCAGTAAGTTTTGAGACCATTTGGCTAACTTTCTACTTCTTTCCACTGCTGCAGAAGGTCAACATTTCTTTAGCTAAATTGTTGGGAGAGAATTAGACTAGCAAGTGAGAAACAGGAAAAATTTGTGTGGGTAACAGTTTCAAGGTAATATAAGAATGAAGTGAAAATTAGTCATACCATACCGAGAGAGAATTATGTAGTAAGAATTTTTTTGTGTATCATGTAATATATGGGTACAATGGTTTGGAACATTTCCACAGTAAGTTTTGTCTCCTTTTTCCTGTTTTTTTTGTGCCTCTGCCACTGGAATTGACTTGAGCTATAAACAGGCATTTCCTCCCAAGAGGTGTTTTCCATCTTCTTCCGAGACATTTCTGATATCTGCTACCATTTTGTGCTGGCCCCAGGGTTGATCTGTAGCACAGATGATAAATCTCCTTCCTCAAATGTGGAGAGTTGAAAGAAAGATAAATCCCAGAGTGCAGCATTTAAACTTCTCTAAAAAATAAATAACACTTTATTAAAATATCTGTATGAACTGAGTGACCTTTAAGTATCTTAAAGCTCTTAGGAACAGATTTAAAGATGTAGGTATGTACACAGACAGGTATCCTTTAAGGCAGTTTACAAAAGACTCTTACTCTTTTACTTATTTTAACTCTGGATCTTCTAAGTCTAATTAAAACTGGTATTAGAGCTTGGAAAAGTAGTCCCAGGCCCCTTCACTACTCTTCCAGTCCCCAAAGCCATATTTGTTGGGAGGGTCCCTCTTTGGAACTTAAACACACAGCCCTGTCTGTGGACACAGAAAGAGCTGTGTTCATTGCTTCACATTTGGGTCCTGATTAATTCTCTTCCTTTTGAGCTTTAGGCAACCCACCATTGTATCAAGATAACTTTCATATTCAGGTTCAAGAAAGGCCCCTTAACTCTGAGGAGCTTTGGTGAATTGAAAATTAAATTAATTTTGTAATCGTACATCTCTCAATTCTCTGACCGTGTTTTTTCTGCTACTAAAAGAACAGTCATTCCTTTGGCTGACAGCACCTAGTTTCTCCTCACTGCTTTATACCTTACAGATACTTAAAGATGGTGGTTGTGATCATTTAGGTAAAACAGCAATGTGGTGTGTTAAGTCAGTCTAGTAATCGCTAGCAATTTCTCAATCTAGGTTTTTGACAGAAATATAGCGGTACATAATTATCTGTTCTTAATGTAAAACAGATATATTTCAAATAATATAAATGATTTTCTGAGAATTATAAACTATTTCACATTTACAAAAATATTTTCTTCAAAACACAAAACGCTAGTAACAGCCCAGAGCTGAATCATTGACCTTTCTTGAGGGGTTGAAATGAAGTTACTTCTGCGTAGGTCTTACTCTTGGATGAAATTTGCTCTTCTTTGAGCCAACCTAGACTTAACTCAGATCTTTGAGCTGCCTCTACCCTCATACCTCCTCATGTTTCTCACCTCCCATCACTTTACTCAAAAAGCCCTAACATATAACTCTCTTTAAATTTGTCTCTAATCTTCCATAATGCACCATTCTTCTAAAACCTCCAACTCTCTTCACAGCCCACTTCAACCCAGAACTTCATTCTAGGGCTGCCATTCTCCCATTCCATGCATACCCACACTTCTTCAGGGGTCAGCCACTCAGTAATCTTCCACATTGCCCTCTCCTTAATCACAACAGTCGTTTGATGGCCACTGTTATCTTTACAGTTAAAGCAGTCTCATTTCTTCCTCTTTAGGGTTATTAGGAACTCCTAATGCATCTATGACTCTAGGGATGTGAATTTGGGTTTTACGCTACTGTTTACCAACTGGTCTATTAGACTGTGAAACATTCCAAAGAAGTACTATAAAAAGTTTTTGTGCTCACTGAACTTGTTGGAAAAAGAAATTAACTTTCATGGAGTAATTATAAACTTCTATAAACAAATACCAACTGTATAACCATTAAAGGTAACTGGCATCTATCGAACATCTGCCATATGTCAGGCATTATCTTTGCTTTAGCTCTAATTCCCACAACAATCCAACTTTGCACTTATTATTATTATTCTTATTTTCCTTGAGAAATCTGAAGTTGGGACAAGTTTGGTAGCTGCCCAAGATCATGTGACGAGTGGTTGATTTGAGGATGGGTCTATCAGATACTAATGCTTGGGCTTGTTCCCCTTTACCAAGCTGCCATAATTAAGAAGTCTTCTGGAATATGGTGGTGTTTTTGTGAAGACGGCAATCTTAAATGATGGCAATCTTAAATGAAGAAAATTTTGAAAAAGTTTGGCCATTTTAATGAATTTAGGCATGCTGAGGATGATAGGGTAAAGAATAATAAGGTGAAAAAAACAAAAACAAACATCAACAAAAAAATGGAGTAATAGGGTGGTTGGCCTAAGTATAGGTATAACTACAGTAATTCTAGGGACACTTGCTCTATGCTGTTATGTAAGTATATTGGAAAATATTTAGCTGTGTACAGTTATTATTATTTAATAACCTCAACAAATCATTTATTTGGGAATATATTTGGCATTGATGATTTTTCATCTTATAGTATTCTGAAAACCAATTAACTATTTTTCCCAGCTTATGGTATTTTTATGTACTTATATTAATTTGTAGCTGATTCATTTGGCTATCCATGATCATCTTAGCCTATATCACACAGTCTGTTCCTCCTCACATTTCTGACACCAAATGTGTGTGGGTTTTCTAGACCAATTAATTCTTCAGCTCTCTGTAGATATCACCTAGCTGTCCTACAATTTAATTCAATTCTGATACTAACTGCGTGGAGTTAGCCCAGACCCCAGAGGTAAAGGGCCCTGTTCTGCCACACTGCCCTCTCTCACTTCAGACTCCAGTCACAAATTTGGGCTACCTATGCTTCTGACCTATAGGCTCTAAATTGGGGGTTCTCATTACTTCACCCCTCAGAGTCGATAATTTGTTAGAATAGCTCACAGAACTCAGGAAAACAGTTCACTTACTATTACCTGTTTATTATAAAGGATTGAATTCAGTAACAGCCAAACAGAAGAGAAGAATAGGGCAGTTTCAGGGACGGAGGGTAGACACAGCTTCCATGCCATCTCTGGGCATGCCATACTCCCAGCATCATAACGTGGTCACCAACCCAGAAGCTCTCTGAACCTCATCTTTAGGATATTTATGGAGCTTCCATTACATAGGCATTGTTGATGAAATCAGTGGCTATTGGTGATTAACTCAGTCTCCAGCACCTCTCCCCTTCCAGAGGATGGGGTTGGGGGCAGGGGCTGAAAGTTCCATATCTTTACCCAGACAGGCTGAGGTTGTTGATATGATTCTGATTACTTTATTAGTTTTAAACTGTCCATGAATAGGACTATTCCAGGTTAGGAAACCAAGACTTAGGGAGGATAAATATTTTGCCTTACTTTACAATCAGTGCCAGAGCATGTCTCCTGCTAGTTGAGCCAGTCTGATTGCTACTATACCAAGTTCACTCCCAACTCAAGGTAAGTGCTATGTTATGACCACTGGGATGAATCTTCTTGGTTGCCAGTGGAATCCACCAGGCACAGGAACATCAAACTTGAGGCCAGATTTCAAGTAGTATTTCTTTTTTTTTTTTTTAATTTTATTTTATTATTTTGTGTTAATCACCATACAGTACATCCCCAGATTCCGATGTAAAGTTTGATGCTTCATTAGTTGCGTATAACACCCAGTGCACCATGCAATACGTGCCCTCCCTACTACCCATCACCAGGCTATCCCCTTCCCCCACCCCCTCCCCTCTGAAGTCCTCAGTTTGCCTCTCACAGTCCATAGTCTCTCATGATAGTAGTATTTCTAATATGTCAGGAGGAAGAGCCTGGGTAGGAAGACTCCCCCATTTTCCTCTCAGTGGTTTGCTTTTTGCATGTGTGCAGTTTTCTGAGTCCACAAACTGGATTGCTTACTGGATTTTTAACAGTCCAAATTAAAATAAAGCATTTTAACAGCTACTAGAAAACATTGCCATTTCTTCCTTGGTATGTTACACCTCCTCTCTGTGGAAGTTCATTACTGCCTTGGAATAAATAGCATCATTCATTTGTACTTAGTTACAGACTTTGTATTCCATTAATATATTTATGTGTCCCTTTATCCTTCACTGAATTAACATTTCTCATTGCATTTTCATTTTATGATCATTTTTATGATTCTCAAATCAAAAATTTTGAAAATTTTAAAGATTCCAAATATTTGGTCTGATTCTTTTATTTATTTATTTTTGTATGTCTGCTTAATGCTATTATGAACATATTGGAGAGAAATTTAGTGTGGTGTTTCACTTTAATTGGAGAAAGCTATTTCATAGCTAGGATCTGTATAATTTTGCTTCTAATTTTAAAAATAGTTTAGATTTGAGAGAGCCTATGTAGAGTGAATGTCTTCCCAACGAGAAGATTGAAAGTAATAGAGCATCAGTTACTAAGACAAATATCACCTGTATTTATTTTTAGTATCTAGATTACTTGTATGAGAGCATTGAGGCTTATAGCAATTTGCAAAGCAAAAAGTGCTGGCAATTACTGAAATCAGACCGTAGGTAGTCAGACTTGACAGTGTGGTTCCCCTGAATAAATGGTAACTTCCCTTGCTTAAAGAAAGCACATAGGTATCCTTTTTCAGCTCTGCATTATTTAAGTCCAAAAATCAAGTTGATTCTAATGAATGAAGACTTAACTTGAGAAAGCCGTAGCTTAGTTAGGTAATACAGGTTTAAATGGGCTGGGGGCAGGTAGGTAAGAGGCAGAGGGCATTACTGTGCATTGCCCTTTATCACTCCTTGTCTTTCGGCTTCCTCTCTCCTTCTTTCCCCCTCTTCCTCCCTTCTTCATTTCTGAAGCTTTGGCCAGGCTGAGTTAATTGGAAGCTGATTCTCAGCACATTCAGAGTCCAGGGCTGCTGCACACAGATACACACAGATATAGTGGTCAAGGGCACCAGCCACAGGGTCAAGTGGGGCCATTCTCCAGCTGGAGTGCCACTTGTTGAGCCTTATGGTCTCTCTGACGGGCACCTTTTCCTTTCCACATAGGTGCCATCTGTTTGTCAAATACGTGCGGCTGGACCACATGCAAGTAAAGAGGATTCTGATTCCCATATAGTAACCATGTATGCGGGGCGTAACCAGTCAGAATCTAATACAAGAGATGGACTCATAAACCCAGAGAAGGCTACAAGCCCTGCTTCCCTAGGGGAGGCATGGAGGAAGACGGTGTTTTAAAATATAGGTTTTATTATTATTTAAGTATGGCAGGGCCACCAGATCAGGAGACAACTGCCATTGAAAAGATAGCTTGTTATATTCACAGATGCATGAGTCTACTCAAGAGAAGAAGGCATGGGCTGGGGGAGGGGGGCACAAGGAGAATGAAGGGAATCACCAGGGTGGGTCAGGAGGTGGGTGGGGGTGTGTGACAAGAACCTCTGTTGTGGTTTCTGTGGCGTGAATGGACACAGCAGGGTCAGCAGGTTTAGAATTGCTAGTTTGAAGGATTTCAGCAGATCCTGGGGGCCCTAGAGGCTGTCCCTGGTTGTCTGGTACCTGGCCCAGGGGTGATTAGGGCAGGTAAAGAGGGGCCCAAAGTGGGAGAGCTCAGTAAGGGAGGTGGTCGGGGGTTCTGAGCTCTGGATTCATTCATTCCCATTTGAAAAGTGAGCTGCCTGTGGGTTTTTAATGTCTCCAGGAATTGGCTAACTCTGAGAAGGGCTGTCCCTCCTGAGTCCACAAGGCCCCAGGTGTCAAAACATCAGAATACAGAAAATGAAAGACATGCTTAATACAGAAAGCAGGTTCTTGGAGTCCCAGGATGGCTTCTGTCATTGACTTTCTGACAAATGCTTGTGATTTCAAATACTTTCACCACAGCTCTGTGCATTTCTGGGTCTGGGTATTTGGAGACCTAGTAAATTGGGTCAGGAAAAGTTCTTACATATTTTCTGGCTTAACCCCTCATTTGATGATATGACTGATAGACCATCATTTCTTGAACCCAGTTTTGATACAGAGTTAAAGGAATTTTCCCAAAGTCATAGCTAGGATGTGTTAGAGGCAGGATTCCAACCAGGGAACTCTATCCAAAACCCATACCTACTTGACTACATGGTATAAACGAGGTCCGGGAAGGCCAAGTGATTTCTTTGAGATCTTCAGGTTATCCAGTCTGAAATCCTGCAGATGTTAATCCTTAGCAAGTATTTTTTCCACACTATGTAATTGCTCCATATTTTCCCCTGTTATTTCTTCATTACCTGCTCCAAGAAATTATTTATGGTTACAGAAAGAAATCAGTCGTTTTGCTTTTAACTTACTATCCACCAGCACGAGTGGGCTGTGCATTATCTGTGTTTAAAACACATAGATATACACAGCAGGAGGGACTGGAACACATTCAACTAGCTTCTTCCTTGTACATTTCTGGAATGCCTGTTTCTACTTACGGGAAACGTGCATATAAAGAAGAGTATGTGGAAGGAAGAGCCTGAGTAAATGGAATGGGAAAATCCTTCTACCTGTAATCTTTGCATTTGGTGCTCATGTAGCCTACTCACCCTGCCCACTGATTTCAGGATGGTGTTCCAGTTCTTTCATCTCTTTGTAAGGAGCCAACATTTTCTGCCCAGGTACATTTCTTAAGAGAACCACTGAAGCCAGAGGCAGCTGCCAAGACCATTCCTGGTACTCTCATTTGTATGTTGTTTTCCCCCTTCACATGTCTTCTAACTTAGCGTCTGCTTTCCCTGAGAGATTGAGAAAGGCAATATTTGGTTTCACTCCTGAAAGGAAGTTGATGCTTGTGTGTGAAATGTCAAGATGCATGATAACATTCACTCTCTCAGGCAGCTGAAATCAGCAACTCCTGCAGTCCCACTGTGTTCAAACCACTTTCTTAACATTGACAAAATAGGAGGAATGGTAAAGACTTTCCTCCTGGCCCAGTGGAGGTGACCAGCTATGTGGGAAGACAGGACAATGACCAGAAGAAAGGAGCACCCTGTGGTTCATGAAGCGAGTGTCCCCAAGGGGCAGAGTGGTCCAGTAGCATAAGCAGGGACTTCAGACTCTGCTGGTCTGGGGTTCCCGTGCTGACTCTGATCTCACTAGCTGTGACCTCAAGCCCTAACTTCTCTAAGCCTCATTTTACTCATTTGTGAAATCTACCCCTTATCTGCTAAGTATTTGCCATAACAAATACTTACGATTGTTCAATATTAGGCAAAAAATTAACAAGAAATGTTAGTTTTCTTCTTTCCTAAAAATAGTGTACAAAAACAGACTTTTGTGCTCAAATAATTTAATCAAATCAAATATCCATTGGGTCCCTACTATGGGGTAAGCACTGAGCTAGGTGCTGGGGACATAATGGTAAAGGATACACAGGGTCTGCCATAGGAGCCAACCATCGGATGGGGAGGTAGAGAATGAAGAGAGAATTCCATCTGCTGTGATGAATGCTCTGGAGGCGTGAACACAGGGTACACGGGAAAGAAGCCTAACCCAGGCTTGGGGACTCTGGGAGGGCTTTCCAAGGGCCTTTACATCTGAGACTTGAACTGACAAATGAAGTGAAATTATATATTCACTGATTCCCTCATTCAGTCACTAGATCAACATGTATTGAGTTTTTACTATGGGCCAGACACTGGGAAGGAATTTGAGATTGAAAGTAAGTACTCGGAAAACCTAGATTGTGATGGTGCTATGGATAAATAATCAGAAACCTCTGTTAAAGGAAAGACAGCAAAAGGGGAGGGGAAGCTAGTTTTCATTAGATGATCAAGGAGGCTTTATATGAGCTAACTGAGCTGAGACCTGGAGAACGAGAAGGAGCCGGATGTTGAAGAAGAGGGATGAATGTCCTTGTTCTCCTCCTCTCCCCCCTCCTCTCCCTTCCCCCGCCCCTATTTCAAAAGTGAGAGTTTTTGTCGTCTGGGTTTTTTTCCACCATAGCTTCGTAGAGAGTGTTTGTTGCTTACCCTGTGTTTATCAGATCTTGACAGTTCAGATTCTGAGCAGATGGATTGAGACTATTGGAACCTATAGCACTGACAGTTTGGCAGTCTTCTTTAAGGAACAAGATAGAAAAACGCATTACTTTTGCAAAAGTATCCAAAAGCGGATAACTGTGTGATACCATTGCTGGTGCCTCTTGGAAGGAGCCTAAAGCTTCATCTTCAGTCATCTTCATGGCAGTTCAGTGCTACTTTGGCAGAAAGTTTACCTGCATGTCTGGAGGGACTAAAAGATGCATGCAGCTGCTAAGAAGCAGTTACCATTGCATGAGGGAAGGTACGGTTGGCGTGTGTGTGCATAGGTGTGTTGGAGCAGTGGGATAGAAGAGGGACATTGGGGCAGGGCACCAGAGTCCTGGGCCAAATGACATTCAGTGATCCCTGATGTGCCGGGTATAGTTGAGTGTGTTTATGAGGGTTCAGTCATCCTCACAGAAACCTATGAGACAGATGCCACTTTTATCTTCAATTTACACATGAGGAAACTGAGGCACAAAGAAGGTGAATACCTCACCCAAGGTCTCACAGCTAACAAGTAGTTAGCAGATAGCAATGTGAACCCCCTATCTTGGGAGGTTTCTCTTTTAACCCGTTCTGCTACACCCTTTCTCTGTAAGTGCCACTTTTGAGTCATTCTCTGGATGAGCCACTGAGCACATTCTATTTTTATTTTTTTATTTTATTTTTTAAAGGATTTTGTGTATCTATTTGAGAGAGAAAGAGAGAGAGCACGAGCCAGGAGAGGGGCAGGGAAGCAGACTCCCCACTGAGCAGGGAGCCCGATGTGGGACTCGATCCCAGGACTCTGGGATCGTGACCTGAGCCTAAGGCAGACGCTTCACCAACTGAGCCACCCAGGTACCCGAGCACATTTTATTTTTAATGCTTACGACAACCTCAAAATGTTGGTGTTAGCATAGATTTTTTTTAACATATGAGGAAATCAAGACTCAGAGATTAAATAATTTTCTGCTGGCCATGTAGCTTTTCCCACTGCTTTTAGAGTAACTTTGAACGTTTTGACTTTCAGATTAAAAAAAAGCAGGAAGTAGCCAAAATCAGTGGAGTACATTTTCCCCAGAAATGTATCGTGACCATATAGCCCATCCAAATTGTTATCTTTTGTGATTCTCCGGTCATCCCAGTTCCTACAGGGACTTCTAGCCAAGACTGCTGCTCTCCAACTTACTAAAAATGGGAATACCAGCTTTAGTAGCAGCGAATGGGGATTCGGCATAAGGAACATCCCAGATAATTAAATATTTAAACTGCCAAAACTTGAAACAAATTAAACATTGTAATGAAAATCTTTTTGTCTTGCACATTTACTTAACTTAGGGGGACAGGAAGGATAAGCCAATTGGTTTTGGCTTCTCAGGATTATCAGTATAAGACCTTCAGGGATGACTACTCCACTCAGTGGTCCCCAAGTGATATTTTCTGTGGTCTTAGGTCATTTTATACATAGTTTTTCTTTCTTCAATATCACCTTGCCCCCTTTCATGTTTCCAGTTGCTTTCCTTTGCCCTTCTAATTTTTTTTTTTTTTTACTTCCATGATATCATTTTATAAATCACATTCCCTGTCATTAGGTGACTGGAGATCATCACAGTGGATCAGCATGAGTCTTTTTATTGACATGCATGAGCTTTGGGGTAAGGATGCTGGAAAGTCTCACAGACCTCTCAGAAGCCTCCCTTTGCTACTATATTGTTATCTGCACGTGTTTATCAACCACAGTATTAAAACTGCCTGATCACGTTGGTGTTATTTTAACCTTAGGCCTATCCTTGGCTTACGTGTATCTGAACTCCCCGAAGATGGCGATATCATGTAGTGGTTTTGTTGTTGAGAATGGGCTCCAAAGCTAGGCTGTCTGTGTTCATATTTTAGTCCTAAGACTTATGAGTGTTGTGACCTTGGGCAAGTTAATTAACATCTCTGTGCCTCAATGTTTCTATCTGTAAACTGGGGAACATAAAAATACTTTGCTTATAGTCTTTGTGTAAAGAGCAAGTAAAATGGCTTTTGTGTAGTTCTTAGCATAGTACTACCTGATGCATCGTGTATGACGATAAAGAAGTCATTTTTATTTCTCTCAAACTGCATTTTGCCAATATTGACCTCACCTGTCTAACTCCATACTTTCTGTAACTGCAAATGGGTTTTTGAGCCGTAAATTTCTAGTTCCAATGTAGGTAGATATTTATGTGAAGGACTTAATTTTGGTGTTCTAACATGGTAATGAAATCCAAGCAGAGGGACAAGGTGAAGCGTCTTGAGGACAACTGGGTTTCTCTCACCAGCCCAGAGAAAATTTTGATATGCTCAAGTGAGGGGTTTTCTGGTATTTTAGAGCCATCTCTACATCTAGATAGAGTCATCAACTGTGCAGGGAAGCAAACCCATACAGCTTGTTTGAGTGCTCATGAAATTGATGTCCTTCCCTATAACAAAAATGATTATAAATCATTGAAATCATGGAGAGCTGTTATTAAAACACTGGGTTATAATTTCCTCAGGATATTGCCTAGTGATACTGAAAGCTTCTGATTTAAGCTGTAAGTTATGTCTGTGTCACCAAATGTCATTGTTATTTTTCTGGTGATTTGTTTAAAGTGATACTGAACTGGGCGCCTGGGTGGCTCAGTTGGTTAAGTGTCTGCCCTCGGCTCAGGTCATGATCCTAGAGTCTTGGGATCGAGCCCTGCATGGAGCTCCCTGCTTGGCAGGGAGCCTGCTTCTCCCTTTCCCTCTGCCTGATGCTCCCCCCGTTTGTGATTTTTCTCTCTCTCTTTCAAATAAATAAATGAAATCTTAAAAAAAAATAAAGTGATACTGAACTAACCAGTTGTTCTGGCATTATATAAACACAGCTTAAATCTGGGAGCCAATGAAGCATTTAATTACTCCATATTTATTTCTCAAGTCAGATTTAAGGAAAAAACACAGCATTTCCCAAGCTGGATAACACTTATTTTCAGTTAGGAATGGTGTTATTTTCCCTTCAGCTTTTGCTCTCATAGCACTAACTTTGCTAGTCCTGGGCATTACCACTGTGATAAGCCAACCAGTGAGTTAAAAGAAACAGCAACCCAAGCATCAGTTGATACAGATCACTTTGCTCAACCTGCCAATGGACACGAAGAAATGGAGGGCAAGGTCTCCACCTTCAAAAAGTTTACAATCTTTGAAAACAACTTAGTCAATCTTAAAATGTCTATAAAGCATCATATGCAAGATTACAGAGTATAAGCCCAAAATACAAAGACAAAATTAAAAAGGGTTAAAGTGGATGAATGTATCAACAGTGTTTGGGAGAGAAACACACTGGACAACTTAAGAGAGTTTATTGATTTTACAAAGGTATCTGTTGGATTTAGGGAAGCAGTAAGGGATGGTGCAGACCCCAGGGCTATTACTGCCCTTGGACTGATGGGAAGGGGAACCAGAAAGAGCCGTAGCTGTAGAGGTAGACGTAGTTCAAGAGGTCCTGTGTGTCGGAGCCTTGGTCTTTTTCAATAACACAGCCTCTGCTGGTCAATCGCTCAGCAGAAAAGTGGCCTAGGGAAAAAACACCCAGACCTCTCATTCCTCCTGCCCTCTGACTTTTTACCAGTACCTCTCATTGGCTGAGTCCCGTCCCCTTCCTGGGTAGCCAGCAAAGGAGCTTTGTTTTAGCAGTTCGCTAAAGTTAGGCCCCTACGGCACAGAGTAAGACGGAACTGGGTAAAGTGGGTATTTAGCACAATGAAGAAGTAGTTTTGTTTTGTTTGTTTGTTTGTTTGAGAGAAAGTGAGAGCTAGAGAGATCACAGAAGGAGAGGGAGCATGAGAAGCAGACTCGCCGCTGAGCAGAGAGCTTGACGTGGGGCTTGATCCCAGGACCCTGAGATTATGACCCGAGCCGAAGGCAGACGCTTAATCAACTGAGCCACCCAGGTGTCCCAAGAAGATAGTTTTGTATTAATATTTTCTGTATAAGACAATTCATGTATTAAATAAGATGATGTAGAGCCCAAATGCACATTTTAAAGAATTTGAATTATAAACGTTATATGGCATTGTCTTCATATGTTCGTACTCCTGATAATATGTAATATGGTACATTTCAAACTTCTGTTTTGTTTGCTTTCACTGTCCACATGGTCCTCCTTAATTGTTCCGGTGCACATTCATTGAATGATTCTACTGAGTGCAAGATATTGCTATTGAGTTCGCACTTTGAATGCATATATGGCCATTAATGTCTGCTTCAGAAGGAAATACGTTAGTATTCACTCAAAACAGAGGGAGTGTCTGTGTGGAAAAAAATTATCAGTTAGCCCAGGGCCTTTATCTAATCCCCTTGGTGGTGCTTTAGTATCCTCTGAAAAGGGAAAATAAAACAAATTTTCTGAGAACTTGGGCAACAAAAGCCATTGGGATGAATGGTTTAGTCACAGAGAGGCTAGGAAAACCTGTGTGCTACCCAAGTTTAAGAATTCAGGATTGGGATAGACCAGTGATGGGTAGTAAGGAGGGCACGTATTGCATTGCGCACTGGGTGTTATATGCAACTAATGAATCATCGAACTTTACATCGGAAACCGGGGATGTACTGTATGGTGGCTAGCATAATAAAATAAAAAAATCATAAAAAAAAAAAAAGAATTCAGGATTGGGGCGCCTGGGTGGCTCAGGCGTTAAGCGTCTGCCTTCGGCTTGGGGAGTGATCCTGGAGTTCTGGGATCGAGCCCCACATCAGACTCCTCCACTGGAGGCCTGCTTCTCCCTCTCCCACTCCCCCTGCTTGTGTTCCCTCTCTTGCTGGCTGTCTCTATCTATGTAAAATGAATAAATAAAATCTTTAAAAAAAAAAAAAAGAATTCAGGGTTGACCCTCCATTCTGTGAGACTGCATAAGGATGTTCCCTTCCAAATGCCATTCGTGACCCATGGTGACCTCTAACACACGTGTCTCCAAAGGAAGAACGAGGCAATGTATTTTTTTCATAAAGCTAAATTATTCAATTTTATGAAACCTATAACATTAAAATAATATTATTTGTTTTAATTCCTTCCCACTCTTTTGGTAATCTGATAGATGGTGCATTTCTTCTTAAACCTTTCTGTGGAAAAAATGTGGCCATTCTCATAAATACAAAACCCATTTGTATTTATTTATTATATTATTTTAGTCTCAGAAGCCCAAATGTTTGAGGATCGGTGATGTGGGGGTTTGTGTGGGTACACCCCTCCTGAGCTGAGCAATGTGGAGAGAATAACCACATAACCACATGTGTTTTAGTGACACAACCCTGAGCATGACTTTGTCCTAAAGGACCAGACATAGTGGTTGCTATGTGTTGTGCAAAGTGCTAAACCCTGGAAGAGAGAGAACCAAGGGTTTCTATGCTTCCTATCTTCTGGTGACTTACAGGATAATGGTATCACAGCAAGTACGGTGATGCATGAAGAGCAACCCAATGAGAAAAGCAAAGGCCATTTATCTTGAGTTTGATACGGCCAGGGAGTCAGCCACAGTCACTTGTACTTTGGAGGAAACTGAGAGGCAGGCAGAAGAGTGGGAAAGGTTTCTAGTGGAGGAAAGGGAAGTCTTCAGGTATGTCCTGATTGGGGGCTGTTGGCAGGGGTCATGGTAGACGGGCTAACTAGAAGTGGGGCATCCTTTATGATTGGTTAGGGATGCATGTTGGGCTTTTTTTAAATGTCCTAAATTGGTGTTAGGGACAAACTGTCAGTTATTAATCAAGTCCTAATCTTTTTGGGCAATTGTTACAGAAATTATTTCATTTCCTGGATTGTCACTAGAGGTAGCAATCTAGACCTGTAAGTCTGACTTATAGCAGACTGGCCTCCTTGGTTGCTTATTGGACACAATGGGGTTGGTTTCCTGGACAGATTGCTGCAGGTTGTGGGTTTAAGTTCTATTTTTATATATGGTCTGCCCATTGTCTGTTTGTATATTCAATCTCATAAGTAAGCCAAAGACAAGGACAGCTTTAATAAGAACAAGAGAGCACAGGAGAGATAATGGGTTTTGGTGTCTGATGTTTTGATTCTGGGCAAAAACTCCATTATGTCTTGGTTTCATTTTCTATAGAGTAAAGATAATAATCTTTTCCTGTAGGGTTGTTCTGAAGAATAACATAGTATTATGTAATGTGCCTTGTATGGTTCTCGTAATTTTTGGACCCATTTACACCCTTAAAAATTATTGAGGACCCCAAAGAGCCTCCATGTTTGTGGATTAAATCTCTTGATATTTGCTATATTAGAAATTAAAATGGAAAAATTTAAAATATTTATTGGTTCATTTTTAAATAACAGTAAGCATATTATATGTAAACATAAATTACACACTTTCAATAGAAAATAACTGCATCTTGCAAAACAAAAGAAATAGTGAGAAGAGTGATATTGTTTTATATGTTTGCAAATTTCTTTAATGTATGGCTTAATTGAGGACGGCTGGATTTTCGTTATCTGCTTGCTCATTCGTCTGTTGGTATAGCTCATGTCACGTCACATCTGAACAACTCCACTGTACACCTGTGAAAGAATGAGAATGAAAAATGAAAATAACAACTGAGTGTTTTTTTTTTTTAATTAATACTGATCTCAGGGACCTTCTGAAAGGGTTTGGGGGCTCCCAGACCACATTTTGAGTACCACTCCTCTAGACCTCAAAAATTATTAATAATGTTAGCAGAAGATTACAGCACTGCTGACCCGTATTTGAAAGGTCCATCTTTAGAGAGAGGTACTGCTTTATACTCCCACAGCTGGCAGATAAAAGAAAGGAGATCCTCTGATAATAGATGGCTTTCCTGAAAGCCAGGTTTGAGGATCAGAGCAAAGGATGCAAATCTTTGCAAATGGAGGACAAACTGGAAGGAAGTTTTTATTTTTCAGCAGTATCTCAATAAGAGAATGAGTAAATGAAAGCTCATACCCATGCCTTTTACACCAAGCTGTTATCAACAATATGACAACAGTAAGTGGCATGGACTGGAAAGTAGGTCCTGCTCAGATCTGGCTCCCTGGAGCAAGAATCTCCCCTAATTTTGGGAAGGTAGGCAAGTAACAAGTATGGTGGACCTTCCTGCCGCCCGCCCTTAGTTTACAAACTGGGAAACTGGAGAAACCATTTGATTTCTTGGCCGTATTCTCAGAGAGAACCTTGCTGGTGAAATTAAGCTCCTTGATTCTGAAATCCTAGTCTTTCAAAGTTGATGGGAAGTTGAATGTTAATTTACACTACGTTATGCACGACTGATGGACTGACTCAAATATCCTAAGGGTATTGAATTTTAAAACAGTACCTTGTTAACTAAAGGAATGAAGGAGCTTTTAGCAGCAAGTGTCTTAGTGGGGCCACCTTTCCAGGACTCTTCAACTTAGATCAGCTGTGTGAAAGGCTGGCTGAGACACTTAAGGCACATTGTTGACCTTTTATGATAATTGAGGAGGAAAATGGGCTTATAGAAATCATTTCATTTTATTTCAGCCAATAGGTCTGTCTTCCTCTTTTAAGAAGACTGTAGTAGTGTTTTTGTTTTCTATCATATTTTGCAAAGCAATTACCCCCTGGGTCAAGACAAAGCTCAGAAAATTTCATGTCCACCCCTTCCTTTTTCACAAATTTATAATCTATTGGAAACAAGAGAGTGAGAATTGAAAGTGTTTTTCTCGCTTTGCTCTGTGGCTAGCTTCTGTCAATGCTCTAACAAGGTCTGTAGGTCTGGTTTGGAGAGTGAAATTCTAAATTGAGTTTTGTAATAACATAACTACCAAGCGCTAAAAGCAGAGATGAAAGGACAGGCCGCTTGGTCCGGGACTGGTGAAAGCTGCCCGGGCTGAGACTTTGAGCCTGGACTTGTCAGACCTATTCCAACAGCACAGAGGTGATTCAACAGTTGGGAGGCGCTTGAGTTTGCAGAATGTGAGAGAAGTTCATGTATGAAAATAACCACGAAAGGCTGTATGTGAAGCAGGGGCCTGGGTGAACGGTTTTGATCCACTGGGGTTTACCAGCACCACTCTTTCCCAGAGGAGGGTCTGGTTAATGATTTTAGCACAGAAACCATGGCCTCTCCAGGGACAGAGTCCCCAAAGTGTGGTCAGAGGCAGATCCTTGTCAGAATCATTTGGAGCATTTATTAAAAATTGAGATTTTAAGCCTCTTCCCATGCCCGCTGAATCAGAATTTTTCTGTGAACAGAACTGGGGAATCTGGATTTCTAAAAACCTTCCCAGATGAGCCTGATGTAATAAGGTTTGATAACTGCTTTTCTACAGAACAGGTCCCAATTGCCCCTAAAATACTTCTTGTCACATTGTGTCTGCTCCTATAGAGCTGAAAGTAAGTCTACTTCTGTCTATTAAGATTGAGAATGGATCTGGAGAGTGGTGGACTGAGATACTCTTCTGACTTTCTCCTGATTTCTGAAGCCAGAGAACATCCTTAGGTTGACCCAAATGTAGCTTCTAGCTGGAGGCCTATCCTTCAGAGTAGCTGGTGACAGAGTGTATGTGTGCTTGGAAGAATAGCATCAAAGCTTCACGGCCTTGAACATTATCTGACCATGAATCTACCTGTTCTTTCATTCCCTTCTCCTCTTTCCCTATCTGCCTATCGTCCTTCCCTCTTTCAAGACCAAATATAATCTGACTTCCCCCTGGTTGCTAACTTTGCTCTTGATTCCTTCTTTTCCCTTCTATTTGATCCATTCTTACCTATTGAGGTCTTTAGAAGTATTCTCTCTCCATTCCCCTGCAGCTCAGTTTTCTAGTTTATGTCTCTGAATACCCATGAATTAAAATGGTGGAAGGTTCCAGTGCTCTCTCTGTCTCAAACAAAGAGAGGTTCATTTCCTCAAACTCGTTAGCTTTTGCCACAGTGGTTTTCAAATGTTTTTTTAGGTTACAGGGTTATTTCTTCAAAGGAAGGTTATATAAAATCCCAATTACTAGAGGAAACCCATCTGTTTTAAGAAGGATAGGAAGCCGAGAGTCTCATTCCTTCAACTTCCCAACCTGTTACTGGGATGAAGGCAGGGAAAGCTCAGCTTGGAAAACCATTGTTCCATGGTATCTTTTAGAACGGGCTGGGGAACACATGGGTATGTCTCTAGCTCACTGTCCATGAGGTGTGCCTCCCAGGAGATGGCAACTCTTACAGAAAGAGCCCAGGGTTTCTTAAAACTAAGCAATGGGAAGGAAAGTGGAGGGGGAAGCATAGGCTTAGGACATCTCACCCACAGGGCAATCTGCCAGGACCCTAATCTTCTTTTTTTTTAAAAGATTTTATTTATTTGACAGAGATAGAGACAGCCAGCGAGAGAGGGAACACAAGCAGGGGGAGTGGGAGAGGAAGAAGCAGGCTCATAGCAGAGGAGCCTGATGTGGGACTTGATCCCACAACGCCGGGATCACGCCCTGAGCTGAAGGCAGACGCCCAACCGCTGTGCCACCCAGGCGCCCCAGGACCTTAATCTTCTAACTCATGTATTTGTGCGATGAAGACTCAATAGGGCAGTGAGACATGCACTACTAAAAGTCATATGACTCATTGATATTTACATGAATAATCTATCAAGTAGTTTTTGACTTTCTTTTTCTTCCACCAAATTATGAGTGCCTGTGGGTCATGGACTGTCCATTATTTAACTCAGGAGTCTCCGCACCTATAGGGGCTGGCCCATGGGAGATGTGAGTACATGTTGAAAACACAAATGAGTATGTTCATGTCTAACAGAGTTGCAAGCATGCTCGTTTACTTTATAGGTATTTGGTGGTAAAGATTTTTGGGTTGTACTCCCAAATTTTATTCATATATTTTCTGTTCTTATGATCATCACCATTCTTCCTTCCCATTATTTCAGTTGTCCAGGTTGAGGGATATTTATTCATACCTTTATAAAGTTGGAGGAAATAGTATATAGGGAAAAAAGATTGCCTGGAAGAGCTCTGCTTCCCGGGAGCCACGGTGGCATTCTGTTTGGGAGCATAGGCTCTGAGGTCAAACTGCTTGAATTCAAATCCTGAATCATGGCTTAACTTCTCCCAGTCCAAATTTCTCCATCCACTAAATGAGCACAATTAAGATAGCTACCTCATAATATGGTTATGAATAATAATAAATGTACATCTCTCAACATAGCAGCTTGTAGATAGAAAGACTCCGTAAAGGTTTGTTCTTGTTAATGTTTGTGTCTTGGGCCAAGTTAAAAGCTCAACAATCAATCTCAGAAAGTTGTGCTCTATAATTTTAAGACTTTTCTCTGTCAATTTAAGATTGCCGAGTCAGAATTCCCCACTATAACCACGTAGGAACCTGACCTCCCGTGTGAGAAAAGTTGGAAGTTCTGCAAGATGCTAGGGAACCCCCAAATTGTATAAACCTCAGGCCTCACAAAACCTGGGTCCACCCCTGTTTAGACATGCTTTCACAGGCAGTGGGAAGAAACTCGAGGCAGTGTAGTGAAAGTACATTGGAGGTTGCTGATCCTCATTGCAGAAGGCGTAGTCATTTAAGATCAAGGCTTAGAGTTGGACTAAAATATCATTGATAGAGATAGGAAGGGAGGACCTTTGCAAAAGAGCAACACTTTTTTGGTAAAAGTACATTGTTGAATTTAATTCAATTTGGGTGCCTACCTTAGTAGGAATACTTGATGTAAGAATACTCCAAGAGGTGACGATGTTCATTATGAGTTGAATAGGTGAGCCTTCTGAGCCATCTGCCCTGGAGATACAATGCGGGGGTACTGATGTGTATATGAAGTTGATCAACTCTTCCTGACTTTCCCTGAGGACAAAGTAGGAAGAATGACAGTAAAATGGCCAAATGAAAAGCTATAGTCACATGCATAAGGAAAATGTCTTGTTTTGTCAAACAGGGCATCTGTTGTTTGGGGGTTTGCTTTCCATCCTTAACAGAAACTTTGTAAATGAATGCATCTTAATCTGGGGACAATTGTTTAAAGAAAGCAGGGTGGTGAATTAATGACTTATAAAGGCTGCCCCTCTCCCCAAGAAAAACTTTTTTGTAAACTTATGTCACCTAACACGCAGAATAGATCTCTGCATTTACAAGAATGATTTCTACAGAATTGGGTATTTTTTAGCCAGACACACAATTATCATCCTAGGAATCAAAATCAGACTAATTGCATCTGGACCTTGAAACTCCTTGTGTCTTGGCGGGCACAAGCACCCGTCAGGGCCAGCATTTGTGCATCTCTAGACCTTCCCTGACTTCTCCTAACCTCTGACGCTACGCACTAGAGCATATTTTACCTCTTGAATGATTGTACCCTAGCTTCTGCTTCCTTTCTTGACACAGAAAGGAAAATGAGATAAACCTTCCGGTATAGTTCAAGAAGGCAGTCGATGATCACAGCATAGCTAATACGGAACTCAGGAGAGTACAGTTCACTAGATGGGGGCGATGGCATCTAGCAATGGGCATAGCAGAAAATAATAGCAAGAGACACACGTGCATTATGTTAATGTTATTTAATTCTGCTTGTCTAATTTATTGTTGCATTTTGGGAGTGGATTAGAAGAAGACATTGGAAGTCTCTAAGTATGTGGACAAGAAAATGTCTGACAAAAAAAAAATTCAAGAGAGGTCCACAGAGAATGCAGTCCATGTTAATATTCTGTCTCATTGCTCCTATAGCTCTCAAACCTGCGAATTTGGAACAGCTGAAATAATTACTTATTATTTTAACTCCACCCCTTCTTTGAGGCCAGTCTTTCCTGGATGAAGGGAATATAGGAAATGCAAATATACTTGTTCACTTGCTCAGTCTCAAATGGATCTTCCACCTGGTCTTCCTGAGATCCCAATTTCCTAGACACTGGAAATTTCTGGGTTCCTTTATCCACTGCCCCAGTTCTCTAGTAGATGGGTTCCTGCCCAGATTTCCTTCCTCAACGTCTCAATCCCTTTAGAAACTGCATGCCTGCCCCTAAATGCTAATGTCTGTTTAGGCTCTGGGTAAGTATCCTTCATACCCTGGAGTTTGAGTCCTATTTTTGGACATATGTCCTTGTACCTATGCCTCTTAATTGGCCATCACTTTGCTTTTGCACTCTTGTTCCTTTTATTATTTTGCCTCACCTTATTGATCTGCCTGCACTCGTGCTCTTGAGTTTTCTGATTTGACTCTCCATGTTTCAATTATTATTTGGACTCCACATTCAGCAAATATATCCTCCAGTTATATTTTCAATTATGTTAAGATCATTGTGTCAGCCTCGTCTATTGAGAAAGATTGCACAAAGGAAAAAAAGTGCCAGACCAGGGTGATAAATGAATCACTTACAATATGGTGAATCATCATCCTTTGTCTCCTTTTCCATTCCCAGAAGAACACTGTTGCAATGAATTTGAGTTGACAATGTTGGCAATGATAGACTGCCAGAAAGAAAGGGCTTATGAGAATTTCAACCTTCTGCTCATTTTTTAATATGTCAGAACCTTTGACATATGTTCTTAACTTTATGTTTTTGTATAATTTTTGTATAATCAGTACATTACCTTGAAATGTTGAAAAACTGACAAGAGCATATGGAAATCAAAAGTATGATTAGGAAAGAAACTTCCGGTAACAAATTAAGGTACTTTTCTGGTCACATTTCTAATTAGAGATCTGAACCCATGGAAAGGATGTGGGCACTTGGGGAAAGCATTATCGTTAAATCGCATCTATTTAAAGAATGATTTTTCCGTTTTTACTTTCTAGTTTGAGTGGATTTTGATATTTCTCTTTCAGTTCCCCACTACTGAAGTTTTCTTATACACAGAAGTTCGTATTTGGAAAACTGAAAGGATTAATGCTCTTTCAATAGTCGTCCTTATTTTTAGGACAAAAAACAAATGTCAAAATCCAAGGTCTGTTCTGTAATTCTCTACCTGCTTTTCTTTGTCTTCATCCACATTCTTCTGCTTTACCTTGTCCTCTCCTGCTGTCACTCTCTTTCTAAATGACTGGATATTCACTATCCTTGTATATTCTGGTGCTAGACTATAAAACAGCTGGGATATCTATCCCTGAGACCTTCAAATTCTTTCTGGAATTTTCCTATAAAAGGACTTAACTGAAGAAAAACAAACATAGAATTTAGAGTAAATCTTTATGCTTTGGCTATATCAGTAATATATTCTTTTAGAAGATAGAAATTCCTGAAAGAAAAGGAGGAAGACAGAAAAAGTCATTGGAGCCACCCGCTCAAGGCTTAGTCATAATTAATTTTAACATTGACGTAGATTTTGTGAAAAGGAGAAGCGTTTTGATTAGTATTTTAAAAGTACATATGTGCAATGTAGAAAATATGCAAATAAAGAAAAGTAGAAAGGAAATCACCAGAAATGTTACTACCCAAAGATAGCTATTAATAGTTTGATGTGTAACTTTCCAAGTTTTCTCTGTATGTATATCTTATACTTTAAAAACAAAATACACACTGTATTACCAACTGTGTTTCCACTTGTATGTTATGAACCTTTTCTAAAATATTTAAATATAGTTTGAAAGCCTGATTTTAAGTAGCAATGTGGGAATAATTCATTTAACCAATCCCTTACTGCTAGTTTTCTTTTTTGCCTGGTTTTTCTTTTTGCCATCTTCAGTAATGGGACTTTGCACTGATTCCTCTTTACTTCATCTATCTCTTCCTGTGGGTGAGCAAGTCCTAGGAAATAGGATTTTGGGGCTTTTAAATTAATGTTGCCAAGTTGCCATCCTAAGTAATATGATTTTATACTTCCAGGAACGGGGCAGGAGATGTCTATTTCATTGAACCCTGAAGTATCCAACATGATCATTCTCTTTATTACCGATTTCAAGTTTCTTGTATTTTCACCTTCATCTGCTGGAGTATCTTTCCAATGTTTATTTGCCATATTCACTTTTTCCTACATAAGTTACTGATTTTGTGCTGTGTATCTTTATTCATATTGATTTGTGATACTTTTTTTTTCTTAATAAGCTCTTTCCCCTACAAATAAGTTGTTTTTCTAACTGCCTTTTATTTTGTTTCTGGCATGGTTTGGGCATACTTTTTTTTCTTTGATTTTTATAGAGTTACATGTCTGTTATCTCCTAAATAACTGTATCAAAGGACAAGCTATCCCAATGTCAAAACCATTTGGAAATACTAAATATGTCATTCTTTTGAAATCATAACCCACTTATGACACAAGTAGTTGTGTTAGGTAATAAGTATAATGAAGTCTTTAAAGACTAAGGAAACTGCACAGCAACAGTGTTGGAACAGATACAAAATTTAGAATTGAAAATAGCAGGAAACCGATACTGTATGTCACCTGGAGCAGCAAATGTGTATACATCTTAAAAAGGAAGAATATGGAATATTTAGAAGCTCTCCATGCCATTGACATTACTCTGAAATGACGTTTCCTTGCTCAGTGGATGTAGGTAGCAGTGCCTCTTAGGTCCCTGCCCATCGCCTTGGCCTGCTTCCGATTGTGAGCTTTGATCATGGGTAGATCTGTGTGTGCTCACTGTTCCATCTCAAGCACGTCACACTTGCCCTTCTGCATTCTCCCCCTGGCCTTTCTGTGACACTGCAGCTCCCTAGGGCCATGCTTGCCGGCACAGCCAGGAAGTAAGGACAGGGCCAGGAATGACCCTAGCCCTGCCACAAGCCTCAGTTAATAGAGGACCAGAGCCAGGGGATGAGTCCTCCAGCCTCTTGTCTTTCAGATGAACAATTCTGGAAAGCTTTCTGTGTGCTTTTCATTGAGACCCCCTTACTCAACCTCAGTGACCTTGATAATATACCCTTAGGTTGTCTTTTTCTCCTCTGCATCTCATTCTTCCTAAGACTTCCATCCTGTTTCCTAGGACTAGCTCCCAAATAAGCCACTTGCTCCCAAGTCCTCTCAGGCTGTGCTTTTGGAGGAACTCAGATTCAAACTGTATCTTCTCAAAAACAGATATTACTTGCACTTGGATGAAATTCAAGCACATTTTCTCAAAGATCTACTTTATAATTACAGAGATGTTTCTTCTTTGTTCCCCAGTGATGTTTGATCATCAGGGATTCCTGGCCTTTCCAACCTCTGTGTCCCCAGATTCTGTCAAAGAATCAATGATTTTTCAAGGCACTTAGAGAAGTTCGCTCCGTAAATGAAATCTGCTACACATATACGTATAATGTAAAGATTCACTCATGCTGCATCTTCTTTTTGCAAAGACACATTCTGTTGCAAGTGTCTTTGTAAAATATGCTCGATTTCTCTCTCACCCTCTTTCCTTCCAGCTAACAATGAAAACAGAGGAAGTCAAGGGGAGAAGCTTCTCCTGATTCCTTTCCTGGAGTCAAGCTCATTCCTGGCTCTTGGAAAGAATGAGTTTCCAGCTGCTGGCAGTAAATTTGTCTGCCTGCCCAGGAGCTATTTTGCACAAATCCATATCCCTGCCAGGCAGCCGAATATCAGGAGTCAATGTGTAGATGTCAGAACTTCCAGAGTACAATAACCAGCACCTCTCTCTTTCCCCTCAAATGCTATGCATTTGAAATCACTTGTAGGGTAGGGTGAGGTAGGGAACAGTCAGGCTATGAAACGACTTGACTACATTATTTCTATTCGGATAAACATTTATCCCACAAATGCCAGGAAGGTTGACAATCATTACTGCAGAAAGAGCTTCGTTAAAATTTATGAGCCAACGTACTGCGAGGAAGTAATTATAAATAATAATTACTATGATGCTCGGTGCTGTTGTTATTTGGGGCTGCCCTGCTTGAGGTGGTTTATAAGATGCAGCTGAAATACGTGACTCTAAAAATACTCTCATAAGCCTGGTCTAAGAATTCCTGAAATGGAAGAACAGAATAAAGTATCAGGTGTCTTTCGGGGAGGTACTGTTAGAGAAGTTGCCGTCGTCGTCGCCGTCGTCGTCGTCGTCTTCTTCTTCTTCTTCTTCACGAGAGAGAGAGAGAGAGAGAGAGAGAGAGAGAGGTAGGACTGGGGCAGGGGCAGAGGGACAGAGAGAGTTTCAAGTGTGCTCCATGCTGCTGAGCATGCAGCCCGACGTGGGGCTCGATCTCATGACACTGAGATCATGACCTGAGCCAGAATCAAGGGTTGGACACTTAACCAACTGAGCCACCCATGTGCCCCAGGAGGTGCCCTCTTCTGTAGGATGCTGGCTGCACTTATTACAGAATGAGAATAACAATTCTTTTGCTGTAAACTTGGAATCTGGCATGATGTTATGATTATACTCACTTTCTAATGTAACAGGGGAACTTCAGAAAGATAATTTTAGTTAAGCTACATTGTTCATGTTTTGCACTCTTTTAAGATCAAGGAAATAAATATTTTCATCAGATCTTCCCTTGGATTGGTTTATCCCATCTGACCAAGCATCCTGGAGTCATGTTTGTGAATGAACCACTTTTGTTGCTTTTGATCTGCCCTGAAGGCTGTCTATCATCATCCATAATCAGCTTCATATAATTGAGTCCAGTATGCTCTGTCAAATTTTTATCAGTGCAAGGTTAACATGTGGGTGGAAAATGAGTTGACTTTTAAGCGAGTAGAAGGGCGGAATATGCCACTGGCAGAGCTGTGCTCAGTAGTCAGTAGAGTGGGCATTTGGAGGGCTACTTGAACTCCTTCCTACCTGTCAAACCTTCCCACCTCCTCATTCTCTTATCTGAGAAAAATAAGAATCAGCCCTGCCAACTATAGTGCAAGTAAGCCCAAGAAAAAGTCATTAAGAGAAACAGGGATCCATCTGCACCCAGCTGGAGGCGAGACTATGTGATTGTGTCCTAACTGATACCACCTCCGTGTCTGCAGATGTTATTCTGGGAACCGTAGGGAGACGGAGCTGATGTCCTCATCAAATCAAAATTTCAAAACAAGTTCCATACATTTATCTTACATTAAGTCTCTATCTTAAAGATGTGCAGACTTGCAGATGTTAATTTTTATATCATCACTGGGAATTTAGAACACACTTTCCTATTTTACAATGTTAAAAGCTGGTTTCCTGGTAGAGCTACAAAGCCTATATAATTCATAAGGTAGCAGCAAAAAGTAATAGTAATAAAGCAGTCTTGAGAACCACTTCAGAATAAGAACTTTGGATTTGATTAGATACAAAAAGATCAGAAGCCTATTTAGGTTTCAAGGAAATTGTATTGCCCTAGAAATCAGGACCCTAGCTAAAAAAAACAAAAAACTGTCACTTCTTTAAAATAACCGTTGATTCTAATAGAAAGTGAGTTGCAAAAACTGTGCATTTCCCAAAGAGGATGTGGAGCTGCAAGGAGAAAGGGCGTGGACCCAGGGCCTGTGGTGCGCCCTGGAGGAAAGCGCTGCTTCCAGAGGCCTTTTAGAAGGTACACCCACTCTTATAAATATTGGCTTCAAATTGGTATGTACTTTAAACTTACATTCCTTTGATAAGAATTCACTACATGGCCAGGTGTGATAGGAAGAGGCTGGGGAATGGAGTCTGTGCACACGTAGAAGGAACAGAAGCACATGAGGGTGAACAGCTAGACGGTGAGGCCATTCCCGCCCTTCACCTTCTTCGAGGCCCATTCCCCTCCCAAGATGAGCACCTTCCCTTCCTTCTGCCTTCCCTGCTGGCCTTCTTGGTTGCGCCCACTGGCCCCTCGCCCTGGGCTTGCAGTCACTCTTTGCTTCCATTTGGTTCAGCTTCTATCCCCACAAGCCGATGAATTTGTTCACGCGGAGGCTGGAAATTATATCCTCAATGTCAAATACGGGCCTCTTTACTGGTGTCATCCTCAGATACTCAGCCACACTTCCCTTGTATCTTCCTTGGGTTCTGTGGCGTCAGCCTTCCCTGGTTCTTCTTTTGGCTCTGACCATCTCTTCTAGTTCTCTTTCATTACTTGTTCCTCTCTGTTCATCCCATACATATTGGGACACCCAGGATTGCTCCTTTTATCTTTCCCCTTTGATCTTTTACATAGATCCCACGTGATCCATTTGACCTGTTTATATCTCCAAAATGTAAGCGTCTGCTCTTGACCTTTAAACCATGCATGGTACCCTCTGGGCAATTTCATTTCTCAGGCACTCAACCTTATTAGTCTAAAACAGAACTAAGTTTCCTTAAAAACTGCTATCTCCCTTTTCCTTGGTGTCCTCAGATGTCATAGAGATGACTAATGTTTAGTGAATATACCATGCAAGCCGTGGGTGAGGCATCCTACAGACATGACATTATTAAATTCTTGTGGCACTGTGTGACGTCATTTCACTGTCCCCATAATGGGCAACTGAAGCTCAGAGAAGTTCAGTCATTCCTTACGGTCACCCAGCTAGGAAGTGGCAGAGCTAGGTTTCAAATCTAGTTCATTGATCTCATGCTACTGTCTGAATCCATTTTTCATAAAATGATTAATGGGATCTTTTGTTGTCTTATTATTCTACACATAGTACTTCATAGAAGGTCAATAATTTGTAGAAAATAAAAACAGTATTGTTTTGTCAACTTAAACACATCTTGGCATAGATAAAAATTGATGCTTATCCTCTTAGTGTTACAATCTACATCCAGTTAGCTTTATGACTTGGTAACATTGCCGCCCATTTAACTTGGATTCCAGTTCCTATAAATCATTAAATAGAAGAACAATTCCTGAAAATATGTAGAAAGAAAAAATGGTATCCCTTAACTTGGGTCTTAAAAATAGCCACAGGTTAAATAAAATCTTTAAAAGGGGGGGGCGTGTGGGTGGCTCAGTCAGTTAAGCCTCTGCCTTCGGCTCAGGTCATGGTCCCGGGGTCCTGGGATCCAGCTCCATGGCAGGCTTTCCTGCTCAGCAGGGAGTCTGCTTCTCCCTATCCCTCTGCCTCCTCCCCTCTGCTCATGCTCATGGTCTGTCACTGTCTCTCAAATAAATGAATGAAATCTTTAAAATAAATAAAAATAGCCACGGGTATCACTGGTAGCTGAACATACCTGAAAATAATCTGGATAACTGATACCTGCTTCACGTATCCTAAATTTACTGAATTATGGAATTATTTCATATTGAAGTAATATCGGGGGTTTTAAAGGACAACGATGCTCTTTTAGCTGTTATGACTTTATCTACTAGTGTGCTCAACTGCGTGTCCCATACTTGGGAAATCTAAGGTTACAACATGACAGGTATCAGATTCTCAATGGTATGTAATTGGTAATTAGCTATTCAGACTATTGGCAAATGTGCCACATTTTTATTTTGGAAATGTATGCAAATTGCACTCAGTTGAAAACATACATTAAAATGTCTGATTTGGCTTCCAGGTTGATACATGATTGAAAGTAATGATTTTCTACCTTTCAGGCTATCACATGTGACCTTCTAAATTCCCTGTTGTAAATTGCCTGTTTCTGAAATCATGCCTTTGTGTGACCATATCCAATTAATTGCGCCACCACTCCTGAAAAGGTTTCCTGCCTCTCACTCTCCATAAAATAGTTCATTAGCTTTGCAGGGGTTTTACTTTAATACTATATTTAGTTAGCACTCCCTGGGATGTTGCAAACAGAAGAGTGAGTTCCCTAGTGGGGGAGGCAGCAGGATTAGAAGAACAATCAAAAAGTAAATATCTGGCTTTAAAAATGTTCTGGGTTGTAAAGAACAAAGCAACTTGATGATGCTAGTACTTCAACAGCACTGCTTTTCTACTGGGCTTTCTTGCACACGAGGAATCCCAAGCAAGTCAGACTTCAGCTTTCTCTAGCAGGGAAAATAGACTGGGAAGCTCAGGAGCAAATTTTATCGAGGTCTGGTATTGAGCTCTCGTAGATGTGATGTGTTTGGTGACTAGACTTACTAACTGCATTACGTGGGCAAGTGGAGTGAGTCTGGGGAGTGCAGTCAACAGAAATAATAGTAATAGGTGAGGCAGCTGAGATAGAGGGAAAATCAGTGGGCCAGGAGGCCAGACAGATGGGGTATCCAGCCTGGGAACCACCAATTGCAACCTTGGGTGAGTTCTATCTCTTCTTCCACTGGACTAGCACCTGAAGCTAAGATTTCTCAGGTTCTGTTTGGTTCTGGTAGTCTGTGACTTAATAATGGCTCAAACTAAACAGTTCATCATGTTCAAATCTGATTAGATACTAATTAGAATTTTTATCTGACAGCCAAGGGATCCCATCGAGCAAATGGCATGACTCAATGATAACAGAAGTAGCTCACAGAAGTGTTAGGTTAGACCAGGTGTAGCTTACTCACAAAAGCCCTAGTGATAGGCATTAGTATTATTGTCCCTAATTTGTTGAGGGGAAACTGAGGTACAGAGGAATGATATTATTTCCCAAGGACATATAGCTCACAGACGATAAATGGCAAGCCAAAATGTGAACCCAGGAAACCTGTGGTCTTGAATTACCGCACTTCCTGCCAGCCAGCCATTAGTCAGGGATAGTTCAGAAATTTTACAACATGAATAACATAAACGATAATTCTCTTCAGTTTTGAAAAAAAAAAGAGAAAAAAGACAAAATAGTTAACAGATGGAGGTTATAAAACCCAAACCCTTATTAATTGTAAGGCAAATATTGGAGACTGAGGCATCGTGTGAACGCCTCAGAGTTAGACAGTCTTATCCCCTCATCGCAGGTGGTAATGGTCCATCTAGGCCTCTCCCTGAGGAACAGAAGGTGCACTTGAAAGTTTTTTGTTTCTTTGTTTGTTTTTGTTTTTCCCCCCAAACTTGCTAATCAGATAAGTCACTCTGGGCAGAGTTGAGTGAAGGAAAGACAGAGGTCAGGACCTCTCTGAAGGCTTCCCAGTTGGAAGGAAGGATGAGAAATAAAGAAGAAAGGTTTCCATCTTAACCATTTCTCCTGGCTCTTCATTTATGATTTAGTTCCTCATTTTCATGCCATATATTTCTGGTGTTAAAATTATTTAAAATATTTTTACCAATACAAAAAAATTTGTTTTAATCAGCACTGGCCAAGCTCCTATCGCTGGCTCTGTTCCCTCTATCTCTTTGTATTTGCAAGTGGGCCTCAGCAGCAGGACTGGGAGAGCTGAACAGGATTACAAGGGACATGAGTCTGTTCCTTCAACATCGCACCCACACAGTAAACGCAGGGCTGAGGTGCTACGTTTTGGTTAGTAACCAAACTGAGTGGTTTGCGAATAAAGTAATATGAATAAAAAAGTGCTTTATGATGGAAAGCTGTTGTGGCTTTGGGAATGTGATTTCCAAGACAGTGTCAAAGGCAGTGGAGACAGTGGGATTCGGATGAAGCCCCTTGATGAACCCAGAGTGTGGCTACCAGGCAGTCAGTAGACATGTTAGAATCACTCAGGCCCAAGTGAGATGGAGCAGGACTCCCTCTGCAAAGTTATTAGGCCGCAGTGCATTGGCACGTGCGACAGGCTGATCGTTAACACCACAGAGATCACTGAATTCTAATTGTCTCTTACTGCTCTCCTAAATGAATGTGCACAGTGCATATTTCCATGATTAATCTTGTGTCTCACCTCTAATAGAAAAAATATGCTTCAGATTTATACAGATGCATGAAGTATAACTAGCTGGAGATAAGAAACATACTCTTTGAGGGATATAACTGGGGGGAGTTCTAGGGGTTCTTCAAAGGCAGTGGAAAATAGGAGCACACCATTTTCCCATTCATCCACCCACCCACCATCCATCTAGCCTACAAATGTGTTACGAGCAAGCACCCGGTATTTGCCAGACGCTACATACAAAGATAAAGACACAGAACTGTCTCTTAAAGCAGACAAGAGTAAAAATATAAGACAGGGTTCATCAGTGTGATTTGTGAATGACTGGAAATAGCCAAGCAGGGGGTATCATGGGAGCAGAGAAAATGAGAATTTCACTTTTATGAGAGAAATGCAGAGATGTTTTCTGGAAGAAGTGGTAACTTCTATGAGCCCTGAAGTCAAGGAGGAATTAATAGGGGAGTGAGAGGTTTGGGGACGAGGGCATTCCAGGCAGAGGGAGCAGAATGAGATCAAGGTGGGCCTGGGGCTCCAGGTGGCAGATGCTGTTGACAGCTGTGGTCAGGTAGGGCCTGACGCCGAGGAAGTGAGACCTCTGTCCTCTACGCCAGGAGAGGAGAGAGTGATTCTGGACACAAACTTCATGCACCTTCACTTTGTTGTGATTTGGGCAGGATGGCAACTGGTCTCTGGAGCCCAAGGGACTTTTCTAGCGGCGCATGTTCAGAATCTCATGAACAATCCTTTGTTACAGATTTTATAAGAAAGGTGAAGCCTAAGGACTTTTCCCCCTTGGTGATATCCTTGATTTCTATTTGGACTATTTTCTATGAACTATAGGAATCCTCTGGGGTACCATGGGTACCCCAAGGTGGGGCAGGGACCTCTCTCTCTTCTCCCAGCACGTTCTCTCACTGCAGGTAGGGTATTGTGTTGTAACTGATACTTAAAAAGAGCTGTGTCTTCATTTCTCAAAGGACATAAAGCAATGTATTTATTCAGTACCTTTGTATTCTTAACACCTGGCGCAGTGCCTGACATTAGCACTTGGTAAAGATTCATTGAAAGAATGAACCTATGAATACCTGAGTTAGCTCTCCTGGTGAGTTTTAACAAAACCTACCATACAGGAGGTTTCGTCGGAAAACCGTGTCAGCAGGGCAAGCTTTCCTACCAGTTGCCCCATCCAACAAAGCAGAGGCCAAGTTCTCTTGCAGCTGATTGACAGATTTCCAGGCTTATAGTAAGAAGGAAGAGCATGCCTCTCCTGGTGGGGACCAAGCTCATTCAGATGGGCCAGGAGTGCTATGAGTGAAGATTAGGTCATGCAGTGGAAGTAGAAAGGCAGCAAAACCTGTCTGTTTCTCATTTCGCCTCCAGCCCTCTCTGGTTGGACTCCTCACCATGCGTGGGGGCAGGGAAAGCTGGTCCTGGGCATCTCAAGCTTGGGTTTTAGCACGTTCATTAAATAGTGAGACCAGTGATCACTCATGACCGACACATTCAATTAGGAGCCGTGCAAATAATTCTCCTCAAGCTGCCCCTTGGCACCTTCTGCTGTATCATTTTAAAGTGCCAAATCAGCTAAGGAGAATAATGATCCCGCTCTGTATTGTTCATCTGGCGTTGCAGGCTGTGATTATTTAGCTCTAAGTCCATCCGCCAAGGATCCAGATACAAAGGAGGGTTGTCTTAGTTGACTCAATATTGCTCCTCAGAAGCTATGTTTCAAACCTAATCCAGACCCTTTCTGTTGAACCACTGTTGAATAAGGCACTGAAGCCAATTAAAAGAAAAGTGAGCACTCAGGATGATAAAAAAACAAAACAAAAACCCTAGCTTTTTAGCTAATAAGGAAGAATAATAGCTTGCTCACCTTAAAACTTCAAGTTTGCTTGGGCTGACAATTTATGCCTTTGGGCAGCCTCACAAGAATATCTGAGAGCAGATGGTATTGTATTGAGTCTAGGATAAATAAGTACCAAAGGATTTTTTTAAATGATACATTTGTTAAAGATAATATCAATCCTTAGATTTAGTAATGCACATAGCCTCACATGTACCTGAATTGATTAAAAAGGTCTAGTGATTGAAGGCCACCTCATTCCTTTGATGTTGAGTACAGGATAGTGCTTTGATACCACCTCGTGTTCTCCTTACAGCAGCTATGTGAGGTTAAATGAATATTATCCGTGTTTTGCAGATGAAAAATACCTGAGAAACAAAAGTATTAGGTGATAAAGTTAGGGAAAATACTACCATTCTTGGATTATGAAAATCAGAGTTCTTATCTAAGTCTTGATGCAAAGCAGTTCCACAGGTATGAACAGATCACCACTTCTCCCAGGATTCACTTGAAAATGAGAAGCTGAAATTGGAAAGTCATCAAAGTCATCCAAAGAAATACAGACTACTGGTTCATGGAGAATTCCACATCATAAAGTTAAATTATCAGAAGACCTCAAGTCCATCTCTGTAATTCCCTTCTAATTTAATTTTCCTTTTCTGGTAACAATAATTTCATTTATTCATCCATTAAAACAAACAAACAAACAAACAAAACCTTTATTTGATGAGACCTATAGATCCCACGCTGTGAGTACGGAGATGAATAAGACTCTCCTCTTAGTATCTCTCCTTAGGGAGACTGGAGTTTAATGTGTGACTTTGTAGTTTTTGGATTAATGAGAGGGTATTTTCAACATATTTCAATGAAAATCTCTCCTAATTTTCTGTAACCTAAATGGAAATCATGCTCCAAATGTAAGAAAACAGGAAACAAAAACAAAAACTCTCTTATTCCTTGGAAAGATTTTAGCACAAGATCCAGAAACTTATTTCCTTAGTTACCTAAAACTCTTTGTAGAATGTTCTCTGGCATGTCAAGGAGACAAGTGAACTTAGAACGTGCTCATGTTCATCATGGAAGTGGGTTCCAGGACACTCTTCCACTAATTCTCCCAGTCATCTCTTCTCATTGGTTGGTGCTCATTTGATGCTAGTTGTTAAATATTTTACAGATCACACCTGCAATCCAAGTGTCCGTTTTCTAAACTCACAGCTCTAACTTGTTTGTTATGGTCACTGATCTCCAGTTTCAGAGTTTATTTTCTCTTTGGGAACACCTCTGGATTTGATGATTGGTACCTTCCTGGGATTCTTCATCTTCTCTCAAACCCCAGCTTAAGAGCTGTGGTCTATCCCCACCTTAATCCACACCACTCCCCTCCTCAGCATACTCACCACGAAGGTGGAGGGGGTCTGAAGTTCCAGGCACACAGAGCCTTCCTGATCTCCCTTGGCTTTCTGGGTTGCTCACTGTCACTCTCCACCTAGACTGACACAGGCTCATGCCCTCTCCGCCCTACTCTCTCCCTCTCAGCCTGCCTCCAACAAAAAGATATTTCCATCTCCACCTTGTCAAAATCTTTTCCTTGGAACTCCATTAGCTAAAGCAATAAACACATCTGGGCTAAAATGTACTAAGGGTCCGCCCATGCCAGCAGCACATTGGCCTGACGACTGGCAATTGCTGCAGATAAAGCCTCAGCTCAGGAAACAGCTTTCTCCATTGTTCTTTGGGGCACTAATCCTGTGTCAGACTCTACCGTTCCTCCCCATCCATGAGGGGTCCTGATTGACTCTTTCTTCTCTGCATTCCTGACCTCCTGCCTTTCTCTTTATAATTCACAATTTATATGCAAAGAATTTTCAGCATCTGATCATTCCAAACTGAAAAAAAATATTGTATAATCTTGTTCTGGGAACCCTAATTACTCTGATTTAAAGCCTCAGCTACGTAGCCAGGAACATTTTAAATGAGCAAACATTAAATATTGCCTTTGCACCCATTCATGTTTTCTTAAATGCATCATGAGGATTTCTAACTCTGGTCTCCATTTGGCTCTAAGTTGCAAGGTATCTTGTGCCAGTGGGTTAGAGAAAGGATGTTTCATGGTAATTCTTAGTCCTATCAGGTAAGAGAGCAGAGATCAGAGTCTATGAAATAAGAGCGGCAAGGAGAGAAATTAAGTGAGGGAACAGAGAGGGAATGGCATGAGGGGCTGGGATGCAAGAGAGTGGTAGCAGTCAAGAAAGGTTAAGAGAACCAAATGTAAAATCCTGGTTTTTTTTTTGGCTGAAGAGTGAGGAGTCATGAGAATTTAGCAAGTAATTGAGTCACCCTAGTTGAGTGAGGAGAAACCATGAGATTTTCTGACACACGTGATAATTGGTATCTGTATGCTAGATGTTCTCAACTCTGCATTCACATATAATGAAATCTTTTCATACCTTAGTTTATCAGCTTTCATAATTATANCCTAATCCAGACCCTTTCTGTTGAACCACTGTTGAATAAGGCACTGAAGCCAATTAAAAGAAAAGTGAGCACTCAGGATGATAAAAAAACAAAACAAAAACCCTAGCTTTTTAGCTAATAAGGAAGAATAATAGCTTGCTCACCTTAAAACTTCAAGTTTGCTTGGGCTGACAATTTATGCCTTTGGGCAGCCTCACAAGAATATCTGAGAGCAGATGGTATTGTATTGAGTCTAGGATAAATAAGTACCAAAGGATTTTTTTAAATGATACATTTGTTAAAGATAATATCAATCCTTAGATTTAGTAATGCACATAGCCTCACATGTACCTGAATTGATTAAAAAGGTCTAGTGATTGAAGGCCACCTCATTCCTTTGATGTTGAGTACAGGATAGTGCTTTGATACCACCTCGTGTTCTCCTTACAGCAGCTATGTGAGGTTAAATGAATATTATCCGTGTTTTGCAGATGAAAAATACCTGAGAAACAAAAGTATTAGGTGATAAAGTTAGGGAAAATACTACCATTCTTGGATTATGAAAATCAGAGTTCTTATCTAAGTCTTGATGCAAAGCAGTTCCACAGGTATGAACAGATCACCACTTCTCCCAGGATTCACTTGAAAATGAGAAGCTGAAATTGGAAAGTCATCAAAGTCATCCAAAGAAATACAGACTACTGGTTCATGGAGAATTCCACATCATAAAGTTAAATTATCAGAAGACCTCAAGTCCATCTCTGTAATTCCCTTCTAATTTA
>NC_048220.1:38384895-38425283 GCF_002007445.2 Ailuropoda melanoleuca
ATGAGAGGGTATTTTCAACATATTTCAATGAAAATCTCTCCTAATTTTCTGTAACCTAAATGGAAATCATGCTCCAAATGTAAGAAAACAGGAAACAAAAACAAAAACTCTCTTATTCCTTGGAAAGATTTTAGCACAAGATCCAGAAACTTATTTCCTTAGTTACCTAAAACTCTTTGTAGAATGTTCTCTGGCATGTCAAGGAGACAAGTGAACTTAGAACGTGCTCATGTTCATCATGGAAGTGGGTTCCAGGACACTCTTCCACTAATTCTCCCAGTCATCTCTTCTCATTGGTTGGTGCTCATTTGATGCTAGTTGTTAAATATTTTACAGATCACACCTGCAATCCAAGTGTCCGTTTTCTAAACTCACAGCTCTAACTTGTTTGTTATGGTCACTGATCTCCAGTTTCAGAGTTTATTTTCTCTTTGGGAACACCTCTGGATTTGATGATTGGTACCTTCCTGGGATTCTTCATCTTCTCTCAAACCCCAGCTTAAGAGCTGTGGTCTATCCCCACCTTAATCCACACCACTCCCCTCCTCAGCATACTCACCACGAAGGTGGAGGGGGTCTGAAGTTCCAGGCACACAGAGCCTTCCTGATCTCCCTTGGCTTTCTGGGTTGCTCACTGTCACTCTCCACCTAGACTGACACAGGCTCATGCCCTCTCCGCCCTACTCTCTCCCTCTCAGCCTGCCTCCAACAAAAAGATATTTCCATCTCCACCTTGTCAAAATCTTTTCCTTGGAACTCCATTAGCTAAAGCAATAAACACATCTGGGCTAAAATGTACTAAGGGTCCGCCCATGCCAGCAGCACATTGGCCTGACGACTGGCAATTGCTGCAGAGAAAGCCTCAGCTCAGGAAACAGCTTTCTCCATTGTTCTTTGGGGCACTAATCCTGTGTCAGACTCCACCGTTCCTCCCCATCCGTGAGGGATCCTGATTGACTCTTTCTTCTCTGCATTCCTGACCTCCTGCCTTTCTCTTTATAATTCACAATTTATATGCAAAGAATTTTCAGCATCTGATCATTCCAAACTGAAAAAAAATATTGTATCATCTTGTTCTGGGAACCCTAATTACTCTGATTTAAAGCCTCAGCTACGTAGCCAGGAACATTTTAAATGAGCAAACATTAAATATTGCCTTTGCACCCATTCATGTTTTCTTAAATGCATCATGAGGATTTCTAACTCTGGTCTCCATTTGGCTCTAAGTTGCAAGGTATCTTGTGCCAGTGGGTTAGAGAAAGGATGTTTCATGGTAATTCTTAGTCCTATCAGGTAAGAGAGCAGAGATCAGAGTCTATGAAATAAGAGCGGCAAGGAGAGAAATTAAGTGAGGGAACAGAGAGGGAATGGCATGAGGGGCTGGGATGCAAGAGAGTGGTAGCAGTCAAGAAAGGTTAAGAGAACCAAATGTAAAATCCTGGTTTTTTTTTTGGCTGAAGAGTGAGGAGTCATGAGAATTTAGCAAGTAATTGAGTCACCCTAGTTGAGTGAGGAGAAACCATGAGATTTTCTGACACACGTGATAATTGGTATCTGTATGCTAGATGTTCTCAACTCTGCATTCACATATAATGAAATCTTTTCATACCTTAGTTTATCAGCTTTCATAATTATAGTCATACACGATAACTACGGATCCTACTCCTGGAAAAATAATTGTGGTCACATTTGTTAAGCTTCTGTTTATGATCATCTCTGAATTTCTTGTAGATGTGTTTCTGCAAATGGTTTGAGGCAGGCATTAACAACCAGGTTTCCCCAATGAGTTATTAAGAATTGGCTAGGAAATCCCCGAGACTCATTTTGAAAATATTGTTGTACATTCCAGTCCGAAAAAGCCTAATCTCCAAGACACAGAAGAGAAAACTCAGAACTGAACTATAGAACAGCTTTGAATGTTTGGATTAAGCAGGATCATTCACAATCTAGGGGGATCACTTTTATCTGAGCCTGAATTGATTTGGGCATTTGGTTCCACGGGAGCTGGGTAATGTGTTTGCTTTGTAGCTTGCATCAAAACTTAGTCTGTAAAATGTCACTGACATGGGGATGTTGAACTTGGTCAAACCAGACCCTACTTAAAATCAGCTTGTTTCCTGCTACTGTGTGACCTGCAAGGTCAGCAGCAGGAGCAGTGACCCCAGTGCCCTGACGTTAACTATGTCACATCACAGAATTCTGAGACCCAGATGTTGGTCTCCAGTAGCTCTGGTCTCAGGACCCCTGAACACTTGTTCATCATGACTGACCCTGACCCCATTTTTCTAGCTTCCGTCTATTTTGTGTGTTTTCTGTCACCATTAAATGAGTCAATATATCAGATTACTAGTAATTCTTTAGGTCAGTTGCCTTCAAAGGGACAGAAGCAATGGACATGGTAGCGGTGGTATTTACTCCAGGGGTGGGTACAGATAATACATGAGCATTACNTGTCTATTTTGTGTGTTTTCTGTCACCATTAAATGAGTCAATATATCAGATTGCTAGTAATTCTTTAGGTCAGTTGCCTTCAAAAGGACAGAAGCAATGGACATGGTAGCGGTGGTATTTACTCCAGGGGTGGGTACAGATAATACATGAGCATTACATATTCGAAAATGAATTTATGCTTTTAAAATCTATTTTATATTTGTGTTTTTATATGCATAATATAGTGGTACAACAGTAAATGTACATAACTATGTATTTGTGTGTATGTAAAACAACAAAACCATGCATGATGAAGAATTTTAATTTCAATCCCAATGCATTTATTTAACTATCCATGCATTCCATAAATAATTTTAGCATGTGTTTTTTGCCCAGCACTGTGGCGGGCTCTGAGGATACAATAGTAGCCTAGATACACACAAGCCCTCCATTCAAAGATCACGGTCTACTTGGAACACTACTTCCTAGGGTAATGAATCTGTATACTTATAAGAGAGAGACCCGGCTTAGTCTGGGAGTAGGAGTTGTCAAGAAAGGCTTTGAACATTATTCTTTTATGGTTTTTCTTTGAAATTGGTATACCTTTTATAGTATTCTGTAACAAATTTTCCCAAAGAGCGTAGCTTTTACAATCAGTTTATATTCCTTAAGAAAGTGAATGTAATTTTTTCCTCATAAAATTTAATGTTATATGTTTCCTTTTCTCCACTGTCTACTGTAGAGGTGAAATGATTATTATATGAGCTGCTTAATCAGAAGTAGTATTATATTTAGGGTTAGAGCATGGCCGAGGTTGCCGTCATCCCACTGAAAAGTCACAGGAGAGATGATATTAATGATATATTGCGACTTGCATTTCCAAACCTCTGGTACTGTTCATGCACACACGCACACATGCACACATGCACACATATACACACACATGTACACACTCATATAGAACAGTTTTTTCTTGATAAGGAAAACAAAGAGAAAAGATGTGATAAATTTGCTGGTAGAAATATATTTGAACTTTTGAATATTAAACATCTAAGTTAGATAAATATAATTAAAATTTTAAACAAAAATGACTTTTAATAAAGTACATGTCCTTCAAAAAGTAGGTGATATTTTAGCTTTAAATTACTATAGTTCCTTATATTTCATTATGTCAATCATGAATAGATAAATTGAGTCCATAAGTATCTTAAATGATTATTCTGTTTACATGGCAAACCAGAGGATGAATTGAGAATGAAATATAACAAGCGATGAATAAATGGTGAACTTTCCCCTCAATACCAATCCATATTGTTTCTCTCCTTATATACATATTAATTGTATGCTCTTTAAAAAAATATGAAATAGTAATTTTTGTTTATTTTTCTTTTGCAGTGCTCTCTTGGCTATTTTCTGTATTCTTCTGTATAAATTTACTTTGCTTAAAATTGGTTTATTGTTTTATAATTATTATATATGTTTATTATAAAAAGTCAAAACAGTACAAATATGGTCAAAGAAGAATATAAAAAAATTAAAGAATCGTACCCCCAATGAGAATATAATTATTATTATTTTGTAGCATATCCTAGACCTGTCTATACATTTATAGGCTTGAGAACATAGATGCACAATCTTTTTTTTTTTTTTAAAGATTTTATTTATTTATTCATTCGACAGAGATAGAGACAGCCAGCGAGAGAGGGAACACAAGCAGAGGGAGTGGGAGAGGAAGAAGCAGGCTCTCAGCAGAGGAGCCTGATGTGGGGCTCGTTCCCATAACGCTGGGATCACGCCCTGAGCTGAAGGCAGACGCTTAACCGCTGTGCCACCCAGGCGCCCCCATAGATGCACAATCTTATAAATGGCATCATGTTATACATTACTCTTGAATCTGCCATTTTACTCAGTATTTTACATGTATTAAATCTGTTTTATATATAAGAATTTTAATTCTTTGTCATGTATTATATACATGTATTACAAATTTTTTCCAATATCTCTTTTATTATTCCATTTTCTACAAACATGCAAAATGTTTAGAAAGTACTATACTTCTAGGATTTAAGATTTATTTGTATTTCCTTCTAGTAATTTTATTTTTGCTTTTTACATTTAAATCTTTGGTTCATATAGAAACTCTTCGGGAAAGAATATAGGGATCCAGATTTCTTTCTTTCAAAGTTACTAGCTTATTGTCCAGTTCTGTTGATTGGATAATTATTTCTTCCCTATTGTTTTGGAATGCCACGTTTGCCTGTTGTATATTTGGCTAGATTTCTACACACTGTTCCCATCGATCTCTGTCTAATCCTATGCCAGTACCTTCATTTTAACGACTCCAGCTTTATAATATGTTTTAATATCTGAAAAAAAATAATTTCTATCTTTATTGTTTATTTTTAAAAATTTCCCTTATTGCTTTTCCAGATAAACTTTAGAAAAATTCTGGTAACATAAAATAGCGTTCTTTAGGGGTTTTACTTTGGTCACATTGGATATATAAACTGACTTAGGAGAAAATTGATAGGCTTACAATATTGAGTTCTTGTAGTAAAGAAAAAATGTTAACTCTTCCATTTACTCAGTTTTTTTTACATTGCGTTCAATAAGAGTTACATAATTTCGCTTTTACAGGATCTTCACATTTCTCATCACATTTTTGTTGTTAGAGTGAGTTGGAACTTTACTTTTCATTTCTAAATTTCTGTTTCTNGAAAATTGATAGGCTTACAATATTGAGTTCTTGTAGTAAAGAAAAAATGTTAACTCTTCCATTTACTCAGTTTTTTTTACATTGAGTTCAATAAGAGTTACATAATTTTGCTTTTACAGGATCTTCACATTTCTCATCACATTTTTGTTGCTAGAGTGAGTTGGAACTTTACTTTTCATTTCTAAATTTCTGTTTCTTTAGAAAAGCCGTTGATTTCTGTTGGTTTTTCAAAGGGTCTTCTTTTTGTGTTGTTATTTAAAATTGGTACAGGTGAGCTTGTATTGTAAATCTGGGAGAAAAATTTCAGATCATTACTTATGCATTGTAAGTGTTTCTAATACATTCAGAGAATAAGTGTACTCAACTAACAAATGTATGGAACTAAAAACAATTGCTCTAAAAATTAAGTTAGTTTTATAATATATAAAATTATAAAATAGCAATATGAAAGGCTAATAATTACTTACAATTTTAATGATGTAAGGAAGAATACTGTGTTCAGGAAATATTTCTCCATAACAAATCAACATCCTTCCAAGAAGTGTGATCTTCAGTAGCCTGAAGTAATGAAGGGAAAATGATGGGACATGATTTGGGGAAGTGATTTGAGACCAGTTTTTGAAAGACGATCGGAAGTTGTAATTTGAAGGTAGAAACAATGGGCTCTGGTGACTTATTAAAAGAGAGAAAGAGAGCGAGAAAGGAAAAGTGTTAAGATGTGTGTTGTAGAGCCTGGTAGATAACAGTGTCATTGGACAAGATGGCTAATACAAGAGATTGTTGAGTTTTGTCTGGGTCATGTTAGCTTGGTGGTAGGTGACAAGATGGTGATGAGACACGTAGTTGATCATGCCCATTGGTGCAATTGAGAGAGAAGGGAACTGGTGACTAAGATTAGTCATCATTTGCCTTTAGATGATAGTTGAAGCCATGGAAAGAAAAATTTTATCCTAATTGAAAAAAAATCATGATAGACTTTTGTACATATTCAGGAAGTCCCATGATCTTCCATTTACATAGAATCTATTTCGGATGCCCATTATTCATATCATGCCGGCAGGCTGAAGAATAAATGAAGCATTTTAGATTAAATAACCCAGAAATGAAACCTAAAACTATAAAAATTCATATGTTCCAGCTTTCTGGCTAATGTGTTCTGCATTTGCTTCCCCTCTTTTTCTGACCTGATTTTCTTCCGATTGCTCTTTTTGTTAAATGAGCTAGCTTAGTTTAAGCATTTGAATTTAAAGCTTAGAGCAATTTAAGGGTTTCCAAAGCATTCTTAGATCCACTAGTGAACTATAACATGTCACATAGGTAATGAAGTATTGCTTGGAATGTGCAATTTACCTGAAGGAAATCATTTTTAGCAGAAGATAAATAAAAGGGCTTTTCATGGTCAAGGATTTACGGATTTTTTCTGGGGAGCTGGATAAGTTGGAACATATTTTAAACTGAAAAGAAGAAGAAATTGCATTGAGTTTTATTTCACCCTACAAGATTCAAATCCACTTTTCAAATAGGTTATATGACAGACTATATATCTGATTATGCTGTTTATAGGTATAACTTAAATGTCTTAAGTCTTAGGAACAATTTCTACTACAGAGAGAGTACTCCCATAATGAATTATAGTTAATTTTCCAAATTTTCAATGGAATCTTCAAATTTAGATGAGAAAATATTTCAGGAAATCCTCAGTGTGATGATAAACGAATAGTGAAATCCCTTTGGATCATGTTATCTCTCAAATATTGCATTTGAAAAGTCTTTGAATTTATGAGTATCTTTCCATGATTGATTCAACTCCTTTCTCAGTTATGATTCAGAAACATTTGTTCATTTATTCTCTCATTCAACAAGTATTTATTGAGTACCTACTGTGTCCCAGGTGCTGTCCCAGGTGGAGAAGATATGAAATAAAAATACCACAGAAAGTTTATATTCACGGGGGTGAGATAAAAAATAAATAATCAAATATAGAAATATACACATATAATTTCAAGTAATGATCAACACATTACATATATATATGTACACATACTCTATGTAATCTTTAATTTATAATTATGTGTAATTATAATATATACAACATAACCTATATAATTTCTTTAGTGATTGGTGTTATATGTTTAATAACTCTAGTTTGTGAAAAGACCCGTGAAAAATGTATATATTTTAAATGCAAGGAAGAAGCTACTGCAATGAAAGTTAGTTAACTCTATCTCAGAGTGATAGTTTTATAACTTACTAGGGACAGAGGGGGACATTGGATATCATTGCACACTTAAAAATAGATAAAGTTTGGGGCTCATAAGAACTGCTTTATATGTGCCTTTTCTGTTGCAGGGATAGTAATGGTCATGGAAATTTTACCTACATCAGTTCATTTAATCCTTCCAACAAAACCCTATAAAATATCATTACCCTCATCTCACGGTAAGACAAACAAAAACCTAGAGAGGCCAAGTGACTTCCCCAAGGTCTACCTAGTAAATAAGTACAAAGTTGAGATTTAACCTCCAACCTGCTTCTTCTATATTCACTTAGGTGACTATTGGAGAGAAGGAGCATTATGGTTTAGGTTTAAGAACTTTACTTTTAAAAATAAGTAGAATATTACTTACTAAAAATTCTGCCATGGTTAACAAGGTTAATATGTCCCTTTTTGGTTGCATCATTTATGTTGCCCAACAAATCAGGCTAAAGCTAGTGACTTAAAATAGCAGTGTATTTAACGTATTATTCTTTAGGTCAGCAGTTTGGACTGGACTTAGCTGGGTGCCTCTTCCTGTCTTGATCCGATTTTCTCATGCAGAGAGTGGCTCTGAGAGTTGACTAGCTGTTGGCTAGGCAGTGGGACAATGAGGCTATTGGATCATATGCATCTCATCGTCCACAGGCTAGCCTGAGTTTGTTTACATGTTACCTGGCCAAAGTTTTGAGAGAGGAAGGACGCACGCAAGGCATCATGAGACCTAGATCCAGAACTGGCGTATTGTTACTTCAGTCATATCTCTTAGCCAAAGCAAGTCACAGGGCCAGCTCACATTCAAAGAAGTAGAGAAATAGCTGTCGCCTTTTGATGGAAGAAGCTGCAAAATCACATCATAAAAGGGACATGCAGACAGGTAGGTTTGAGGAATTGGGGCTGATTTTGCAGTCTCCTACATCAGTCAAAGACCTTTTCCTCTAGAGTGAGTTAATCACGTAGGAAAATAATTCTCAGTATTGCTATTTGACATGCACAAGTATGTCTGTGTACATCTAAATGTGTACGTATGTCTACACATAGATACGTTATTTAAGTTGTATTTCCACATGACGTACTTTTATTTCAAATTAATAAATATACTAAATTGCAATTACATCTCTTCCTTTGGAAGAGATAATGTCTTCAATGCATTTTCTTTGGCCCCATTTAAAAGTTTATGCCTGTTCCATAGTAAACTCCCAAGAAACATTGGGTGAATAATCCTTTGCAGGCTTTATGTAATCTTTTTCTTCCTTTAGTCCCAGAGAAAAAGAAGCAATTATCTATTCTTATGTCACTCATGTTTGCCAATGAGGGGGATGACATGACTTTTTTTTTTCTAGATAACAGCTAGTTTACCCCTCCAGAGTCTATAGTAGGCAGGAACATTTAGTTACACCATGGGTGCTCATAGTGGAGAATAATTAGTCTACTATTTCCTCTGGCAGAATCAAGCTTTATTTCTCCAGCTGGCTTTTTTAAAGACAAAAAAAGACTTTTAAAATGTGCCAATATTAGCCTTTGAAAGAAATAATAAAATTAATTATTTCTCAAGCAGCTGAAAATTGGTTCTAATCCACTGGCCACTGAGCTCATGATTATTACCTCTTGCCTTAAGTTCTTAATATGGTGACTACCTCGGGGTGCAAAAAACAAAAAAAAGGAAACAAACAAAAAATGTAATATTCTGTCCCTATTTATGCAGGGTAGATAAATGTGAAACTTATTATAAGGTTTTCTAAACCCTTGAGATCTTGGCAGTCCATTGTGGAAATTCTAATCATTATGCCTTGCCTGGAATTTGAAAAGTAAGAGATTGTGCAGTCCCTGAGACTATATTTATCCCTTCTCCTACCCACCATCACCCTACCCTGTGCAGAAGCAACAATAAGATGAGGATGTAGATGGATTTACAAAGATACCTGCCTGTGGTTTCCTGGAGTTGGATATGTGAATACCAACCTCATTTTATCACATAAATCTGACATGGGAAGGAGGCTACATTAGTCAGAATAATTAATGATAATATTATAGACCAACCCTAAAATCTTAGTGACAGCACAAAACATTTTTCTTCTTGTATTATTTCTTTCTCACGTCATGTCCTGAAGCAGGTTGGGTAGCTCTTCTGTGTGGCCCTCCTTGAAACACAAGACCCAGGCTGCTTTTATCTTACTGTGTCCACCATCTTGGATTCCTTTGCTTTTAACCATAAGGAAAAGAGAGCATGGAGGAGGCACACACGCTCTTACCTTCCATGGAAAGGACTTACTTCCCTCATATTCCATTGGTAAGAGTGAGTCATAGCACCCATCTAGAACGGATGCATGGAGTTAGGGAATGTAGAGGAACACAAATAACCTCTGACACAAAGTATTCAGAGAAACTTGATTAACGTGGACTATCAAAATTGAAACATGATAATGTTCATATCCTTCTACAATTCATCGCATATCAAGGTCCCACTAAAGTCTTAATTGTGAGTATGTCATTTCTCTCATGAAATAAACAATAAGGTATTTATTAGCATGTGAAAGAATAGAAACTGAAGTATACCTTAAAGTACAGTCGTGTCTTAAGGGTTTTTCATTAGAATTTTGCTATCTACAGCCAATATCCTTATACCCAGGAAAACAAATGAGTTTAAGAATTATAAATTAATGCATCAAAATCTTGTCTGAAATTACGTATGTATATCTTACTTTTTTCCAGCCATGTATTTCTAATACACATATCCATCTTAATAAGACATGTATTTTCCATCCATAGCAAAAAAAAAAAAGCAAAAAGAAAGAAAAAGAAACTCCACCAAAACAAACAAACAAAAAAACCCCAAAGCAATTATTAATTTCCTGCGACCAAACACTAGCTGCTTGAAACCATTCTTTGTGCACATTTTTTCATATTTGTCATTGTATCCATGGCTAAGCCTCTCCAATATTTCAGGTGTTAAAGACCCATCTAAGCAAATGGAACTATAGTTGATTGATAGGAAAAGTCCTAGATGAGACAGATCTAACTCTGATCAAACACATGAGATCTGTCTTTCATTTGGTGACCTGAATGTCCTCAGTAGATGGCCATGCTTGAGCAGGCAGGGAGCAGTGGTAAGCAAGAGAAGTCTTTTAGAACATTGAAGCAATGCTAATTAACTAAATCATTAACCCTATTGTTAAGAGTTGCTAATTGCTGGAAATACGGGCCCCAAACCATACCTCTTGTCACCCCTGCTTCCTCTGAGTGGGTGTTCGTATTATAATGTCATAGATGCACCACAGAGGAAGGGATGGACAGAAGAGTAAGAGAACACATGCAAAATGGGATGAACAGCGGTAAAAGCAAACAGAAGCTACACTATCAGTCGTTTTCCAGTATTCACAGGTAGAGATTTGGTAAAGGTCAACAATCAGGGAGAAAATATTTATTTGGTCCTGCTGTTCTTCCTCTCCTGCATCCCAGTTCCCCATTTGATGGACTCAGGTAAGGAATGAGGAAATCCTTTTTAGAAGAAGGGAAGGCCTTTCATGCTCAATTTTTTACATTGACCCTTTATGAGAAAGGCCCCTGGAGAACTTTGATCTTGTTCTCACATTCTCTTTGTCTGGATCAGGGAAAAGGGACATTGAGCTCTTTTTCTTGGAAGCCACTGGACTCTGGAAGGGGCAGAATGGAGCCTGGGGCAGAGAAAGCAGTACTGTCTGCTGCCAGTTTGTTCAAGGCCAAAGGAGACAGGGAGAAGGAGGCAGAAATTCAGGGGAGCATCTTCATTCAGTAATAAAACATAGAACTATAGTGTTTTCTTGGTGTTGATTTCATAAGTCTTGCAGCATCTTCAGAATTATTCTCGTCTTCCTTTGGTAGGAGTAGGGGGTAAAGGAAAAATATACAGTGATGTAAATGATATTAGTTATATCCATATCGATATAATTACTGAGCACCAAGCCAGGCACCTTGCAATTAATTCTTAGAACAACCCCAGCAGAGAGGTACACATAAAATCATTTCTCAGCTAGGAAAACAGAGTTTAAGTAATTGGTCCAAATGTCATAGAGTGCATAAAGAGGAGCTGAGATTCAAATCCAGTAAGCTGAATGAATCTCAGAAACCTTATGCAAAGCAAAGAAAGCCAGATGCAGAGAGAGGAGGAAGATAGCAGAGGAGTAGGGGACCCTATTTCAACCGGTCCCCTGAATTTAGCTGGATATCTATCAGAACATTGTGAACACCGAGACCAGCCTGAGATGTAAGAATATATATCTGGATCTCTAGCAGAAAAACACCACTTGGCCTGAGGTATGAAGGGTGGAGGCGTGATTCTGCAGGTAGATATCGGAAGATAAACAGAAGCGGGAGGGAGCTGCCATAAGCTGGGCCAGGAAGGTGATATAACAGCGGAGCCCCAAAGTATTCCACGCTGGGGACTGGGCACAGACTCGCAGACCAGTAGCGATGGGGAAGGTACTTTAGTGCAGCCTCCTGACAGGATCCAGGAGCTGGCGGGTGCACACATGAGAACCAGGGGCCACTCACAGCTTTAGAAGCACAAAGAGCAGAGACATACCCGGCCCTGGGTTCCACCACTGGGAGAGCGGCTGTGGGGCGCACCACCAGGGAGCTGGGGTTTTTAGCAGTGCAGACAGAAATGGGGACTGTGTGTCCTGGAGAGCTCAGGGAAGAGCAGACCGTGATTTTTCCGTTCTGAGACAGAGGTTTGGATGCGGTCACTTCTGCTCTGACTCTCGGAAGAGACACAGAAAGCTACCAGGGAAAGCCGCCAGAGAACAAAAGCCCAAAAAACTGGTTTTCACTGAGGCCACCCTCTCGACAGGGAGCAGGGTAACTCTGCCCAAGCAGGGTTGCCTGAGTAACAGGGCGGCAGGCCCCTCCCCCAGAAGACAGGCTGGAAGAACAAGAGGACAACCCTAGGGTCCCTATAAAATGGGTGCATCTTGCTTGGGTTGGACTCTTTACATTCCCCCAACCACACCCCAACAGAATGACTAAGAGGAGGACCCCCCCCTACGAAGAAAAGAATCAGAAATTATGGCCTCTGCCACAGACCTAATGGACATGGATATAAGCAAGATGTCAGAGATAGACTTCAGAGTAACAATTATGAAGTCGGTATCTCGGCTTGAGAAAAATATTAACGACAATATAGGATCTCTAAGGACAGAAATGAGATCTGATCAGGCTGAACTTAAAAATACTATGAATGAAATGCAGTCTAAACTGGATACTCTGACTGCCATGGTAAACGAGGCAGAAGAACAAATTAGTGAGCTAGAAGATAAGATGATAGAAAAGAAGGAAATGGAGGAGGCCTGGGAAAAACAGCTTAAAACCCAAGAGATCAGACTGAGAGAGATTAATGACACCATGAAATGTTCCAGTGTCAGAATTATTGGGGTCCCTGAGAGGGTGGAGAGTGAGGTCTAGAAGATATATTTGAACAAATTGTAGCTGAGAACTTCCTTAATCTGGGGAAGGAAACAAGCATTCATGTCCAAAAGGTAGAGAGGACTCCTCCCAAGATCAGTGAGAACAGACCAACACCCCAACATATAATAGTACAACTCGCAAATCTTAGATCCAAGGAAACAATCCTGAAAGAGGCTAGGAGAAAGAGATTTCTTACGTACAGAGAGAGGAACATCAGAATAATGTCGGACTTGTCCACAGAGACCTAGCAAGCAAGAAAGAGCTGGCAAGACATATCCAGGGTACTAAATGAGAAGAACATGCAACCAAGGTTACTTTATCCAGCAAGGCTGTCATTCAGAATGGATGGAGAGACAAGGAGCTTCCAAGACTGGCAGAAACTAAAAGAATATGTGACCACCAAGCTGGCCCTGCAAGAAATAAAAAGGGACATTCTATAAAAGGAGAAAGACCCCAAGAGTAGTATAGACCAGAAATTTACAGAGACAGTCTATAGAAACAAGGACTTCACAGGCAACACCATGGCACTAAAATCACATCTTTCAGTAATCACTCTCAATGTGAATGGCCTAAATTCTCCCAAGAAATGGCACAATGTTGCAGATTGGATAAAAAGACATGACCCGTCCATATGCTGTCTACAAGAGACTCGTTTTGAACCTAAAGATACATCCAGACTGAAAGTGAGGGGATGGTGAAGCATTTTTCATGCCAACAGACCTCAAAAGAAAGCGGGGATAGCAATTCTCATATCAGACAATTTAGATTTTAAGCTAAAGACTGTAGTAAGAGATACAGAGGGACACTATATCATTCTTAAAGGGTCTATCCAACAAGAAGATCTAACAATTGTAAATATCTATGCCCCCAATATGGGAGCAGCCAACTACATAAGCCAACTGTTAACCAAAATAAAGAGACATATAGATAATAATACGCTAATAGTTGGGGACCTCAATACTCCACTCTCAGCAATAGACAGACCATCTAAGAAGAAGATCAACAAAAAAACAAGAGCTTTGAATGACACACTGGACCAGATGGACCTCATAGATATATACAGAACACTCCACCCTAAAACAACAGAATACTCATTCTCATGTTCACAGCCCTGTGGTTCTTGATAGCCCCAAACTAGGAACCACCCAGATGTCCTTCAGGGGGTTAATAGTTCATCTGTATCATGGAATACTACTCAGCAATAAAAAAGAATGTACTATTGATACACACAACAATTTGGATGAATCAACAGGGATTTATGCTGAGTGAAAAAGTCAGTCCCAAAAGGTCATATGGTACACAGTTCCATTTATGTAATATTTTGAGATAACAAAGTTATGGAAATGGAGGACAGACTAGTGCTTGCTAGGGTTCAGGGACAGAGGAGGGGGTATGAATTGTATGTGGCTATAAAAGAGCAACATGAAGCATCCTTGAGATGATAGGAATGTTGTATAACTTGACTATATCAATGGTTATGATATTATACTCTAGTTTTGTAAGATGTTACCATTAGGGGATGCTGGGTAAAGGGTACACAGGATCTTTCTATGTTCTTCCTTTTTTTTTTTTTTTTAAGATTGATTGACTGATTAGGGGTGGGAAGGAGACAGAGTCTTAAGCAGACTCCATGCTCAGCACAAGCCCGACATGGGGCTCCATGTCATGATCCTGAGATCATGACCTGGGCTGAAATCTAGAGTCAGCCACTTAACCAGGTGTACCACCCAGGCACCCCTGTATTATTTCTTACAACTGCATGTGAATCTGTAAATGTTTCAAAATAAGAAGTTTAATTTTTTTAAAAAAATACATCAAATCATATTACTCTCCTCTTACAAAACATTCCTTAGCTTTCCATCACACTCAGAATCCAATGACCCCTCAGTCTTGCCTCAGAGTCTTTGCAGGATCTGGCCTCTTGGATCCCCTCCCAGCTCATTTCTTACTATTATTTCTCTGACCTTGTGTCTAACCAAGCTTGACTTCTTTCCATCTCTCATTTACTCCAAGGTCATTCCTACCTTAGGACTTTTGAATGTGTTGCCTGCAGCCTTTGAAATACTCTTTTTCCTAGATTTTAGCATGGATTACACCCTCCCTTAATACAGTTGCTCACATGTCACCTCCTTAATCTTCCTTGCTCACTTAATGTCATTTGCTAAAATACTGCATCTTCAAAGAGGACTGGTCTTACCACTGTATCTAAAATAATATGTTTCCCTTTCCTGTGTTGTTCTCCCTTCTCTGATGTTGCTTAATTTCCCTTTCAGGTATTTATTCTTACCTGACACTATAGTATCATTTTGTCCACTTGTTTTGTTGTGATACATATCACATAAAATATACCATTATAGTATTATTTTAATTTGCTTATTTACTATAGTAAATGGTAATTAAGTTCCATTAGGGTAGAGGCCACATCTTCCCTATTCCTACTGAATCGCCTGCACCTAGAACAAATATTTTTAAATAAATAGTTATTAAATTAATGAATGAATGCGTGAGTGAACAAAAAGTAAGTTGGGGAAGTACATACATCTCTCTGAAAGAATTTGTGTGTAAAATTTAACACAAAAAAACATTATATACTGTTTAGTCCTATTAGGCAAGTAATGGATATTGCTGTGATGGGGGCATGGTATGGGGATGCTACATCAAGTGTGGGAAAAGAGATAAATAATACCTGCTGGCCATTAGTGTTTTGCAGAAGACATGGGAATATGATCTAAGGAAAATTAATGCATACAAATTTGTGAGCAACTCCTTTCAGTTGCAATAGTTTTTTTTTTTTTTTTTCTGGTTATTTCTTTTAAGCTGTCCTGTTGAGGAATTAGCAGCTATGAGCTTGTCTGTAGTATATTACACCAAAGCTTGGACCCTACCAGGCAACAAAACGTTGTTTATGAACTTCAAAGAATAGTGCCAGTGATCAAATCAAAACAATGTAATAACTGGTCAATTAAATGTCTTGAATCTATGTGCACTCACTTCTTTGCTGTTCCTTGATTCATTCCTTCATGGACTCTCATTCTGAAAAATCATCTTCTCAATGCAAGTCCAGGGACTGCTTCTCTGTGAGGTTATTCAAACTCTGTATTATTCATTTTCTATCTTCATGATATCAACATAGTGCCTTGCATGCTATAGGCTTTCCATAAATGTATCTTAAAATCAGGAAGTGAATAAACAAAGGACATTTGGCTCTATTTCAAATATTTAGGAATAAGAACCTTTGATAAGTGTATTTCCTCTGAAACCCTGTGAAGGAAAACTGTGCTTCTAGAAATTCTTAAAGTAGTTAATGAGAAATTTGCATGTTCCACTGAAGACCATGATGGCCAACACCATGCACTAAATTCTTGAAGGACACAAAGAACCTTTTTTATTGCCTTGCATTTCAAATTCCGCTGGGTTTGCTGCAATAGATTTTTATGAATAGATGATGGGCTGTATTATATTTTAATTCAGTGCTTCTGGCAGGTTCCAACACACAGGTATGAGAGTGTGAATCAAAAAGCAGGCAGCTCTGTTTACTTGGTTAGGGATTGCATTAGATGACATTCATTGTCCCACGGGAAATCAGCACAGCCCAATATAACTGACTATATTTTATTATGTTTGGAATGTTCATGTTTACCCAATCCAGCTATGCTCTATCTGATTACAATGAAATCAAAAATATTTAAAGCGTTTTCTGCTTGTAAATGGTAGTTGATAGAGAGGGTGAATAAGCTATTACTTTGTATGTATGGGTAGCCCCAAGTGTGAGCATCTCTACCTCTGCTCAGTGTTTAGGCCAGAGATATGCTGGAATCCCCTGGCAAACAAAGACTATGTTTATCAAACTTAAGCATGAATCAGAATCATAAAGAGTTTATTAAAGCCCAAGATTCTTATATTGAGGCTAATTATACCTCAGTTAAGCTGGAAGGAAAAAAAAAACAAAACGATTCCTGGACCCCTTTCCCAGAGATTTTGATTCCACTCATCCAAGGAGGGGGGCACACAGAATTGCATTTCAAACAAGCTCCCAGATGATGCTGGTCTGCACACCACAGACTTTAGAGCACCCCACTAGGTTGGTCAGAGTTGGCCATAGGACTAGAACTAGAGATAGGGGCTGCTAGTAATCCACTTGGCTGCCAGTTTGGTGGGAATCAGCTGAAGAACTCAGCTGAGGTAGGAGCAGGAAGAAACTACAACTTCTCAGAAGGCAGATAATGAATGCGAAGCTAATTATGCGGAAGATGACTCATCAGATAATGGAGATGATTCAGGGAAAAGTAATACGGCAGAATTGAACAGAGACGTTGGAAGCATCACTGAAGTAGTGATGCAGGTGGAACATCAGACCAGAACCAAAGATTTCTTTTATGGCTTCTGAATCTGTGGGCATTTTGTCCTAAGGAGACAACCAACTGCCGAGCATCTTGGAAAACAAAATTGTATGATGCTTTTAGAGAGATTATGTGATGTCTAAACATAGGTGGTAATTGCTGTGTCAGACGCTCCTGGTTGCTTTCCCCATATCTGCTCACTCCTCCTTGCTGCGAACAGAGTCATGGTATGATATTAACTGAGGACAACTGGATTGGTTTTATTTACTATTGATGGCCCTAACAATGGTGGCAGATCTTATTGTGTGTAGCAGTGTGCCCAGTTATAAAATTTGATTTCGCAGCTTTCTTTATAGCCATGTGATTGAGTTCTAGCAAGAAGGGGATGACCTGGAGTCTTCTAGGCAAGCTCCTGGTTGTCCTGGGGTTTTCCTGATTTAAAGAAATGAAAGAACTGGCTGAGCTGCATAATGCTCTTCGCCATTTCTTCTTACTCCTTTTCTGGAATGTAGTTGTGAGGCTTGGAGGTGTAGGAGCCATCTTTGGAAGCAATGGGACAAAAGCCAAATGAAAAGATGGAAAAATCTGGGACCCTGGCATCCTGAAGCTTCTACACCAGCCTTTGGCTGCCAACCCCAGCTTTCTGTTGCATAAGGAAAGTATACTCATTTGGTTAAGCCGTCGCTTTTGTGTGCCTCTTACACAGAGCCAAACAAAATTCCTAACAGATGAAATGGGTATCATATATTGAGAATTTACTGCATATCTATATATGCCAGTTACTTTTCTAATAATTATGTATGTATTGTATCATTTAATCTCCATAGAGCCCCCAGAGGTATATTGTTCCATTTTACTGAAAACTTCTATGAAGAATACATAGCATAAAAAAGAATACCCACTTAAATAATGCCAGTGTCAATTTAATGAGGTAAATTTGACATTTATTTATATTAACTTGGTTTAACTCCTAAAATAGTCTTTTGACACCTACTTTATAGTGATATTGTCCTAGGTATATTATGTTGATTTCAATTATCAGTCTCTACCTTGCATCAGGCTCAAATCAGGTGAAACTTCTACCAGAAACAGTTTCGATTCTTGTAATGTGGATGCAGACTATGGAGAAACACTGGCTTGAGCAGAAATAGCCCCACTGTCAATGCTGCCAGTATATAACAGAGCTTACCCATGCACATCCTGAAATGAGTATTATATCCCAATGGCACAGAAGGTTTCATTAATTTTTTTATTGCAATTGCCTACCTTAAAAGCCTGTCTGGGCTAAGTCATGTTCCTTCTTTTCCTCTTTAGAGAAAAGTGATTAGAACATTAAGTGGAGCAAATTGACCTGAACCTTAGAGATAAAGGGAGAAATTAGCTTGCAAAGAAATGGTTCACACTATCTAGATTTATTTGCAGCTTGGATATGGGGGTAGGAGGTTAGAAGCCTGGGAGACAAATTGAGAATCTAGTTTTAAATTAGATTTTAATATCAGTCTGGAATTCTAGTTAACCTCAGAATGACTGTAACTTTCTTTGGTACTTGAGTATTCCACAAAATCATTATTAAACCTCAAGTAATAGTTTTAATGAATCCCACAGTCTAGTCCCCTATAATGGAGAGGATCACACAAGTCTACAAAATCATATCTTCTCAGTCAACATGAAGTATATAGTCATGAGACATAATCAGTATCAAATCATAGAATCATTAAATTTTAAAGACCCCAGGGTATTAAACTGACTTAATATACCAGTTTATAAATGCAAACACTGTGATTGAGAGGTGGAAGTCATCTGTGCTAATATCAAAACCAGGACTAGAATTAGAGACTCCTAATTTTTTATATAAGATTCTTTCTAGTCTCCCAGGGTCTCCCATGAAAGCTTCCCCTAGAATTTTTTTATATTCTAAGCCTCAGTAGATGTGTAGGATTTTTTTTAGCTATAGGCTCAAGCAACTGATAACATTCAAATGTGTCTTTCTTGTTAAAATCAAATCCTCATCCCACAGGTGGTCACATATGGTATCAGTTCCCCTTGACAGAAATAGAGAAAATCCCTATGCTCAAAGAGCTCAAGTCACAGTTAACCACACCCAGAGGCTGCAAGAATGTGGAGGGGAATCAGTACAGAGGGGTGGGCTTAGCTTACACTCAACCCACTTCTCAGCCAGCTTCCTCAGCCATCGATACAGTGGTTGTATAAATCCAGTTTCCAAGGTCAGCAGGGTGTCACTGGAGGCAGGAAGACCTAGATGTGTAGGTGCATTGGCTCAGGAGTCAGAATGCCTGCGGTCACATGGTGGCTCCATTGATAACTAGTTTTAAAATTGATCTTGAGAAAGTTGCTAGTCCTCTCTGTGCTTTGGTTTTCTCATCTATAGAATGGTTCTGACAATATGACTTCCAAAGAGTTAAAAGGTTCAAATGAATGAATCATGTGTGATCCCTGCTTGATGCTAGCACTAGATTGTCAAAATCCTAAATACGTTCATACCAGCAAGACCAGGCTTGAGTCAGCCAAAACTCATCCTTCTCTTCTCATCAAAGATGAACTCTTCACATCTCTTTCCATCCAACCAACACTTCTTACATGGGATGATTTGGAGATTGCTGGAAAGTATAATCTTATTTTGTTCTCATCCTCTTTTGTTTTGAAATTTTGGAGGAGAGGCAACACGCAGCCATTTATACTGTCTGCATGCGTATTTCCCCTTAATGCACATGTCCGTGGATCATCTTTCTCCTCTATTCTCAGGACTGGTTTATCTTTCTGGGAGGGAGTCATGAAACCTTTTGAGAATCTGATGGCACCTATCATCATCCCCTCTCCCACCAGCACTATCACCACATGCATATCCAAACAAATAATATGCAATTTTAGTCACCCAGATAACACTTGATGCCTATTCAGGGTCCTTTGGGAGGGCCAGTGATAAAGCCCTCTATTCCAAGCCTGTGTACACTTTTTAAATAAGCATGTTTCCAAAGGATGGATTAAAATTTTTTTAGGGGCACTTAGGTGGCTCAATCCATTAAACATCTGACTCTTGATTTCGGCTCAGGTCATACATGATCTCAGAGGCATGGGATCGAGCCTCTTGTGGGGCTCTGTGCTCAGCACAGAGGCTGCTTAAGATCCTCTCCCTCCGTCCCCCTCTGCCCCTCCCCCCGCTCACGCATGCACATGATTTTGCTGTCTCTCTCAAATAAATAAATCTTTAAAAAAATTTTTTTAAAAAACCTTGGCTCAGATATAACTTGAGAAAAAAATGCTAAACAACAGAAGTGATTTGTTCTTAACATCTATGGAAAAGACACATTTCTTTTCAACTATCTTTCCCTTTTTGGTGATTTTGGACTTCCTGGGCTATGCTAAATGTGATAATATTCTAAGTTAGCCAAATCTCTCCTAAGGATCTGCCAAATTTCAAAGCAAAGTTATGTAATTATGCATTTCCAACAGAAGAAAAAATTAAGGTGCACATGAAAATGTGCCTAAAAATGTGGAAATGTTATCAGAGACAAATTATGTATTTATCACCTTAAGATATGGTTAATACAGAGTTTCAGTTCTTATTTTTTTTTAAAGATTTTATTTACTTATTTGACAGAGAAAGATAGCCAGCGAGAGAGGGAACACAAGCAGGGGGAGTGGGAGAGGAAGAAGCAGGCTCATAGCAGAGGAGCCTGATGTGGGGCTCGATCCCATAACGCCGGGATCACGCCCTGAGCCGAAGGCAGACGCTTAACGACTGCGCCACCCAGGCGCCCCCAGTTCTTATTTTTTAAACTATATCCCTGATGTGTAACTATGTGAAGTAAGTTAAGCAGAGGCCTTATGTCTGCTTTGTGTGACAGCAGGGGCATTTTTATTTTATTGACTACATTGTAGAACCCAGCCAACTTCATGGTCAAAGTCAGAAATCCTGGTCTCGCTTCCACTGCTGACTCAGTCCAGCCTGGCCTTGATGGGTCACAGAGTGCACTCCATTTGCCCTATATACTCAATATGGAATGACATCTGTGAAATCAAACTCATGCAACGCTCTGGCCATCATACGTTTTTCAGGTGGACAAGGCAGAGGAACGTTGGACTCTTGTTCTGTTTCAGCAAGGACAGTCCCTCTGGACCCCAGTTATTCTTCCACCAAGTAGCTAGTTAAGCCATTTACCTCTAAGACCCTGTTCAGTGCTCCTTCTCCTCTTCCTCATAACTGATCAACAGTGGGCTCTTGATTGATTGTGTGTTGTTTCCTGTTCTGAAGATGAGAATAGTAATTAGCAAAAGCCTGACACTTACTATTGCTAAGCACTGTTCTCAATGCTGAATAAAAAAATAATAATTCTCACACCAATCTAGTGTTGTAGGTACTGTTACTATCCCTCTTTGAAAGATGAATAAACTGCTTATCGGAAAAGGTAAATATCTTGGTCAAGTCACACAGTTAGCCAGGAGCAGAGTGAGACCTCACAGAGGCTGTCTGGTTCCAGAGTGGGCACACATAAGGACTCTATGGAAGAAGGAAAGCAGCAGAGTGTTTCAGGTTAGGATTCCTGGAGCAAGTTGCTTAGTTCCAGTGTATTTTCCTTCAGTTGAGACTTTTTACCAAAATTTACATACTTTGAAATTGGAACCATTAAAAAAAATTGCACCCTTCAAATAGTTGATCTATTTATTCCCCTCTTAAGTGCATTTCCTTTTAATTAAGTCCTTCCCATCTCTTCGTATCAGCCCCCTGGCTAAGGACACATAGATAACTAACAGGATAGATTTTCAAAATAAAGTATGATTTACACTAATGAGCCTTGGTTGTAGTTTATGTGACTCAAATTTAATTGAGATTTTACTTTTTATCTGCTTTTATGTGTGCTGATACCCAAAATCTTTGCAAGTTCGTTTTCATAAGAAATAAGCTAGTAATGACATATAACTGTTATTCGGAAGTTCTGAGAATATACTGCTTCTACCAGAACAGAAGCTGAGAAATTAAGTTTATTAAAATACATGAAAAACATTATGACATGATACATGTAAGAAAGCTTCTAGAAATAACTTTAATGTTAACTAGGGATTGTTTACATACTCACCATTTGCTCTTTACTCAGCTTGGTGTATAATAAATTAGGCGCAATCATGCCAGAACTTCATGGTAAAGATTTAAAATGTGTTACTATGGAGCTTTCAAGTGGGGCTGCAAATTAGAACAAAATGTATTAAAGGTATGATGTTTCAGCATTTACAGAACAGTGGGGTAGAGTAAAAACAGCATCTGAATGAGGAGTCAGGAGTCCTATGTTCCCTCAGCTCCACCATCAATTTGCCAAGTTACTCCTTGAGTCTCAGTTTCCACACCTGTAAAACAGGAGATTGGACTGAATGGTTCTTGAAGGTCATACCATCTCCAACATTCCTCGGTCTTGAGATTGACACGTGTAAGGAATCAAACTGTGGCAAATTTGACCTTGTTGTGTTATCATTCTCGTTTCTTCTTAGAGAGCTTCTGTTTGGCCTGTAACTCTCTTGTAAGTCAATAGGTGCTCTGCGAAAACACAACCCACTTAGTTTGGGCAAAGCCTTGTCGTTCTTCTATCCCTTATTGGCTGCTTTTATGTGCTAGGAAAAAATTAAATGATACGTAATAGTTGTTATTTGTTGGACTCTATCCTCATTCAGTTACCCACTTGTTCTAGCCTCTACTATTTTAAGCAATCTCTAAGGATATTCCCAGGATATGTTAGTATTTAAATTTAATAAACATATTAAGTTCTTGGTGTTGGATTCTTTGAGAGGGACAAGGAGAAATTTTAAGTGTTTATTGTATTCTCGGCATTTGGCAAGGTGCTTTGATTGAGAAATCTATTTGGTGAATAGATGGGCCATGATAGAAGCTACAACCCTTAAAACATGCTCTGTTTATGTCTTTTCCCTGGTTTGTGTGATATTTTGTCAGCTTCCATGAATTCTCTGACTTGTTTTAGGTATCAGAGTAATATAACTTTCAGGTATTAGAAAGTCTAACCTGATCCAAAACAGAATGTTCATCTGGTATCCAGTTCACAGTTTCTCTCCTCATCAAGCCCGATCCAATTTGGAAAATCGTAGTGGGGAAGTGAGTTTATTCCTTTCTTCTCAACAAACTAACTACATACATATCCTCTCTAATCCTCCTGACCATGTCTCAAAGTTAGTCTGGCTATTCCCATGTTATAGAAGTTAAAACTCAAAAGCACCCCACCCATTTCACAGGATTTGACCCAAGGATGTCTGATTTTAAAGCACATTCTTCTCACTGCCCTGTGTGGCCTTTAAAATTTCAGTTACCCGCATGGTTGGGGGTGTGTGTAGGGGAGAAGGGGCTTTGGATTTGATTCTCTTACATTATATTCCCAAATGAAGAGGATCAAAAATTTCAGTTATGTTCAGATACTTTTTGTTTATTTGCATCTCTTTGGCAAGGTTTAATTGTGTCACAACGATCCTGTCTGATGTAACTTAGAGGCATTTGGAGTTAATGCAACAGGGGGTCATGACTCCTGCCATAAAATATAGATACTTTCTCCAGCACTGGCACAAGCACACCAGAAATACAGAATTAAAGAAATATATACATATATTATATAGAAATTATTTTATAGATGACATAAATCAATTACTAAAGGACATTCTTGACATTCTTAGTTGCAGAATAAGTAACAGATTATTAGTTTTGCAAAGACGCAGAGCATTGGCATTTTTCAGAGTAATGACTCAATAAACATTTGAGAGAATCTAAACAGAGAATTTGAAAATGGTATCTTGGGATCAGGATTGAGACTATTTCATGTGCTGTGATATTTATTATGTAGTAAGAACAATGAGTATATATGTTCTCTGTGAATTATCTTCATGTATATTACACATAGATTTAGACCTCAAGGCATAATTTCTCTCATTCTTCAGGAAACAACTTTAGAACTTGAGTTGTTGCTTTGTCTTTTTAAAATGTATATTAATGTTTTTCAGTAAATCTGGTGAGTCCTGAGTTTTTAACTGAAGGCTGTTTAAGGAATATGGTTAAATATAAATCACCAATGTCAAATGGATGGGGCTTGGAAAGTTTTTCTTTCTCCTACACAAGAGAAAACAGTGGGAAATGGTGCCTCATGCCAAGAAGTCATGTTTTTCTGTTCATTCCAGGTGAAAAATTCATGGGTGACTGTCAAAAAGATCTGCTGAACTACAAATGGGGATGTAGGAGGCTATATGGTCAATACAATCCAGTAATTCAAGATTTAGCACTACAACCTGGTTTCCAATAGCATGAAGTTCAACATACATGTTAAGGTGTTTTACATTGAATAGTGCAGTGTATTTTTAATGGATAGAGATCTCTCTTATAGGTTGCACTGTGTCAGAAGATATGAAAGTACATTGCCGACTTAGGATACCAAAGAAGGTAAAGATAGAAAGTATAAAGCCTCTTTTGTTGCTCTTGAGAGATTTGAACTCTCTTTGGAACTTGGGGAGGGATTGAGATGAAACATCTTCATAGAAAAGTAAACCTTTACAAAGGTTTACTGAAGTCTAACTCACCTCTGAATCCCATGGTGAACAACCAAAGCACTATGACCTTATGAAGCTTCATTTTTTTCCTGGGGCTCAAGCAGAGGATTCCCCTGAGTGCCTTCCTCAGACCTAGTGGTGAATCCAGCACCTTCAGGATCATGTCAAGGTTTCTGAATTGAGCCTAAAATCCCTGTCACCACTGCTCATGTGTGTCACTCACGTGTATAGCTTTCTCGCGCTCACTCCCACAAGCTTGGCTTCAACCACAAACCTATCTCAGGCTCAGTAAGGACCTTTCTATGAGACGTTGCCATGAAAACGGCTTTGTGTCCATCCCATAGCTCATTAATTTAGGCTCTGTGAGACTCCATTTCCGATGACATTGGATATCTCTTAAAGAGAGAACATTTTCCCCCCTCCAAACCTGATTTTCTTCATCTCTGTCAATACCTCCTGGGCTCTACCCTTACTTAACTCCCATCTCTGTAATAGCACTTTTTGTGAAACACTTTGAAGATTCCTTTGTAAAGATACATTTTAAACTTTCTATATATCGTAATTTTCTGTTTCTTTCTCCCATCTGGTATTTAAATTTTCTTCTCCACAGAAAACCTTGCCATTGCTTCATTTCCACACGTGGCAGGCATTCAAGCATAGCGAATTGGAGTCACAGTTACACTGAAATGAGAAAAAAATGTGCTTCCCAACACCTCATCAGCATCTCCCACCGTTTGTCTTTTCTGCTTTTTTTTTTTTTTTTTTTGGCCTTTTAAGCAAAGAAAAAAATCAGAACCCAAGTCAGTAGCACCTCCACCCATTGTTTCACAAATTACTGGATTTGATCATTTAAAGTTTACAACTCCTATTGAGATTATTCCTCATGGGGAATGTGGGGTGAATGTGTCTTCTAAGCTTTTAGTGATCCTTTCCTAGTGGGCAAGCCGGCGGGGTTTCTCCTTCTGTGAACCCTCAGCTGGCGTCAGCCTTCTCCTGCAGGTGGCGCTCTTGGGCTGGGTTCTTTTCCGTTCAGCTCAAGCACCGCTCTTGCAGCAGATGCCACCTGGCCCAAGGAATTGCCCCCTGTGTCTTCACTACGTTCCTTTCACAGCTTGGCTCTTGGCTGTGCCAGGCGGCTTGCTCCAATTAGCCTTTTGCTTTTAGGACCTTTTCAAAGAAAATGTCCCTGTGGTCTCCAAGCCCCAGGAGACCTAGGTTGCTCTTCCTGAGGTGTTCTCTGACACCCCTCACTCCCATCTCAGTCAAGGACCAAGGAAGCTCCGTAGCACTCTGACAACCTTTTCTCTTCCTCTAAAGAACCCATTTCCACGCTGGATTCTCAGCCCTTGCTTGTGTAGACTGTTGGTGAGGAACAGGTTATTCCTGCGATGGTTTTGATCACCCCTTTCGCAGGCCCTGGATTGATGACCTAGAACCTGATGAGGATGTGGGGCCACTTGTTCTCTCCTTTCCTCAGCTTTGGGCACTCAAATGAAATTCCCAAGCAGGAAGTTTTTTGTCTTGTTTTCTTCACCATTCACATTTTTAAAAATTTTATGTACTTAAAATTATCAACTGTTGAATCATTGAACATTACATCAGAAACTAATGTGTACTATATGTTGGCTAATTGAATTTAAATTAAAAAACAAGAAAAAAAATTATCAATGACTTTTATGGCTTCTAGAATTTTTTAAATTAAGTTTTAAATTTTAATTCCAGTATAGTTAACATACAATGTTACATTAGTTTCACATGTACAGTACAGTGATTCATCATTTCCATGCAACATCCAGCACTCATCACCAGTGCCCTCCTTAATCCCTATCATCTATTTCAGCCACCCCGCCCCCACCCCAGGAACCATCAGTTTGTTCTCTTTGGTTAAAAAACCATCAGGTTGTTCTCTTTGTTCTCTTGGTTTGTCTCTCTCTCTTTTTCCTTTGCTCATTTTTTCCCTTAAATTCCACACATGGGTGAAATCATATGGCATTTGTCTTTCTCTGACTTATTTCGCTTAGCATAATACTCTAGCTCCATCCATGTCATTGCAAATGACAAGATTTCATGCTTTTTTATGGCTGAGTAATATTCCACTTAATATATCTCACATCTTTTTCCATTCATCTATTGATGGACACTTGGCCTACTTCTGTAATTTGGCTATTAAAAGTAATGCTGCTATAAACATAGGGGTACATGTATCCCTTTGAGTTAGTGTTTTTGTATTTTTTGGGTGAATATGCAATTGTGTGATTACTGAATCATAGGGTAGTTTGATTCTTAACTTTTTGAGGTAACTCCATGCTTTCCACAGTGGCTGCATTCTGACCAACAGTGCATGAAGATTCCTTTTTCTCCACATCCTCACCAACATTTGTTGTTTCTTGTGTTTTTGATTTTAGCCATTTGAACCTGTACAAAGTGATATCTCATTGTAGTTTTGATTTGCTCCCATGATGAGCATCTATTCATGTGTCTGTTGCACATCTGGATGACTTCTTTGGAGAAATGTCTGTTTATGTCTTATGCCTATTTTTAATTGGATTATTTGTTTTTTGGGTGCTGAGTTGTAATGGTTCTTTATATATTTGAATACTAACCCTTTATCAGGTATGTCATCTGCAAACATCTTCTCCCATTTAATAGGTTGCCTTTTAGTTTTGTTGATTGTTTCCTTCACTATACAGAAGCTTTTTATTTTGATGTAGTCTCAACAGCTTATTTTTGTTTTTATTTCTCTTATTTCTGGAAACATATCTAGAAAAATGTTGCTATGGCTGATGTCAGAGAAGTAACTGCTTGTGCTCTCTTCTAGGATTTTTATGGTTTCAAATCTCCCGTTTAGGTTCTTCACCTATTTGAGTTTATTTTTGTGTATGATGTAAGGAAGTGGTCCAGCCTCATTCTTTTGCATGTAGCTGTCCAGGTTTCTGAGCACCATTTGTTGAAGAGACTGTCTTTTTCCCATTACATATTCTTTCCTCCTGTGTTGAAGGTTAATTGGTCATATAATTGTGTGTTTATTTTTCTGTTCCATTGATCTGTGTGTCTATTTTTGTGCCATATGGCTTCTAGATTTTATGTTTGCTTACAATGGCTTTTCTCACTCTCTCTTAGATTACTAGGGCTGCCATAACAAATTTTCACAAACTGGAAATAAACAGGCTTGAACAGAAGATATTTATTGTCTCACAGTTCTGGAGGCCAGGAGTCAAAAATCAAGGTGTCATCAGATTTATCCTCTCCTGAAGGCACTAAGGAAGGATCGCTTCCAGACCTGTCTCCTGGCCTCTGGCAGTTTCTTGGCTTATGACGGCATAACTCTAATCTTCACATGGCATTTTCTCTGTGTGTATTCTTTGTCCAAATTTGCCCTTCTTACAAGGATGCCAGTCATACTGAATTAGGGGCCGATCCTATTCTACTATGACCTCAGCCTAGCTGAACTAATTATATCTGTGTTGACCCTATTTCCAAATAAAGTCATGCTCTGTGGTACTGGTGTTAGAACTTCAACATATGAATTTGGAGCGTGGCACAGTTCAGCCCGTAACATGCTCTAGTATTTGTTAAAACTGTCCTTTCTTATAGAACTTTCAGATGATCAGCAAGCCAAATTGATACTTTCTCTTATTTTTGTTTGTTTTTTGTTTTTGTTTGTTTTTGGTGTTTTCCCCATCTGTGGGCTGGCTGAAATTTATTTTGATATAAAAAGTAAGGTAGGGATAAGGTTGTACCTTGATATTTTACTGAAGAGTTAGTTAATGCTAATTTCAGTGTCTTATCCATTATACTGTCCTTTCCAGAATCTAGCAAAGTACTTGAATCATAACCAGATATTCCATAAATGTCTTAGATAGAATCAAATTGCTTACCAGTGAACTGAATTGTTACCTTTCTGACTAGGTGACAGCTTATCTAAATATTTGAACTGATAAGGGGCTATCTAAAAATTGGATCTCAGGTTCTGAAGAAATCCTAGAGAAATAACAAAGCCCAAAGCCATGGTAATCTAAAGGATATTGGATTAATGAAATACTAACATTTTCTGTTTATTGAAGGAAATAAAGGACATATCTTCTTCACTAGCCTAGAGGACAGAGTAATGAGCTAGAAGCAAGGCCTGATTTATAAGACAGATGTCTTCTACTCTTTCATCTGGTAGCTAGATTATTTGGTGTGTGTGTGTGTGTGTGTGTGTGTGTGTGTGTGTGTTCAGTGTATGTATGTTAGGCGTGGACAGTAAGGGAGGAGGCTTAAAAGCAGCCATGTAAGCTCTGGAAAACATTTATAAGCAACATTTTAGAGCAATAATAAAAATCATCATTGATCCATTCTAAATTTTAAAGCTTAGAGAATCATAACTTGAAGTGCTAAATTCATAAATATTTTTTCATATTATAGAAACTATTGAAAACTAAGTTTTGATGGCTAGTAATGAAACTTAAGTGGGTCATATTTGATATTTGGTAAACAAAAGATTTGTATTTGGAACATTATACTGCAAACAGCTGCAATTCATACAGTATAATGTGTATTCATGCTCCAAGTAGTTATTGTTACTAGTATTTTAAGGGGAGTACATGGAAAAAAAATAACAGTAAGTAAATAAAGATAGTACATGGAGTCAACCACACAACTGATTGGCTTCTTTAAATGAAGAAGCTTCACTGTACAAGGTGACAAGATAAGTCACTGACTTTGGGAAAGTGGTTAGGAAAAAATTATGTCAAGAACTCATCTCTCATCAAAACAATATTTCTTTTTGCTTTTTTTGTATTTTAACATAATCTTCTTTGCATGTTTCAGAGAAAAACATTAATGTGTTAACTTTTGAAACAAATACTTCTTCTATTACTAGCAAATATTTTTCTCTCTCTAAGAGATTTATTTTAAGCTGAGTAAAAATCTAAATGTAATCATTATCTGTTTTAACAATAAACTAACTGAAAGTTGTTCCAATTTCGATATAGTCATGACTTTAAAAAAAAGAAAGCTTGGAAAAACATGAATAATGCTGAGCTCCTTCATTGACTCAAAAGGGTTATTCTGATTAAAAAACAAGTGTTTTACTGTCTTTGCTCCATGAGGGTATAATAGAAAAAAAACTATATAACCAGGGAGAGGTTATTATGTGTCCAAACTCAACTTTTTTTTTCTGCTTGGTAAGCCTTATCATTTTAGATTCTGGCTAATATGTGCTTCCTGACCTGATGGACCCCTAGATGACTATATTGTGGCCCCTGTCATCCTCTCCCCACCACTCGTCGTCCTTGCCAGAACAAGGAGACACCGTGCTGGGCACTGTAAGCAAGGAGGGAACTTGAGGAGTGAGTGAAGGAAAATACTCAGTGTGGAATGGGTGGTATGACTATGGGGACCTGGCAGGTGCTTGAATGCCTATGTGGCTTTCCTTAGGTTCCCTGATGGCTTTGAGTCTCATCTTGAACTAGACGCTTTCTTTTTTTTTTTTTTTCCTATGAGAAATGTAATTTTTAAAAAATTTGTATGGATAGATTTTATTCTTTTTTTGTTTTGTCTTATTAAAAAATCACTTTAATAAGTACATAGTACTTCTATAGTACAAAAAGTCCTATTAAAAGTAAATAAAATGTATAGTCCATTCTGTAGAAAATAAATGTGAACTATAGTTTGCCTTCTTATCCTTATGGTATACAAAATTTAGATTTAAAGGATTTTTTTCACCCTCTAAAAGTACAAAACTAGATGCTTTCTCTAGCCCTTTCATCTCTCTGTAGCCTTAACAGTATCTTTGTTGAAAAGGGAATCTTTGTCCTGAATGAGGACACAATCTTTGGTGCATCTAAGCCTCAGTATTTATGAGGCAGACCACTCTTATTATGTATTAAGCCCTGTGTTCTCATCTAGAACACCTTAGTTCTTCTATTAAAGCCTTTCATTGATGGTTTTTCCACATGCACCAAAACATTCTGTTTCGTGATAGTCTCATAGCCTTTTGTTTCTCTGACCAAAGGCAGTTTTTCCTGTTCACGTATTTTCAGTAGGTGTCTCCCTGAAAAGATTGCCTTCAGATGGTCTTTACTGTATTTGATTATTTTAACTTCAAATTAAGCTGTTTAATGCTGCTTCTTGCCTCAAAACCCGGAATCAGAACCAGAGAATCCAAATGTGAATTAATCAGCAAACTCATGCAGGCTTTTCTTTGCACAGAGAAATAAGCAGAGGCAATGTTTTCTTCTGAGTCCATGAATGGCAAACATATCCTTTAGGAAACAGAATGTTTGATTTTCGGCAAGAAATGTGTGCTGAGCTCAGTCTTTTAGAGGTTCAGTTTGTCAGCACATTTTTGTGTAATTCAAATTTCTGCTTATTTCTTTCAGAATCTAAAATTCCTCTGAATATGTTAAATAACTGATGGCTACAGCCTTATAAACTGAAATAAACAGGAAAATTAGCTTTATTTACAAGTGGTAGTCAGAAAAACATGGCACTAATTTATAGCGAATAAAAGAATCAAAAAAGGGAAAGAGTTATATAATTTGTGAATGAGAAATATAAAAATTTCCCATATGGAGAAAATGAGATACCCTAAAACAGGACCAGCAATTTAGCTCCTTGTAAAGTGAGCCACTGAACCTTCCTCTGAGATCCTAGAATCAAAAACAAACAAACAAACAAAAAAAACAAACAAAAAAACCAAGTGATTTTGCCAGGCTATCTAACAAAGAAGAAAAACTTACAGTGCCCAGAAACCAGATCAGGGATGATTAATAACACACTTTTTGAATGCAGCATTATTAAAGTAAATTGTGAAAAGAAAATGACCTGAATGCTCGTATGTTGTTCTCTCACACACTCACACACACACACACACACACACCTGCCAGGTAATTAGGAAGAAAATATTAGAGTTATCCCCTGCATTAGTTTCCTATTGCTGCTGTAACAAATTTCCACAAACTTACACTTTTCCTTGCCTCAAGAAATGATGTCTCTTCTAATATGCTAGCCTCTCATTTCCTTGACCTCTATATTACCAGTGATTTTCACCTTCCATTCTAGGTCATTTGCCTACTCTTATGGTATATCCTGGGTGTATCTTTTGAAATCTTAAAATCAGACCTTCCCTCTCTGATTAAAACCATTATTCATCCAGTTTTCTCACACAGGGGCCTTACTACACATACAACGAAGTTGAGGTTGTAAAATGATGTGTCAAACAGTATAGAATACGGAAGAGCATAGGAAGGAGACTTGAGAAGCTTGAATACAGATACTTCTTTCCTCTGCCTTCTAAACCCCTAATAAAATGGGAGATAAAGAGAACAGGAGAGGCTGTGAATGCATTACACAGTTCTGGAACAGGTAGAGTCCCTAGTGGAGTGGTAACTGACACCCGTGGCAGGACTACTGTGTCACAGGTGCAAGGCGAGGGTAGATTCATTCTGCTATACCTTGTAAAATCTCAGAACTTGGAAACATCAGGTACCACAAGAAGTGGAAGTGAAGGAGACAATCTGATAGATTATCTTATGTGTTTAACCAAATAACAATAGCATTAAGTGGCTGATGGTGTGATGAGAAAGAATTAACCATGATTCCATAGACAATGATGCAAATGAGACATGAGGAAATTATTAACTTCAGGAAAACCTAAAAGATGAACAAGAAAAAGATACTACTTCTCTCAGCAGTGAAAGATTGTTACGTAATTATAATAATGTAAAGTAGAGCATTAGATTGAATGAAAGTTTGTGCTCTTTTGCTGCAGTTTTGTTGGGAGTTTGGAGGGAAAAGAAATTAGGGTGAGGGTATTGTTGAGTTCAAGCCTCCTCTCTTAAAATAGGAATCCAGTAGATAATGTCTAAAACTGACCAATTACGAAATAGCAAGAAAACATATTAATGAGAAATATGGGTGTTAAGGTTGAAGTTATATGGAGTATTGAGCCCTTGAACTTATTGCTTTTCACAATAAGTTTTTTAAATAAGGTGTACATGTGACTATGATAAAAGTTAACAGTTATTAAGATGAAAAACAAAAGGCTCAGAGGGGAAGATTGGAGATTGGGTTAGATATCTACAGTAAAGGAGCTTTCCTTGTATTTGCTGACGTATATGAAAGCGTAGACTTGCCATTGAGCACTTGTAGCAGTTGTTAACCCTACCCATCACATTCAGGAAGAGCTAGTTGATAAAATTTATTTTGTTTTTTTACTGTCCATGCATTAGGCCCACTGTATAACTGAGCCAACGGTTAACAATAAAAGCCATACCAAAGAACTGAAGTGAATGAGCCAACCACATGGCAGGGAGCAATGGAGTCCCCATCCTTAGGGGCAGAACACTCTTGAGGAGCCCAGCGAAGGGAGAGACCAGTGAGTGCAGGCCTGGGACTACACAGAAGCTCTTAGTCATGCGGAGACAGCCAATCAGATTTCCCAGCTTTCATTTTTTCACACTGCCATATCACAGTGCCTCTCTAGGCTGAGAAAATTGTCACTTGAGATAAGGGAAAGGAGGGCAGATGGCTGGAAGTAGCAAGTTGTGGAGAAAAATGTCAAGAAGTAAAGAGGACAAGACACCTGAGGTGTTTTATAAATAACAGAGAAAGGAGGGGAGTGAGTGGAAAGAAAGGGTAAGGGGGAAATGACTTGAATAGCATCTGTTTTTATTGACACAATCAATAAAATAAAACTTTTCTCATAAAACGGTGCATAAGATCCTAATCAGATTTGCTTATATCCAAAGGATGTGCTCATTTCTTGACACTGCAGTTAAATAACTCTTCAGGCAGGTAGGAAGGGGGGAATGGAGAATTTGTTAATGAAATATAAGACTGAGCAAAGTGAAGCTTTGTTTTAAAACAAGTTTTAAAAAATTCTTCTGAGGATAAGGACAGGGAAGAAGAAGGAATCAGGATTACCAGCTTACTATTAGATAATTTGACTTCCTGTCTCATTCAGGGAATTGGTTCAACTCTGTGTAGCCCCACGTCTGTGAATTCCATAGGGGCAGGGACATAGCCGATGCATCCTCTGTACTTAATTAAAGGTGCTTGGCAAGTTGTAGGTTATCAGTGAGTGCTGCTTGAACTGAGCAGAAGTAAATGCTTTTTTTTTTTCTTCCCGGTTTTCTCTCCCCCTTTAAAGTTGGATGTGACACGGAGTCCTTTTTGCTGAAGGTCTTAATCCTAACCACTTTTCATTAGGATTTTTATCTAGCCATGAAAGCTATAGGGGAAACTGAGCCAATTATCTGTACAATTTATGTGAAATAAAAGTCTTGGGGCCCAAATCCTCTAATTTAGCTATCTTATGTTACGTAAATCATATATGTAATTGTGTACACGATGTCAGACACTCAAACAACAATATGTTTGCCCCTAAATGTCTTCCTTTTTAGATTCAGTTAGCAAAGATATCAAAAATTCTCTTAAACCTGTGAGTTCTATTATTATCTGTGTCTCTTATTATCTATTATCTCTTTGTTACGCTTCTCTCTGATTCTCATTCTCTCTCTCCCACTCTCTCTCCCATACACACGCATGCACGCACAAATACAAATTTAATTCTTAGAACCAGCTCTCCTATTCAAATGGGGAGGAGAGGAAAGACTCTTGTCAGTACTTTTCATCTTGAAATAAGTTTATAAGTAACAGGGTCATCTTTGACCCATGCAGTTGTCCAGCCCAATGACCACTGAAATACTCAACTGAAGGAGAAGAGAAGCCATCACCTATTTAGCAAGAGCTCTCCAACAACACTACCAATTTTGACATAAGCCCAATAACCCCATAAAGTAGAGTTAAAAAAAAAAAAACACCTTTTAGTTTTAAATCTCTAGGGGACTTCAGCCATTGACCTAGAGCTCCACAGCTTTTTTCCTTTGCTAAAAACCCCAACCACCAGTTCTCCAGTGAACAATAATGACACTATAGTCATCTTTGTTTTCCTTAGTGGATTATTAACAACAAGATCATCCTGTCACCTTCATGAGTTGAAGCCCTTGTAGAAATGATTGCAGCTCATTTTGTCCACCCACCAAATACCAAAATAACCTGCTGTCTTTGCAAAATGTGCATTCACTCCCCAAATCATATTTTATGCCAAGTTTTAGAGGAGAGGGAACCATGCCAGAATTCATTTAAAAATGAAGTTCTATTTTCTATTTCTGGTGCTAGTGCATGGTAGACAGCTGGAGTTTCATTTAAGTGGATTTCTTCCTTGACACTGTTTCTTTTCATATATGAATTAGATAGAATCATGCTTAAAGTAGAGTTAACTAATTCTGAACTAAAACGACAACAACAACAATGAAAATTAATTTTAAGTAAATAAAACCCCGTAAACATCACAGGGTTTGCTTGGTGTGGCAGTTAGCATGTTTTTGTGCAGTTAGGAAATACTGATTTTATTAATCTTAGAAAACTGCACCTAATAAATCCTGGTCTGCATATGAATGGGACATAAATTGAGGTGGAAGACAGAAAAGAAGACCCACATCAGCTAAAGAGAGTAAGACCCAGATTTCATTTAGTATAATGAGCCTAAACCAAGTGTTAGTGCAGCTCATCTTGGGTATAAGTTTAAAATATGATTAAGAAAAAAAATGTGGCTGGGCATTTAGATGTATTGGTATCCTTTGTAGTCACTGATGTATTATTTGACGTTCTTTAGTTTATCAAGTTTTAGACTTTGATCACTGACAACATTTCAGATCCAGGTCCCTGGATAGATTTGCTAAGGTTCTATTCAGTTTATAATCTCTATTATTTCACCTTTTCTCACCTATCAACGATCTTTGACATTTGGGTTGAATAAACTATTTCCAACATATCTATTTTAATTAATTTTTGTAAATGCTTTAGAAAGGCACAATGTTTGTTTCTATAGAAATGCTTAGAATCCTCTTTCTTGGTGCTAAAAGCTATGGATTTTTAATAATTTGTTTACTGTCTGCTAGAGATTGGACTTTTCTACGTCCTTGGAGCTGAGCACCCTCATAGTCTCTCCAGAGCTCCATAAAGGACAAATTCCACAAAAAATGTTAACAATTGTGTTGACTTTTCCCATTTACTTCTCCCTCTTTTAAATATAAAATGTTCCGCAGAGCTTTGAGCCTGGATGGCTAAAGGTTTTTTACCCAACAGCATATTCTTTTTAGCAGCCATACGCATCATGAAACAGCCCTACCACCCCTACCTTACTCTTTCAGGGGAAATAGAAGTTTCTCCAGGATCCAGAATAGGTCAAGGACAATTCTGAATTGTAGGCTTTAATGTTTGGCAATGTATTTGATTCTATGAGGTCTGTCAGCATGGCATTTTTAAATTGTATTGGAATGTAGTCTGTTCCATTTTTAAAAGATGATCTTTTTATGCTGCTAATGTAACATTCTACACAACAGGTTTCCTCCTCAACTCTCCTAAGAATATCTCACTACTGTCTTCTCAGGCCAAAGATTCAATAGAAAGATCAGGAAACCTTTATATTCTTTATCATTTTGCAATCTACTTAAATTTATATTGGTGTTTTATTGATTTTTCTTTGTCTTTGATTCTGTGAACAGAAATTAAATATGGACATATTTGCAACTTTGATTATTAATGATGATAACCTGATACCACTTAGAAAATCAGTAGACATAGTCTCTTGATGGATCAGTGAAGTCCAACATGTATTTAATTTAGTTTCATTGTCTTTGTAAGTTTTACATTAATAATTTGTTAGTACTCTTTGGTGAGTTAGATATATATCCTCTATAATCGGGAATAAAGACAGTTGACATTTATTGACCTTTTTCTGTGTGCCAGGCATGCTAAGCATTATATGTAGTTTACTCTTACTTAATCCTCACAGAAGCTCTATGAACTGGATGCTATTTTTATTTCCATTTTTACAAATGAGAAAACTGAAACCCAGGGAAATTGAAGGTAACATGGCTACCTTCAGTTCTGAGGTGAGACCAGAAGTTAAGGTGGGAAGTCTGACTCCAGAAGAATTCCTGGCCGTTATTAAATACTACCTATTTTATGAAGTTAATGTTGTTTTCTTAATACAAATTTGATATGAACACCTTATCCTGTTCCCTAGCACCAAATTAATGTTTCACAACAGACATCTAAAACTCGATGGACTTTTGGCCATCAGTTCCTATACTTTACCCAGCTTTGGGTTGAGATTCTATAGCAATTTAAATCTTTCAATTACATAGATGTCTATTTTGTAACCAGTTAATTTAGAGGGCACTCCCTGAAGTAATGCTGCTCAAGATAAGATTTTTTTTACAGATGTTTTATTAAAGAAAATGATGTGTGGTCCAGGTGAGTTTCTGGTTATATGCTTATATCTGTTCTAAGATTTGTGTTGTGTGAGCCATTAAAATCAATGTAGCTTCATGGTGAAGATAAGGCCTTGATCACCCACTTATCTATGTGATGGAGTGGATGCAAAATTATTTCTTAAGAAGAATCATGCTCTTGTCTCCATGTTCTCCCTTGGCACACTTCAAGTGGAACAGAAATGCTCCGTCTTCAGATTATTACTCTTAACTGCTTCCTCAACTTTCTTAAGAGGATGCAATCCTCCTCCTTTCTTCAGATAACTATTAAAGTATATTACTTAGTGCTTAAGTAATATCATAGACCAGCTGCACTCCAGATTCTTATCTAACCCTTGGCATTCAATATTTATCAAAAGCTCAGCAGTGTGAAGCAACATTGAGGGAGGATATCCTGAAGGTTGTATGGTCTCTCCATTCCTCTAAAATGCTTTACAATCGGTTTCTTGAGTTATGCACACTAGGAAAAAAAAAGATGTAGGTACATCCATCCAAATAGTGTTCTCCCATTTGAATGACTTTTCTAAATTCACACCTTTGTCTAGAAGAGGCATTAAAAAGATTATTGGGAAAGTACAAGGAATGCTATATGGCTCTATGTGTGGCCCATTCCTCTGCATTAAAAATAAATACTTCTTCTTAAGTAATTCTATATTTATTTGAGTTAGTCTGAACTTTTTTTTAACTTNTCACGCCCTGAGCTGAAGGCAGACGCTTAACCGCTGTGCCACCCAGGCGCCCCTAAAAGAATTCTTTTTTAAAAATGAAAGAATGGTAGCTGAGTACATTCCTGTTTGTTATCTATTATTGTGTAACCTACTACACCAAAACTAAGTAGCTTAAAATATTTTACTCTTTCCCGTGACTACATGGATCAGAAATTTGGACAGTGCATGATGGGGGTGGCTCATCTCTCTCCACTTTGCTTGCTGGTTTGGTATGTCCAGAATGGCTTCTGCACTCACGTAGCTCACACTGCCGCCGGGATGGTTGGGGCAGCCGGAATAGCTTAAATGGGGTTCTAACTGTGGGGACACAGTTTTCTCTGTTGGCCTTTGTTTTCCTCCACACAGTCTAGGAGTCTTTCCTCCTCTTCCTGGTCTCTGCATATGGTCTCTACAACAGGGCAGCCCATCCAGCTTTACACATGGCAACTTAAGGCTCCCCCAGGCACAAAAGTTGAAGCTGGAAGATCTGCTTAATGCTTAGGCTCTAAAATGGCATAAGGGTATTTTGCTGCATTTGTAATTTAAGCATGTCACAGGCCCAGCTCTGTGTCATAGGCTATAGAAAGGCATAAGTGCAGGGAAGTGCAATTAATTGTAGAACACCAGTGATACTGACTACTACAGTTTCATTAGATTATAAAATAGTGATGTAACTAATAAGATTTGGAATCACTAATAAACCCAGTTGCCACATTTAAAAAGGATAACAATTGATCATGAGATAAGAGGCCATTATTGAAGATAATTTGTAGAAGTAGTTTTCCATGTTAAATAAGTTGCTCTTAAGCCATTTTTATATCTAGCTTATTAATAATAGCTCTATATTTAAGTCACAAAGAACCCACAAATTATGATTCATCCCATTTCCACTCAAAAAAAATAAATAACCCCAAAACCTTTGAAAAATTGCCTGAGTATTCTCTTGAAAGTTCTGTTAAGTTGGTTAGAGAAAAAGAAAGAGAAAAAAGATGCTTTGTATGGTGGTATGCTCAATTTCTGGAATAAGTATTGTTGAATGTCCTTTTGTGTGTGATTTTAAAACCAGAATCTCTGGTTATAAGGCATGGTATTTTTATATTTCATAAGATTAAGGTAAATACTGATAATTGCTTTGACAGGTAATAGACTTTAGGAGCCGTAGTAGTATTTAAAGAGTATTAGAGCAAAGAGGGAACTAAAAAAAGCCTTGGCAATATGAAAGATGGAATAAAACCAGAGGAATCATTGAAGACAAAGTATTTTTATATGTAGTTCTCAAATTTTAGAATTAGTTATCTGGCTATGGCATAACTTGCTTCATGAAAGTAGCTGTAGTTCTTTGCCAGCGATAGATGACCCCCTTGCCATTTCTAGGGCCACTTTGGAGGAAATATTGTTAATCTACTGAGTGAGTGATACTACACCGACACAGCTCACTTCTTTAATCTTATGAACAAACTGCTATGGAAGCAGTGAAGTGGTAAGTTCCCTATTGCTGTGATAATAAAGTGTGGGCAAGTGAGACTTTGATAAGTCATCGTAATAATTGATGAATTGGCTTGGGCATAAATTACCTGAGTGAGTCAGCAATAGATTTTCATTTCATTTCATTTCATTTCATTTATCTTAATAAAGTATTTGTGATTTTTATAGTGTTCAAAGCCAATAGAACTGTTCATTAGGCTTTAATATCTACAAGCCCACATTTACTTCTCACAGTTTTATCACATTTCAATACCTACAAGTGAATTTAGCCACACCCCACCCTACCCCAGAAGCTGGGTGGTCACATAACCCCAACCATTTCCTCCTCGCTTCCCCACTTCACCCCTTCCTCCTATGTCGTTGACTTTAAGTGGGTCTTTATACGGTTTTGGAGGGAAAGAGGGCCAATGTGGCAGAGAAGGGGTAGCTAAGAAGCAGATCATATAGGTTCTTATAGCTCATGCCAAAGAGTTTGGATTGTATTTTAAGTTCAGTGAAAAGGTACTGGAGGGCTTTAAATTTTAGAAGATTTTCTACTATAAATGTGTAGTAGGATTGCTCCTACGTGGGTTTTTTTTTTTCCATAAATAGACTGAGGTTTTTTTCCTCCAAATAGGGAAAAGCTTTAATAAGCAGAGAGTATTGAAAATATATAGATGAGGTGTCTGTTTGATGAGTATCGGCAAAGTCTACGGGACATGGAAAGTCAAGTAAAGAAGCAAGGAAGAGAGGAAGAGATGTTCCTCTGTATTTCCTACAGAAGCTCGGCAATGACATAGATGCAGAAGGGAAACAAGCCAAACCACTTTTACAGTCTTTAAGCACATTGATTAAAAGGTCTAGCTAGAATGGGAAAATATGGATACTTACCAGACATAATGGACTGTCTGAGAGACTTTGACTGCCATTCAGGAGGAGCCATGTTGGTTCAAAATGTCTTTTCAGGGAATTGAAAGCTGATAGGCAGTGAGCATGACTTACACTTCCTTTATTGTGCATTGTGCCTAGAATATAGACACCCAGTGTACACTAAGTGTGTGTTTGATCTCCTCCTCTCTCTCTCCATATATATATATATATATATATATATATATATATATATATATATTGCACAATATAGTTTTGGACTATATTTTA